>NC_084811.1:19160574-19477907 GCF_963583255.1 Pyrus communis
TGAATGTTTTATTGTAGAAACTAACTCCCATATGATATCCCAAGTTCATAAACCCCTTTTGCTAGTTATCTTATCTAATTCATTGATTTCCAGCCCAAATCACCCACATCGAAAATTCCTGTCGATATCCTATTCTAATGTGCATGCTGGGCTCGCCTGGAATTGGTTTCACAATGAATAGATTCAACTACACAAAAGATCTTTCCAACTACCCTCATTTCCCGAGTTCCAATCTCAACACTGAAATTCCAACCACATCTCACAACATGAGTGATGCACAAATATGTCATTTCATCTTTCACATATATCACAGTATATTCTCAACAAATAGCATTCAAGCAATAATTCCATAACCAATAACAAGTAAACACTTAACTGAAGCAATTAGCTAATTAATATTCAATCACATTAATCAACCAAAAAAATCAAGAATATTATAGCACTTCATGAAATTTAATAAAATCAATTTCCGTAAAGTTTTGCCTTATTTCCCCTACCTGGATTCCAAAGCTAAAACAAAGATCCACGTCACTACCGGAATAGCTAAGCTCCTCGTACTTATCCACGTCACTACCGAAATAGTTAAGCTCCATGTATTTAAGCATGTTCCTTGATCACTCCTAAATCATCATGTATTTCTTCCACCCTATTTCTTTTCCAATCTCTCTCCACATATGTATATAAATATTAGAACAAACACTATGCATATCAATCTCTCATGGTTCCTTTCTCCTTGACATGCATGCCTTGCATGCATGCAACCTTAGATCTCATTTCCAATCCAACTCACCTCCTTATAACAGAGAAATGAAGTCCCTATTTATAGTACCGGCCGGCTCCATGATGTGAAAATTAACTTGACACACAAATTAAACCCTATTTGTGACAATTGTAGTAGATATGTAAGTAGGGATCGTTCTAGACCGGGGATTAACTAAGGATGCTAATCTATGTAAATAAGACTCAAAAACACTTAACTAGACTCTATGGACTCAAAACTAACTTTAGACACTTAAAACAGCAACCAATACTCAAAAAGGCTCACTTTTAGACTCAATAAAGGTTTTGGACGAAAATAGGACTTGACTTGACTCAAAAGACTCAAGGAAAACAAGTTTTGACTCAAATATGAAGACTAAATAACATGGGGATTGTTTTTGACGAATTTTAGACTCAAAACAAAAACTTAGTAGAAAACACTTTTGAAAAACGAATTTAGGTAAAATAAATGGGTAAAAGTCTAGTTAGAGGGTCATTCTCCACACATGATATATGCATACGAACCAATGTCCAGTTATTACTCCTTTAGACTATGAATGACAACGCCTCAAATTAGTTGCATCGCACAACTAACCCTCAAGTTTTCCTTATTTCATTGAATTGAATGAAAACACATTACAACCAAATTGTCTTTTTCAAGTTCTTTATATGAGATGCATAACAAAGATACATATCAAAAGTCATTAAGCTTTGTGAAAACTATAAGCGTTGACAAGGCACTCATCACTATGAAACGCATGAGATTCATACCAAGGATTTACTTAACGCGATTGTGACTAGCAACCTCCACTACTTGTGAATATAAGTGAATAACAATTACGTGAAACCCTCCTATACTCTAGCATCAAGTTTATGCATGCAACTTAAGTGTTAACCCCCAACCCACATACATAAACCAGTTTTAATAACTTAGATAAGCAAATCACATTCAGGTCTTAAGAAATAATAACCGGACGTAATCAATTCATATAAAACATATAATCATGGCTTCAAATTCTCCTCTAACTAAAAAGAAGTTAGTTCCTCATGTTCGTAAAACAAAGATAATTAAATTTAAACATTGAACTAAGACTAAGGATAGAAAGAACCAAGAAAAACGCTCCACACTCCAATGGCATGCACGATACTCCCTTGGATGGCAGATTGCACAAGTCCTCCTCTCCTTGCTTCCTTGCTTGCGGCACCAGGGTGGTGTAGAATGGATTGTGGTGTTTTATGGATGAAAGTATGAATGAATGAATGAGTGAGTGGATGAATGAATGGTGCGGCATAGGGCTGTTTATATAGGCTAATTAGGCACACTTAGTGAAGGAGAAGGATTACACAATCCCATTGAAAAAGGGTTAATTCAAGGCAGAAGCCAAATGGGAAATGGATTAGGTAATGCACGGCTAGGATTTAGGGAATTCTAGAAGGTTTGGTGCGGCATGTTTATAGGGATGAGATAAGGTGTTCTAGAAGGAGTGTTTAGGGCAGATTCCTAAACCTAAAGGGACAAGAACATATGATATAAGTGTAAGAGAAGGATTGCAATTCCTAAACCTACAAGGAATGGTGTTCATGCGGCATTTAAATGGATAAGGCTTCTAGAAACTGAAATAGGTGTTTATTTATGTAATTAATCCCCTCTAATTAGCTAGGGTTAAGTCCTAACCTGATTTGGATAGGATAGAATAGGATAATGTTAGAGTTAGGAAAGGATAAGGTTGGTTAGGATAGGATAAGATAAGGTTGGATAAGGTTGGATAAGGTTCCTTGTTTCTTGCTTCTTCCTTATCTTCATTGCATTAGGACTTCTTCCACCAGATTTGTAGCCTTTCGTAGCCCTTCTTGACTTCAATTTCGTCCATCCTCTTTGCTCCATGGTTAAGCTATCCAATCCATGCCCAAAAAAGCTCCAAATAGCCTCAAAATGCACTTTCTTGCTCCTTTTGCCATTAGGACCTAAAAACATACGAAAATAAGTTAAAAGACTGAAATAAATAGTAATTAACTAACTAAATGCAAGGAAACAACATAACTAAGTAGCATAAATATGCTCCTATCACTCCAAAACTTAGTGACTCATAAAGGCGCGTGTCAATTGGCATGGAATCATAACATGAGAAAGTGACACCTAACAAGGTGATTAATCTAATGATTGGTGGCAATCAAATGTGTCAACTAGATGCAAGACTTGAATTGTGGAGCTACACATCCAACCCAGCGTGGTGCTTACAAGCACCTTAAAAAGGATAGGAGATAAGGCTGCATGGTAAGCTTCACACGTCCACCTTATAAACTCAAGACTAAGCATAAGCCTAGTTTTTTAGTATAAATTGCTATGGATACATGCTGGCAACTAAAAGGCCAAATAAAAACCTAAAAGGATGTTAGTAGGTTCTAGGGCTTAACTAAGAAAAAAATATTCCAAAACTTATCTTAAAGTCTAATAAAATACATAATAAATAAAAACTCAAATATAGGGCTTCCACAATTATAAAATACGGGTTCTCACAGTGATAACTCTCACACTCTATTTAGACGATTTATCTCCCTTAAACCCTAATTCATCATTCCCATATCCTTTCATTTCAAGAAAGCAAAATGAATAAACTTAGAAGATGACGTTTCTGTGGAAGAAGTAGATGATTATGTTTCCGTCGAAGAGAAAGAAGAATAATTTTATGTGTGGGTCATCTTGATTTGTCACCATCTTACAATTGAAGCATAGCTCTGTGGCTTTTTATTTGAATTTGCATTACGTTAGGGTGCAATTTGTTTCATGTTTTCATACGGGAATTCCTAGAATTTGTTTGCATTAGGTTAGGGTGCAATTTGTTTCATGTTTTCATATGCGAATTCCTAAAATTTGTTGACTTTCATATGATTTTATATTTAACTTTCACGTTTTCATACTTGTTCCATGTTTTAACTTTCATGTTTTCATATTTCTGGAATTTGTTTTGAAAATATAAGGGTAAATTATACAAAATTACCTCAACTATTGGTTCAACCACAGTTTCATACCCCATCTTTAAAACATTTTTATACCATACAATATCTTACGAATTTGTTGCAATGTCATATCTTCCATTAGTTTGCTTGTCAATTCCTCCGTTAAATGCTGACGTGGCTCGAGGTGGGACCCACTCCCTATTAAAAAAAAATTAAATATTAAAAACTAAAAAAAATAAAATTATTTAATATTTTTTTTTAAATGAGGGACCCACCCCTCCAACCCATCTCCCCTTCTTCGGTTCTTCCTCATCCACCCATTTCCCAACGTTCCTTCACCACCAAAACCAGAACCCCATCGCTTCCTTCTCTTCCTCCATCTCCACCTCCACCTCCCTCCCAAGGCTTTCATCCCCCTCCCCCTCATCATCCTCCTCCTCCACCACATTCCACTCTAATCCCTACTGCTGCACCCTCACTGTCCCTAAGGATAGTGAGCCCCAAAGTGGTCACCTTCTCTTTATCCTCCTCATTTTCCTTCTTGGGCTCATCTACACGAACACCACCACTTCCGCCGCCGCCACTTCCACGAGCCTTACCAATTAGCCCTTCAAAGTAATTCCCATATATATACTCAGGGGTGTACCTGTTCTCTTCATCAAAGAGCATGATATGCCCATGCCACTCCCAAACCCGATACTCCGAACACAATTCCTCATGAAACCCAATGCAAATGTGGTGCTCCCCGATCATGACGGCCTGACCTGAATTAGGCTTGAGGGAATCGGTCTTGCCGCTGAGAACAACTTGGACAATCTCCTTCTCGAGGTGGGATTCTTCCTTGGCGAGCTGGGTCTTGTTCTCATCGTCGTCATCATCGGAGAGATTGGTGGCGTAGAAGAGGTGTTTCTCGAGGGTTTGGGAGAGGAAGGAGTTGTTGGTAGGGGGTCAGATTTAGAGCCTGCCTATTAGGGTTTAGAGCATAAGGTTGTCGAAATTGGTGGTGTTGGTGAAGGAGCTCATGGTGTATGGATTTGGGGTCTTCGGTGAGCTTGAAGTAGAGATCGAAGCCGCGGGAGATGTCGGAATGGAAGAAGATTGAGTGAAAGAACTAAAGAGAGTGGTCATCGAGGAGCACCAGGAGGCAGTGGTGGGTTGGGGATTTCGAGTGGATGGGGAAGAACCGAAGCAGGTGTGATGGGTTGTAGGGGTGGGTCCTCCATTTAAAAAAATTATTAAATAATTTTATTTTTTAGTTTTTAATATTTAATTAATTTTTTAATAGGGAGTGAGCTCGGTCTCAAGCCATGTCAGTATTTAACAGAGGATTTGACAAACAAACTGACGGAGGTATGACATTGCAACAAATTTGTAAGATAAGGTATGATATTGAAATGTTTTAAAGATGGGGTATGAAACTGTGGTTGACCTAATAGTTGAGGTAATTTTGTGTAATTTACCCTAAAAACAAAAGCAAGTATAATCATATTTGCACATTTCTTTCTTGCCAGTAGGTAGATGAATTTGGTAGTAACTCAGCATCTGCACATATGGTGGACTGTACTGGTGAATTGGCCACAAATAAGGTAATATTTGGCTTGACTACACAATTGATTTTCTTATACTCTTGTATGTTTATTCATAATGTGCAATTTTGGTACATAGTTATTCAAGAGTAGAGAAGAATTAATAAAATGGGCTCAAGAAGTTGAGAAGGTCAATAGTTTTGTTATTGTGATGTTACGATCCGATCAAGGTGGAAAAGATAACAGGAGCCCTAGACTTAAATTGGGTTGTGAAAGGAATTGACACTATGTAAGTTGAATTCACGAAAAAGACATAAGGATGAGGATAAAAGGAATTCTGGAACTTAAAAATGTGGATGCCTGTTTCAATTAAAGGATGAAAAGCTAGCAACTGATGATGATTGGATATTGACGGTAGTTATTGGAGTGCATAATCACACATCATCAGACCATTTAGAGGGTCATTCATTTGCTGGTAGATTATCTTTGGAGGAGACTTCGTTATTGACTGATCCGTCTAAAAGTTTGGTGCAACCAAAGGAGATTTTGACTAAACTAAACCGAAGAGACAAACGAAATGTATATACATCAAGGACAACTTATAATGTACGTCAACATTTGAGGTTTTTGGAGAAAGATGGGAGGTCCCAAATGCAACAATTGATGAGTAAGTTATCTGAGCATAGGTACACTGAGTGGCATAGGAGTTGCCCAAAGCCTAATACTATTTTGGACTTGTTTTGGACACACCCAATTTTATAGAATTGTTACATGCATTTCCACATATGTTGATTATGTATTGTACGTGCAAGACGAATAGGTATCGTATGCCATTGTTAGAAATTGTAGGAGTTACGTCAACTAATATGACATTTTCTGTTGGTTTTGTATATCTTTTTGTGGAACAAGAAGATCATTACATTTGGGCTTTGAGTATATTGCAAGGACTCATGGATGGTATTGTTATGCCTGATGTTATTGTGATAGATAGAGAAATGGCTTTGATGAGGGTCATTGAGCTTATATTTGGTACAAGTAAGCATTTATTATGTAGATGACACATTAATTAGAATGTGCTAGCTAAGTTAAAAAAATTATATAAGTCCAAGGAAGATTGCAATAGATTTTTGGAGAGATAGAGTACAATGGTTGCATCTTCTACTGAAGCTGATTTCACAAGGCAAACAAGACAACTATGCAACATAGGGGTCGGTTCAGTTCCACTCGGTTCAGTTTTTTGCCAAAACCGGAAACTGAACTGAAGTTACTGTTTGGTTTAGTTTTCCATCAGTTTTTTTTGGTTCGGTTTTTCTCGGTTCGATTTTGGTCCGGTTTGATTTATTTTTATTTTAAAGTAAGAAAATTTCAAAGTACCAAATTAGAGTGTCGAGAATAAACTGATCAGAAGATAGACTCAAATTTGGAGGTTAAAAAAAGGCCATTCATTCTGTTTGCATCTATTTGATCTCCTTTGCATCTGCTGCATGACATGAGCAAACATTGAGGGAACCATTCATGTGATTCATCATGCATATATCTAAATTACCATTTCTTTCATCTCAACTAATTCTCTCAAATATTTTTCAACCAAGTTTCTGCAACAGGTTGAGTACTTATCACTTTAACTATATATATAGTAATACCTAGTTATAATTCATATTCTATTGATTTCACTACTAATTTACTTGACTTTACACACACACACACACATACACTCAAAGGGAAATAAACATATATTGGGGAAAGGTTCTAAATTAATATGGACGAATTTCTGAACTGGCAGGTGCAAGGTTACTGTTCAATCAATCAATGATCACCTTGTGTATTCAATTCAAACACAATTAATCACAAACTAACTTTAGTTCGGTTCGGTTTCCGAACTCCAAAAATCAAAACCGAACAAAACCATTTCGGTTTCGTTTGATTTTGTACCTTTGGTTTGGTTTTTTTTTCGGTTGCGGTTTGGTTTTCGATTCCCTTTTTTTTTTTTTTCTCTTCAGTTTTTGGTTTTTTTCAACCCACCCCTAATGCAATGAGTTTAGTATGCATCAAGAGATGCTTCAATATGTGATAGATACATTGTTGAATCCATATAAATAAGGGTTTGTTGCTGCATGGATCGATAAATTTATGCACTTTGGGAATACAACCTCAAATAGGTAAACATTTATCACTTGTTACTTTATTTTCATTTTCTAGTGAGATTGCTAAACCTTTGATACTTTAACAGGGTGAGTCTTCACATGCCAAATTAAAAAGACATCTTGGAAGTAGTCAAGGAACATTTGAGACATCATGGGAAAATTACAACTTTGCTTGGGTTGTAGCAAATTGAAATCAAGGCTTCTTTTGAGAAAAGTTTGATAGTGGTGCATCACGATTTTAGACATTCAGATCCTAAAGGAGTACGAGTTGTCCAAAATGAATAATATTGACTTCGAGGCATGTGGCTGTATTTTATGGGACACTCATGGATTACCATGTGCTCATGAGATTGTTAGATACATGAGAGATGGTCGATCTATTCCATTTTCGATCATTGATCCTCATTGGAGGAAACTTGACATAAGGTCTACACCTTTAAGAAATGTAGCAGAATACATCTATGATGCAGACATGGATTGTTTCATAGGTGTTGGATAGAATATGATACAACTGCAAGAATGGTCCTTAAAAGGAAACTTATGGGATTAGTATTACCACAAACTACTTCACTTGTGATTTAGTATTACCACAAACTACTTTACTTGTTGAACCATCAGTGACAACCAAGACGAGACGTAGGCCAAGTAAAAAGACAGATAAATCTACTCGTCATGATCCGTCATTGTTTGAGATTGTGGAATTGGAACAAGGAAGTTATTCACTTGGGATGGATAGTTGTACCCTTGGTGGTCTTTATCCTGAAATGAGTTCAAAACATCAAAACAAAAGAGGCGACCAAAGGAGAAGGTGCATCGCGCTCGTTTAGTTAAGCCAATTGAGTTAACTAATGCATTTCCAGTAGCATTGAGGCCATACACTCTTCTTGTTAAAATGTGGCAGCTCATGGACATTGTGATTTCAGAGCAATTGCATCATTGTTGGGTTATAATGAGGATGGATGGGTACAAGTGCGAAAAGATTTATTACAAGAGTTAGAGACTTACTCAAGTTGCTACTCCAAGCTATATGGGTTGGAAAATAGGGTCCATGAGTTGAAGCATGCATTGAGATATTTTGAAACTCATGCAAACATTGATCGGTGGATGACTATGCCTGACATGGGCCATATTATGGCATCGTGTTATGGTGTGGTACTTTCCACCTATTGAATGTACAATGTCTTACATTTTTATCTCTTAGAACAACACCTATACCCGTAGTATCATGTAAGGAGATCGCTATCGGATTCACCAATTATCATTTTGTGTAGGTATGGACATAAGGATTTATTGTTGGAAATTTTTGCAGGTGATCTTATGAGGATTGAATGCATTTACTTTAAGTTTAAGTTGTAAATTTCTTGTAGTCTAGTTTAATTAAGTTGTACTTTTATGCAGGTGATCTTATAAGGATTGAATGCATTTACTTTAAGTTTAAGTTGTAAAGTTCTTGAAATCAGGTCATCCAATTCCATATATAGCAACAAATTGGGAAAGATACTCTGAATCATGGTGTTTAGAATGGGCTATTCCGTACATTGCTTGTATACAATAGTTCAAATCCATTCTAGAGTCTACGGTCATAACTAGAGAGATTGTGGAGCTTGACAAAAATTGAAGTTGGTGTAGTGCTTGTTCTAAACTTTTAATTTTTTCTTTTTTGATTGGTCTACTATAAGACTTTTTTTTTTTTTTGCAATTTAAGCTTCAAGATGTTTTCTTTAATTCATATTAGGTATATGGAAAAAATTATGTGATGTAAATTTTTTTTCTTAATATGTCGGAGAACTCATTGGTAACCCAAGCTTTGTAGGTTTAAAAATTCTTCAATAAAACCCAAAACTTCCATTAATGGATTTTCAGAAAGCATTTCCATCATCATCTAGCATAATCCCACTTATATGCGTTCCTTGCAAAAGCTTCCCAGTTGAAGCCGTTTCTATCATCATCTGGCATAACCCTGGGGGTTCGGGCTTGAGAAATGGTTTACTTGAGTTAGCTCCTCCATTTTCAATCTCGACCAAATGTGTACATTAGGCTAAAGATTGGAAGACCCAGTTGTTTGTTTGTTTTTTTTTTTTTTTTTTTTTTTTTTTTTTGCTGCCTTTTAGAAGAGAGTAATATTATTTGTTTATGTTCTTTTTTAAGAGACAAGTTTATAATTATATATATATATATATATATCAAGAGTTATTTTAGGAATAATAGTGGGTGGGGAAATAACATTTTAATTTTTTTAACTTTTTATAGTTGGTGTAAATATAACGTGTGTGGAGAAATAAGATAACGGGATGGGTCTAGCAGCTTTCTATTGAAACACTGTTAAAAATACTTAAGAGGTAGATTAGGTATTAAAAACAGTACAAGATGAGTCATCATGTTAAAATCTGACGTGGAAGCTTAATCACCGGACTAAACTCATTAATCAAACAGAATTGGACTAAACCCATTAATCCATTAATCAAATTGGATTCATATCAAATTGTCGGTCAACATAACTTAGAGGTACCTTACAGAACTATAGTAGTATACATGACAAGAAAGTAAACCTAAACACAAACATAGTAGTATCCAATAGAGGCCTATCAAATTTTCTCTTAAACTAACTTAGAGGTGTTTTACATGGAAGACTTCTTAGGTTTAGGTCTCTATAAATATAGCTTATAATTTAGTATACAGTTAAATTGTAGTTCTTATATTATCGCTGTTTAGACAATCATTTTTATACGTTTTCCAGTTAATTAAATAATATTCATAATTTCATTGTCTGTTGTGCATTGTCTGATTTTCGTCTGCATCGACATGTAAAGCAGAAACCCATGGTGTGGTGCATTGTCTCGCACAATTTGGGTTGCCAATGAAGAGTGTGAGTTGAGATAGTTCAACAAGTCTCTTGACATGATTCTGGATCTCCTCATAGAAGATAGTCATTTTATGTAATATTAAGTGCGGGATCCTTTTTCCTTGTTCGTCCACATTGAAATTACAATCCATCCCCTTTTGTAGTATTAATAAATATTATACGTCTTTCACGGAAGCTAATGATATTTAAATATTTACTGCAGAAGATGAGATACAATCAAAACCCTGTTTAATCATTTTTTAGCCAATAATTACTGCAGAAGATATTCATACCAAAAATATAACTGTGGCAGATTATAACCATTTTAGTGGGTTTAAACTTTAATTAGCTAAGATCTCTCTCGTCTCTCTCACTACTTTGGATTCTTCTTGGTGATAATATATATGGAGTTCCTAATTTGTACATCTCCAGCATAGGTAGCACCGGCATCCAACTCAGCGGCCCCACTAAGGGAGACGAATTTATGCTTTTCCAGATGCTGTTGTCATGCGAGCATGTTACTGCTCCACCAGATCAACGACTTTCCTCACCACTTCCATCAATCATTCCTTGTTTAATAACTAATCAGATTTTTAGCAAAATATTGGAAAATAAAGGAATCGAATTCAACACCTATAGTCACGGTTGCAAAGACAAACGCTCTTTCACTACTTAAGTTACGAAGAGCAATCAACATCAATGTACATCACAACATAGTAATATATTACTACAACATAGTTCTTCAACCACATCTTCGAGGTAAGTATTAATCTATTTATATGTTCATTTGATTTATTTTATTCAAATCATGGGAGTGAAAGGTTTGAACTATTATTTTTATCAAGGGAAGTTTTGAACTATTGTTGTATTGTTACGAATGGTAATGCTTACCAACTTTCTGCGTTTCTTCTGTGTTTTTTTTTCCTCATTATTTCTAAGTAGTGGATAATTCTGCAAATTAAAGTCTTTATTTTAAACTCAGTGAATCTCAAGTTAAAATCCTCTCTATTTTTTTAGTGTAGTTTAAAATAATAGTATCGCTTTTAATTAAAAAGAAAGGAATTAAAGTATGGTCATCCCTACCAAGGACTTTTAATAATGTGTCACACTGTTCATCAGAGTAAAGGAAAAGACAAAGGTTATGCGAATTGTCAAAGTCAAATGTAGTGTTATGAATCCAGGTCAAGCACAAACCATGTCAAGTGACTTAGTAGTAAGGGTGCGGACTGTAATTCTGTAATAAACAGAAAGATGTGGAAGGTTTTGGGTTCGATACTCTGAGTTGGTGAGTTTGCTTGATCCTAACCATTGGCAAGGTGAAATTCCCCATAGTCATTCTGAACTTGGAAGGAATGGATAATCATAGCTTACAACTAGTTGTCCTTCTTTTCTTAAAAAAATAAAAAATAAAAAATAAATACAGGTCAAGCATTCCAAGTCCGACCTCAACCGTATTCAATTTCACACTGAGTTGCTATTCATACCTGTAATCATTTATTTATTTATTTTGACAAATAATAAAAACTACTTGTCAAATTTTTGTCAATATTAAGCTATTCATATTTCAGACACATGAATTTTCCAATGAAGTAAGAAATTTCAGAAAAACCAATCTCTGGACTTCTTGATCGAGTCATCTCCCAAAACATTTTCCCTATAAGCCTTTCTTTTCACCAAAATTATTTGTTAAAAAAAGAAGTTAGATTCATATCAGAAAACTTGAATTTTGTAAAGAGAAAAGAATGGATGATAAGGAGCTTGAAGTTGCAGCTGATTTTGGTTCCAACCAAATGCCTGAGAAATTGTCAATGACCACCATTGACGCACCTTCTGTTTTGCAAAACCAGAACGGCAGAAGCCAAGGAGAGGGAGCACAAGAGCTGCTGCAGCTACACAAGAAGAAGAAGAAGAAACTGAAAAAATTGACATCGATCAAGCTCTCCAAATCACCAAGTTTGAAGCCGTCTCGAAGAAGATCCAATCACCATGTATCCTCCACTGATGATTCTTGTGATACAAGTACAGAAAACCTACAGGCAAGTTTGTTAAATTCTTGATCTTTTATATTTTTCTTAAAACGATAATATATAGCAAGGGAAATAAAAGATTAGGCGAGCGGAACTACACACACGTTGAATTTTTAATGCTTTTGCTTAACAATTAAAATAGCTGGAAATTGAAGATTGCCCTTCTTTTTGTTTATTTTCCTTTTTTGGTTTGTATGTAGAATTCAGCAAGAACATTAACGAGGCGGTCTAGTTTTAAGCCTGCAAAGAATCTGACGAGAATTTCCAGTTTAAAATTTAGAAACCCCTTGATGAGGAAGTGCTCGGGAGGAACCCAAATGAATAATATTGATCTCAAGAAATCAAGAATGTCTAAGCCTGCAGATTCTGCCATCTCATCCACTGATGCAGATTCATCATCACCTACTTGTTCCAGTAGCAGTACTAGTATTGAGTCTAGGAAAAGAGCAGTTTGGTCAAAGCCGAATTCGAAAACTTCTCCTGGTCAGTGTTCACCCTTGAATTTTGCAACAAAATCCAACAAGTATTGCAGCAGGAACCACTCTGAAATCATTCAAGTTCCGGAATTGAGAGTTCAAAGACCTACATGTTCTTCGGCACTCAAAGGTTCCAAGTTGCCTGAAATTCGGGATCCTGAGGCAGAGGGGACTGAATGTGAGGGGGGTTCGGCCACCAGGGTTTGTCCATTCACTTACTGCTCACTTCATGGTCATCGCAATGCCAATGTACCCCCACTCAAGCGCCTGATTTCGATAAGGAGGCGCATGTTGAGGGCTCAGAGAGGCGTAGCACGGGCAACTCAACCATTGGAGAGAGTGAAAAGGTCTGGCAAAAATAAGGATGATCAGACAAATCACATGGGCTGCAATGGAAATGGCGCAGTTCATGAAACAAATGCTATGGTGTCACTCCCTGCACAGGATGGTTTAAGTCCGGAATTTTGTTGCATCGCTACAAATTTGGAGTCCACCAAAACAGACTGGAATGAAGAGAAATTCGCAGTGTCTGATCACAATGAAGGTTCTCTATCCACTTGCACAGATGAAATGAGCATTAATGATCCTACATTGATTGGAAAAAATATGGAGGTCGATGATTGTGCAACTGTCAAACTACCAGATAATTCTGAAAGACCAACCCCTCATGATGTTGTGGAATCCACAAGGGACAATGAAAAAAAGGAAGTCTCTTCTGCTTCTCATAGTCCAGCTTCGAAGGAACAAATTGCAGATAATGAGAACCAAAAAAGATGTGCGCAAGCAAAGGAGAAACATACCCGAATGTGGCAGTTGATGTACAAGCACGCAGCAAAAGGTATCACTCCAAATGTTGAAAACAAGCTCCCTCTTGATGGATCAGACAAGGAAGAGAAACCAAAAGATACCAACATCACGTGCGACACAGACAATTTATGTTTCACAGAAACAGACGAGCATACAGTTTCTGTCAATCACAGAGCAGGAGATGAAACTGCTGAGATATGTTGCCATGATGCCATTCAGCTGGTGCAAGAAGCATTTGATAGCATTCTTCTCCCGGAAATTCAGGACTGCTCATATGATGATCACTCATCTACTAGTGGCGCCAGCTCAGAATTGGAAGCAGTAGAACAGACAATAGATGAGGGTGGGGAGCAGAGCACCTCAACCACCAGTCATTTGTCTGAGACTAGTACGGCACAAAATCGAGAAGAGAAAACTATGTCAGAAGTGGGAGTTAAGACGGACAAGAAAACACCCAAGAGCTGGAGCAGTCTTAAAAAATTCATTCTCCTCAAGAGATTTGTCAAGGCAGTTGAAAAGGTGAGGAACCTCAATTACCCGAAGCGAGAGTACCTGCCTTTGCACCCTGATTCAGAAGCAGAAAAAATCAATCTAAGACAGCAGAAGACAGAAGAGAGAAAGAATGCCGAGGAGTGGATGCTTGATTATGCACTTCAACAGGTTATATCTAAACTACCTCAGCCTCAACAAAAAAGAGTAGCACTGCTGGTAGAAGCGTTTGAAACAGTTCTCCCGTTTTCAGAAGTTAAGGGCAGCCAGAGGTCCAACGAAACAGATTCCACTAAATCAGATCTTCAAGTCTGCAATGGTTTGCCAGTTCAAAGTTCTGTTCATCAAGGTAAAGGGAGTGACTCGGAATCTTCTGCCGAAATCTTGCTTGGGAATGTGTCGTGTCCTGAGAAAAGTTTAAATGAGTCTCCCGATCAAGTCAGTGATTTTCAAATGCAAGAGCAGCGAAGTCAAGTGAATTTTCCTAAGCTTCGAGAGTCGAGTATAGTCCACTGTTCCATTCAAACCGAAAGGGATATTACTGTTCCTGAGGCCACTGGTGAAGCTCAGAAGGAGAATCAAATTGTTTCTGTAAATGCTTGTGATCGGGATGAGAAAGTCATTGACTTTACCAGTATTTCTTCATTAGAAATCAAAGATCCCAAGTTATGTGACAAAACCTCCTTGGAGCAAGATGAACATGGTAGCCCCAGTTGTAAAGGTCTGGTAAATGAAGTGGTTCAAGAAGCCTCCAAAGAAGTTACTTTGATCGCAAGTTTGGAACTTAGCAACATTGGTTCCATGGTGGAAAATATCGAATCTGACACCAATAAGTTAATTACCGAAACTGATGAACAGTCAAATTCATCTGAGGACCAAATCACTGAAAGTCACGAGGACTCAACAGCAGATAACACGGTGATTTCTTTAGCTTCCATAGGATCAACTGAGGAGCAAATGGCAGCAAGAGAAGAGGTGAGAGAACATGAAGCCCGGTTAGAAAAGAAGAAATATACAAACTTATGGTTCTTAGTATATAAGCATATGGCATCAACTATCGATCGAAAAGATGGAGATGAACCACTTGAAGGAGCTAAAGAGGAACAAGTAGACGACGCCAACAGATTGCCTGAAATAGATCAAGAGAAAAGTGACTACGCAGACAACAAAAAGGTTGAACTCCGCCATATTGAAGCTATCAAGCTGCAGGTCGAGAAAGCAATTGATGAAATTGTTCTTCCAGAGAACCAGGATGAATCAGAAGATGATAAATCAAGCACTAGAGACTCATGCCCAGAGCAGGAACCTCCAAAAAATAAAGTTGTCGTAGAAGGGAAATCTTTCATCTCGAAATCCACCAACTTCGCCAAGTATGATAATGCTACCATTCAAGAAGAAGAAAATCCAGTCGCAAAGGTGGAAGACAAACCTGCCAAGAAAATGTCGAAGAACTGGAGCAATCTGAAAAAAATGATTCTTCTCAACAGATTTATCAAGGCATTGGAAAAGGTAAAGAAGTTCAGCCCACGAGGGCCACGATATCTGCCCTTCGAACCTGACCCTGAAGCAGAGAAGGTTCATTTAAAGCATCTAAACATGGACGACAGGAAGACTTCCGAGGAATGGATGCTTGATTATGCCCTTCAACAGGCTGTTTCCAGATTAACTCCAGCCCGGAAAAGAAAAGTATCACTGCTTGTAGAGGCTTTCGAAACAGTCATTCCAAGTAATGGAATTCCAAACCCATTCAAGCCACAAGTTGCTCACTGATTTCAAGTAAATGGAATAATCAAACAAAACATTACATTTGTTTTCCTAAATGATCCAAACTTAAGGAAAAAGGAATAATCAAACAATACATTACTCACGGGCTGCTCATGTGTTTTTATGAAACATGTCGAGTATAACATTATTGGTAGATGATCATCAGTCCTATTTTTAAACATTTTGTAGGTACGGCACCTAGAAGACGAGTGCATGTCCATGGTAGGAACCTCAGTTTTTTAGCATGTAAATTCACAATGTCTTTGAAGCTGTATGTCCGCTGGAAAATCCTTCAAACTTGTTTCTGTAGTTTCCTTCAGAGACCTCAAAACTTTTTTTTGAGCTAATTTACGTGCAGTTATCTTATTAGAAG
This sequence comes from Pyrus communis, assembly GCF_963583255.1. Classification (NCBI taxonomy): domain Eukaryota; kingdom Viridiplantae; phylum Streptophyta; class Magnoliopsida; order Rosales; family Rosaceae; genus Pyrus; species Pyrus communis. The sequence goes on from NC_084811.1 coordinate 19,176,740, forward strand.
CAGTTGATGTATGCTTGTATGTGACCCCTTCCGCTTCAACCTCTATTGTAACCATAGCTTCACCATTTTGGAAGCACTGGACAAGTTTCTGCACATTATAATGCTTTTTTTGGCAATAATCGTTGAAATCTCTTCCAGGATGGAGCCTCAACGTTTCTGGAGAAACCAAGGGCTCTAAGAGACGACGTATACTCTGAAAGACAATTTGTTTATCGTATCCAGAATCAACAAAAATTGCTCCCGCTAAAGCCTCAACAATATCCCCAAGTACCTACATAAAAGGGATTCTTATGAGCGTTATGGGAGTACAATATTCTACAACTCAGGTATCTCTAGTGTAAGCTTGTTAGGTAGGCATTTGTTGTAACATGGATAAAACAATAAAAAGTAGGAAAACGTAGGTGAAGTACCCTAAGTTTCCAGTCCTAGAATCGCTAAAAAATTCGTGGAGCTTAAAAGTTTAGCTCATAATGTTCGATTTTTTTTTTAAAACAAAAAAAAGAAGAAAAAAAAAAGTGCAGCAGAGGAATGATATGAGCATGATACGCATTAGAAACTAACAGTGGTGAAGGATGTCTCAGATTCAAATCCAAAAGTTGATTCTGTAGATAGCAATCCAAAATTGTTAACAGTAGAGTCAATATTTCGGTGGACTATGTCCGAAGCAAGAATGTGCTCGTGTAATCCAGCCTTCACAGCAGATCGTGCATAACAATCGTTGTTCACAGAAGCAGACCTCATATCAGTTAAAAATCGTGGCGACATCATCCCAGGATACGTATAGTAAAAATAAGCAGTGATCATATAATCCAACACCGCATCACCAAGAAATTCTAGCCGCTGCACAACAAAGAAGGTACATCTGAAAAGTTATGAACATATCATAGGACTTTAAAGTAACAAATTGCCTAAAAATTAACTGCAGATAGTCTCCTAGGAACTGTTTAACTGACAATGAACATGAGCAGAATAAGCTGCTACGTTCGGGACTAAACTTTTATATAATAGATTCCACATTAAAGAGACCGAATCCAGCATACTTTGAAGTGACAAAAAATACATATTTATAAAAAGTAGATATGCATGGAAAAAGTTTCATCGTCATCGCATCATTGCACGCACCTGGTAACCTCCTGGCATGTAAGAACCATGGCTTAGCGCTTCCACGAGAAGAGAAGGATCACAAAATTTGTAGTCAAGCAATGACTCTAAATGTCCGACATCAATGAGCTTCTCCGGCTGCACTTGTAAGTGCCTCTCATATCGTATGTGGTCTAAATCCACCTCTATACCAACCCAGTTCATGAAATATATGGCACCGAGTTCACCACCTGTTCTAAGAAATGCACCGATTAGTGCCTCAACTACATCTCCAACACCTTTAGTATCGATCTTCCTTGTTCCCCCAACGTAAATGCTTCTTTTATTAAAAAGCAACTCCTCATTTAAGAAATAATTTCCAGAATAATCTCCAGGTATAGTCCACTTTTTCGGATCAAAACTCTCCTCACGAATAAAACCCTACAACATGTAAACAATGGCAGATGAGTCATGCAACAACGTTTATAGGAAAAACATTCGAAAATCAAATGGTAACAATTTGAATGCAGGTTTCAGAAAATTCACGAGGATAACATGATTATAACTCGAAATGAAATGATTGAATAAATAATTGTTACCGAAATTTTACGGTCACATCCAAGCTTGCCAAGGGAAAGATTAGAAATTATTTTTTCCTTATTTACACTAAGGAGGCCCTCACGATCATTTTGATAGGTTTTAAAAAGCTGCTGACTTGCAGCATACTTAAGAAAGGAATCTCCAAGAGTTTCCAAGGATTCCAAATTGAAGTTCTCTTGGCAACCTTTTGTGGTAATAGATTCCAGGACCTACAAAGAGAAATTTGACAGCGAAAATTCAGAAATGTTGTTGCTTATCAATACATAAACGTTTCGCTAAATATAGGATAATACCTTTCCCTATGTAAAAATGTAGTATACCTTGATGGTTGGGACAGTAATATTTTGAGGGCAATGATCCAAAATCATGTGTTTCAAGTTGACAGAGAGTAGTAAAGACTCAAGCCGATGCATGATGGACGGAACAAGTGAGAATGAATATAAATTGCTGGTTGATATAGGTGACATGATTATAGCACAAAGTTCAGGCGGCAATTCAACAGATTTAGCACTTGATTCTGCAAAAGAAGTTGCAATATTAAGCTTTTTATTGGATAATAATTATGAAATAAGCTTGGATTAGTTTTTGGTTTGCAGAACTAAAATGTTAACGCACATTGCAAAAGTTTGTATCAAAAAAATTAAAATGCATTTTCAACGAAGGAAAGTGATAAGGGAGAACAAACAAATTTCGATAACTCTGGCAAAGCAATATCAAGTTAGCAACCATGTGCATTTTCATCTAATCATTATGTATACAGATGTATACACGTATTTATTTATATTAAAGATGGATTATGAATTATTCATCAAATTTTCTGTCCAATACACAGGACTGAAAGAGGCTACGAAATCAGACCTTTTTTGGTCTGTTGTCGGCACTTCAGAAGATAATTTTGTACCCGAAAAATGTGTCTCCCATTCAACAATAACTGTTGATCGAAACACAGGTTGATCCCATGCCTGCAGTAAGGAAATCATCTGAGTTAATAAAAATGGCTTGCATATATCATTTTAACCCAACCATATATTGAAACTATACCGAATACTTCATGATTTCTTTTACTTTGGAGACAGATGATCCTTAAAATGGAAAGACGAGACATGTAAATACAAGAGATAATGATAGAAGACATACTTTGCTTCATAGTGGGCTTTGTAGGTAAGAGATTTGTTGTCCTTCATCAGTGAGTTTCCATTCAAGTCATCCAACAGACCAGTGATGCAATACAGGATATTGTTATGAGGCATATAGACCACAGAATTCTGGATCCTGCAAGTACAAACCATACCATTTTGGGTACGTAGCAGAACATGGGAATTGTTGTTGGGTTGGGGAAAATTTACACAAGCACTATTCTTAGAATCATCGTTACAGAGAGACGACATAGACATAATGCTTTCCAAATCAATGATTGATGGTCTCTGGTGTATCCTTTCTACCGGTAGCAAAAGGTAATCAATCAATTCAGTCCGATGGTTTTGTCCCAAACAAAATCTTTCTAAAACTTCATCCAACTTTTTCAATTTGCAATCCACTAGAATCTTAAAAATTGTGATTTGGAACCTTCTGCACGCAAGAACCTGGCAAATAAAATTACACAACCAAGATTTACCATTGGTTTATCTTTTATATCATGTCATATAACACTAAAAGGTAGTAACACACGAGAAGCTGTACCTGCTCTGAACTTAGACTAACATCTCCAGCATGTTTAAAGTTTACTGTTAAAGGACCCCCTTGAACTTGTAATTCAAAATTCATATTTGCAATAGTATCACAATCAAGTTCATTCCTCGTGCCAAGTACGATATCACTAACTGGAATATCGCAATCAAAATTCGGTTTCAGCTCAATTAAGTAGCAATGATACATTACACTAGCATCATTTGAACACGGAGGTTTGACCAGCTCGATTGGGACATAACGGGGTTGTTCATCATCAGATGGTTCACGCCCTGCACATAAAACACTTACAAATTACAAAATAAAACAAACAAATTGTATGAATCATATACATTTGTAAAACGAAAATGGTTAGAGAAGCTACCAACTTACAAAGCAAATAATTTATAACTATTTATAAGAAGTAATCAAGGTATTGAAAAAGGTAAGAGAAGTTACCAAGTTCTTGTATGGCTTCTTCCACCACAAGAGGATCAACAGATTTATTCCGGGTTACGTCTTTATCCATGTTAGCTTCTCTCTACTATATTCGCCAAGTTTCCAACAAAAATAACTAAATCAGCAATCGTATTTTGAATATCACCCAAAATACTAGAGTAAAGTGTCCGTTTGATAACTATTTTAGTTTTCAATTTTTAAAAAATTAAAAGCTAAAATTTGTTTGGCAATTCAGTTGAAAAATGATAAAACCAAAAACAAAATAGTTATCAAACACCCTCAAAGGAAAACCAAATTTATTGATTCCCAAATTGTAGAGAACTAAACAGAAAATGAGGAACTCACAGAAACTGATCGACGCAGACGCAGCAGGGAGCAAGAGTGAGAGCGGAAGCTCAGAGAATTCGAGAACTGTAGGTAAATAAATGTAAGAGAGTAACAGAGAGTGAAGTGTGTCTTTAAAAACTCGATGGAGTTTGAAGCAGCAAAAGCCTAACTGGGTTTCTTTGGAATTTCAAAAGACACTGGATGGCATAATTCGGATGATGATTAGCAATATAAAGTCATATTTAAAAACTTGGTGAGGCAGCAACTTCCTCTGTAAGTTCGTATAAAGTCAGTGATAAAGACAGAGAGAGATGAAAACAAAACCGCCCACCAAAGTTCTTTGGGAGGAAAACAATAAGAAAATGATTTATGGGTCCATCTTATAAGGATTACAAAATGCTTGGAACACCAAATTTTCGTAACCATAATTTACGGCATCTTTAATAGGGAGATTATTCAATGGGTCAATCATTAACTAGGTATTGAACTCAACAAATATAATAGGCCTTTGCTATTCATGTGAGTCAAGGTTCATATGTCTCACTTACAAGTGAAAAAAATATACTATTAGACTGTAATACTTGACATGCCTTGATCTTGATATCCTCCAAATACCAGGATGGGCATGTGTTGGCTAACACCCGAGGGTGACGAAAATCATTTTAACATGTATGCAAGTTATGAAGAAAAAAAGAACATAAACAAAATATGTAATTTAAATATAATGAAATATGCAAATGTGGAAGCGTGTTCAGAAATACAACTAATCAAGAATACTGCGAAAGGAATATTATATAATAATGAGATTACAAAGATAGGGGGCCCTACACCGAGAAGAATCGAAGGTATTGATACGGGAATGTCTCGACGCCGAGAATGTAGGCCTTGATTCTAAGTCCAGAAGGAGGAGCAAAACAAAAAAATGAGTGGACCAAAGTTTATAATAATAATAATACTAAGTAAAACCATTTTTCTTTTGAACATACTAACCCCCTATTTTGAAAAGCTCATATAGTACTACATAGTAGGATTTCTGAAAACCTTAGCATGCCATGAAAACGTTAGTAAAACGTGCATGTATAAAATAATGCTTAGCAATGGTAACATAGTCACCCGAAGGCAAATCCATAAAACCTTCGTAAATCATAAAATAATGTACTTAACTAGGGGTATCATAGTCGGCCGAAGACATATCCATCATTCGAGGGTGAAGCTGTACGACAATGGGTTACGCCAGTGAAGAAACATAGTGAGCCCACCCGAATGTGAAGTTGTATGACTCTAGGTTACACCAGAGAAGAAAAGGTACATAACACACCGACACTAGCCGTGGATAGTGAAGTTGTTCGACACTGGTTTCACCAGTGAAGCTGGGAGTATAATCATAAAGTACCTAAATACGCGTAAACTCGGTCATATGCCAATAGATAGGTACATACTCATGTTGTGCGTATGTGTTGTATGATTACCCACTAAGTAAGCACTAAAAACATAAAACATATCTTTCACGTCAAATCATTGAAGCTCAAAAGCTCAAAGCATCATATCATAAACCAAATCTTTCGCACCAATCATTAGAGCTCAAAAGCTCGAAACATAATATCATAAAACCATAGGAGCGTTCTAGCTCAAAAGATCATCACCAAAAACCATATTTACAAATCCATAATATCTCGAAAGGCGTAAAAGCAATAGTTCGTAAATCTTTCGTAAAACGTAAAGCATGAAATCATATAGGACTAGGATTATCTTCCCTCCTTTTTCCATCCCCTTCTATCCCCTCCTTTCACATTCTCTTATTTTGTCTTTCTCTTGTTATAAAAAATTAATATAAGATGTTGACGTGGCTTAACCATGACCGTTCAAATAGGAGGGGAGGGAAGGGGAGGGAAAAAAAGAGGGGAGAGAATCCTACTCCAATCATATGTGATTCAAGAAATGTGAAATCATAAAATCATCCTTTTCATGTATGGAATCCTAACATTTAAAATCATGCATTTAGAAAAAGGTCCACTCACAGATACCAACAACGGGAAAGTCAACGATTAACCCAAAAAGTGAACTGAGAACGGATGCTAAAAACGAATTCAAGGCATCGAAATTAGCCTAGGAGAATTCTTGAAAAAATTTCGTAAAAGTCAATGAAAGAAAAATATTCCCTAGAATATTCCAAAAAATATTCCAATTGGATCCAGGTGAGGTCAATGGGTCAGGTCAACGTGTCAATGGGTTGGGTCGAATACCAAGTTTTGGGTCATCGGGCCGTGTCGACTCGGTTCACCGAAAAACCCATTGGTTTCTGTAGATTTTGGCCAGATTTATGGGAATTTTCAAAGCTCTGTAACTTCTTCAATTCTTAACTAATTTCGACCCATAATATATCAAAATGAAGATAAGGAAGTGTAGAACAAGATTATACCTGTTTATAGTTCAAAAAGTGGTCAAAGATGGTTGGAAATTGACTGCAAAGTCGTGGAGGTAATTGAAAACTGAGGAAAATTCAAATGGTTATAACTTCTTCCATACTCAACAAAATTGGGTGATTCAAAAATGAAAATCAACCTCTTGACGAGACAAACAAGGTGGTACCCTTCTCTACAACTAACTTGCCGTAAATTGGCTGGAAAATGGCCCAAAAAGTTATGGCTCGCATTGGAGTTTGTGAACAGGGCTTCGTAGTTCGAATTTCAAGATACCAAGAATATGGTTGTGTTCATAGTGACGAGATAAAGATGATTGTGATGTCAAAAATATAATTCGATGATGATTTTAAGATATGGGTTATGGATGTGGCTCGATGAAGGAAAGAGAAAGAGAAGAGAAAACCGATAGTGTGGGAGAGGTAAGGGAGCCGAGAGAAAGATTGTGGGCCCAGTGGCTCACAATTTAAGGCCACTAAAGGTAAACATAAAAAATATCTCCCGAACATGAAATTACCGAATTGTCTTTGACGTTCTGTAATTCGTAAAAGCTTCTTTCTAACATTGAATTCAATTATGCTTACGCCTATGTGTTCGTAGTGAAGAGTACTACACAAATACACTAAAAGAATGGGTCATACGTCTAACTAAATAATGGTCAATGAAAGTCAACATTCTCGCCTATAGGACCATTTTGTTCATTTTACACTTTTAACATTAAAATAATGTAAACTAGAGACAGATCTTAACAGTATTGCAGGCATCTTGAGTTATTTGAAGAACTTGATAAATTCTAGGGAAACTATAACGACCTATCCCGAACTTTATGAAATGGAAGGGCAATTTTGTAATTTCACTGTGGTTGAAAGATATTTTGAAAGGTTTGCTTTCCGACCTTGGTTGGTGTGCCATGTAGGGGCCCACTTCTTCTTGGTCCCCGACCCTCTTTCCTACTTCCATTTGGACTTGTGTCCTTTCTTCTCCTCACAACTCTTAGACCACTCTCTCTGCCTCTTTTTCCTTTGCTGCGCCCTCTCCTCCCACAAGCAACCTACAATGCACGACACACAAGCAACAACAACGGGAACGTTAACACCATCAACATTTGAACCTCACCGTCTCGACCCTATACCTAAACTGTGGAGCTCCGGTAGTGGCGGAGTTCACTGTTTTTGGTTTTCCTAGTCGAATTCCAGGTGAGTTCTCTATTTTCCCAATGTGAGGTCAGCCTCGGGGTACCTAGAACTTTCTTTGTTCATTATTATGGTTCAGTTTTAACCTAGTTTAGGCTTTGTGAACTATGAGATCGCGCAAGAACGAAGAAAGTATTCAAACCCAAGTTTTCCAGTGAGAAACTGTGCATTCCAAGCCATTTTTCGGCCAACTTCGGCCACGACATGAATTCAAATTGGTATGAATCTCTTCTTCTCATTCTAAGCTTCATTTTGGCTTTTGAATTATTGCAAATGGTGTAGAAATGAGCTTGAACGGAGCTCGAGAAATGTTGCCTAGTTTTTCAGCCGAACCCATGCCCTGAAATCGGGTCAACCCTACACGAAATCAACACTGGATCCAAAATCGGATCAGAACCCAACCCAAAACCCAGCTCCGAGCCCAAACCTAGAAACTGGGCCCAACTTTATAACCTGGGCACAACCCAGCTTTGCTACCCGGGCCCAACCCATTACCCATGCCCAACCTTAAGACCCAAATTCGACTTGACTCGATCGGATCCCAGGTCTAGGGTAGTGCATGGGTCCACGCGTTGGCACTTGTCTTGGCTATTGCGTGGAGCACACGTGCCTCTATCGAAGGTATTGTTGACACGCCCCAACCCTGATATTGCTCGAATACCAGGATAGACACGCGTTGGTCGACACCCGAGGGTGACGAAAGTCATTAATTAATACAAAAGCTGAGAATGAGAAATAAATAAGGGTTATGAATTGAAATACAATGAATTAACAACTTAGGAACGTGTTCAGAGCATACAGCTAATTAGAACACGAAAAGAAATAATATAAAATTGAATGAATAAAGGAGTGGGTCCTACACCGAAACGGCTTGAAGATGCCGATGTTGAAGTGCCTTGACGCCGGGATTGTATGCCTCGATTCTAAGACTTGAATGGGGGCGCAAAATAAAGGTGAGTGGACTAGGTTCATATACATACATAATACGAAAACAGTTGTGAACATACTGATCCCCAAGTTTTAATAATGAAAACTACTAGCATAATAAGTGATAGGTTTACTGAAAACCCTAGCATGCCAAAAACATCTTAAAAGACATATCGCGGAAAAACATCGCGGAAATCAAAATATAATTCGTCTCACAGATAGTCTCGTAAGCGCAGTGTGCTGCTAGTAAGATCACTGAATAAATATAACTCCCGGCCCTATGCCAGCACCGTGGTCTCTGCGCTCGTAGCCAGAGATTACCAACTCCCGGCCCAATGCCTGCTCCGTGTCCCTCAGCCCGTAGCTAGGGATTATTTCTCCCGGCCTAACTGCCAACACCAGATCCTCGCCCCAGGCGGCATAGTGTCCTCTAGGTACGCACAAATAGTTACGCCTCTCATAAATAACCACTTCATAGTATAAAGTCATCCATCATCTATACTATAAAGAGGGGTTTCTAAAACATGTTCTAGCATCCTATCGTCATCCATCAGATAGTCTACCAGTTCATGGTTTTTATAGAAAATACGATATATTAAAATATAGCTCAATATAGGCCAACAATTAATTCCTTACAAAATAACAAGACGATAATCAACATTTCATTAAACATGCTTAACATAAAATCGATCCATAAACTCGTAAGGCATCCTTTTCATTTATGCAGTTAAACTATGAAATCATGTAATTTTTGAAAGGGTCCACTCACAGATACTCCGTAGCAGCAGAGTTGTGCGGAAAAAGATTAAGGAAATCCCCACTAGCAAGTTCACCTAAGCACAAAATTGTACAATTTATCAAACTATGCCCAAGCAATGGAATTCTAGGAAATGGACGCCAAAAACGGATTCGGAACATCGAAATTGGCCTAGGAGAGATTTTAGGTTTTCGGGTCCTAAGGTTTTTGGTTAAAAAGGGTTAGGGTGAAAAAGGGTGGTTTGGGCTTAAACCCAAACCCACACAAACATACACACACACGGCACAACACACACACACGTGCACACACTCACACGGACACACATGCACGCGCTACACAAACACACACACATGCACAACAGGCATACGCATGCACGGCATGAGCGCGCGCGCACACACACACACACATACACACACGTGCACACACTCACACGGACACACATACACACGCTACACAAACACACACACATGCACAACATGTATACGCATGCACGGCATGCGCGTGCGTGCGCACACACACTCGGCTTGCAGGCCTAACTAAAAATAAAAGGGCTCGGGCCCAAGTTCAATAGGACCCAGAGTATGGGTTAGGTCTCCAAAAGGTTATTGGGCTTAACTTAAATAAATGGGTTAGACAAATTTGAATAGGGTTATGGGACTTGGACTGGAAAGGCCCAAAGGCCTTGGGTTTGGTGGGTTGCCGGATTCCAAGGAAAGAGAAGGCCGGATTTCGGCTGGAGAATTCTTAAGCTCCGATAGAGCTCAAAACTTAACCAAAACATGTCATTCAATATACCAAATTGAAACCCCGAAGGTAAGGAATCAAAATATACCCTTGGTTCCCGTCATCGTGGCTGAAGTTGGCCGGAAAATGGACTGGAAGCCACGGGTACCCGCCAGAATCTTGGTTTAACACACCCAAACTGATTTTAAGTCCAACCTTCACCAAAACAGGTATACATACTCAGAAATTCGTACCAACATCCAAATTAAGATAGGGTAAGATGATTTTGAGCCTCACCTACTCACAAATGGTGGAGTTCGACGGAGTTCGCCATTGCACCCTCTCGGTGCTTGCCGTGGCAGAAGGAAGAGAGAGACTTCGACGTGTTGAAGATCCTGAGGAGGGAGACTCGAGGGTGATGGATTCATCGAGGCTACAAAAGGGTGGGTGGTTTGCATGCGTGTGTGTGGTGCTCGGGTAGAAAGAGAGAGTGCAGAGAGAGTTGAGAGAAGAAAGAGGAAAAGAGAGAAAGAAGAGGGTCACGGGGTGGGGGACACAAATAAAGGGGTGGGCCCCTTGGGCTCACCAATTAAGAACTAAAAAACCAGTTTTAAATAAAATGGGGGTGGGGTTTAACAACTGTGCTCTGCCGCTGTCCACGACGGCGCCAACGACTTTTCTGGTTAACTTTTCAGCGACCTAACTCGGCTCATATGGCCGATGCGTGGGGGTAGCCAAGGTCCCCCCTAAGGTTTTTCGACATCCTGAATCCGTTTCCAACGTCTGTTTTTCCAAAATGAATCATTATAGTATAGTTTTATTAATTGGTCTCTTTATGTGCTTAGGTGCATTTGTTTATGGCCCATCTGTCTTCTTTTGTTTGTGTGGCTCTTCGATGTCGGAGTATGTGTGAGTGTCCCCCCTTCATTTTTACTATTAGAGATGCATACATGAAAATCATGATTTTATGGCTACGTTTTTTGAAACGTTTATGAGTAAATTGGATTTACATTTTACAAAATATCATGCTTTATCGAATTTACGTTCTTTGAAAATATATATATATATATATATATATATATATGATATTATATACTATTGAACATGGTTTATGATGGTTTGAGCTAGAACACTGATGTTTAAGCTATTGAGCTCCAATTAGATATATTTTGGAAATAATATGTTTATGATTTTGTGTGCTTGTATATGCCTACTGGAAAATGTTACTTATATATGGCTTCGGTCGGGTGATGAAGGACCTGCGGGTGGATGTTACTTATAAATGGCTTCAGTCGGGTGATGTAGGGCCTATGGGCGAATGAAGACTTAGTTATGCCTTATGATACTACTTTTAAGCACACTGTATATGATAAGGTTTTAAGGCATGCTAGGGTTTTCGAAAAACCTATTACATATTATGCTATGTGAGTTTCCATAAACTGGGGTTAGTATGTTGATGAATAACTATTTTAGTAGTACTTATATATAAACTTGGTCCACTCATGTTTTGTTTTGCGCCCCCTCAAGACTTAGAATCAAGGTGTACAATCCTAGCGTCAAGGCACTCCCGCATCGGTATCTTCAAGTCCTCTTTGTGTAGGACCCACTCCTTTGCTAGTACATTTGTATATTATTCCTTCTACAATGTTCTAGATTAGTTGTATGCTCTAGACACGTTCCACAATTGCATATTCATTATAGTTAAATTTACAAGTTTTATTTATGTTCATTCTTTCTTCATAGTTCTTGCATGTTAGTATGGCTTCGTCACCTTCAGGTGTCAGCCAACTGATAGGAGCATATTCATGCGACTTAAATGGCTTGTTCTCGTGCATTTACGTTATGTTTCTTTAGTTATTTTAGTCCTTTAAGCTATTTTCGTGTGTTTGTAGGTCCAAAGGGCTAAAGGAGCAAAAAGATGCATTTTGGAGACTTTTGGAGCACTTTTGGGCTAAGGATGGATAGCTTATGCTTGGCGCCAAAATGTTGGATGAAATTGAAGACCAAAGTGTTGGAACTTTGTTCCCTTTAGTTTTAGGACATTTAAACCTTTCCAATTCCCTTATGCCGTGCATCTCCACCTTTCTCCCAAAACCATACACATGCATTCATTATTCATTCCCTCACATGCTCCCATTACTTATCATAATCACATATCATATCACTTATCATTCACCACTTATCATATCATTCACCACTTATCATTCATCACTTATCATTCACCACTTATCACTTATCATATCATTCACCACTTATCATTCATCAAACACATGCATTCACATGTTTTCACAATCTGCCATCATTCCAACCAAAACCGTGCACATGCTATCACCATGCATTCACATGCACTTGTTCCTCCATCATTCCATCCTTTAAAACATTGCACATGCACTTTAATCATTCAACACATGCATTCACTTCATCATTGCAGCCACACATTCACCCACATGCTATCCCATTTCAGATTGCATTTCATACACTTTCACATGCATCTTGGCAGATTTCACATGCACACACAAGCATTAGCACATGCAACCTAGCTGTCATGTTCCCCCCATTTCACCTATAAATACTCATTCATTCATTCTCATTCATTCACAACTCTTCCACCACAGAAATTCATCCATTCACTCCACCATTCCTTCCATTAACACACCTCAACTCATTCACTCTTCCATTTTCAGAATGTAGACATCAAACCACCCTTGTCGTGCCTCTCCCTTACAATCCAAACACCATCCTTCCATTTTCACCACTCCCCAAACCATTCACACCATCAAATTATCCCTAGACCTTGTGCTACAACGAAGAGGAAGAGAAGAGTGCTTAAACGTTCATACAATTCAAGTTTGAGTTGTTGGAATGTTTAGGTGTTTCTTTGATTTCAAGGTTTAATGTCAATATTCTTTGTTTTGTACGAATGAGGAATGGAAGATAAGAGGGCCTAAACGTTCATACAATTCAAGTTTGAGTTGTTGGAATGTTTAGGTGTTTCTTTGATTCTCTTTGTTTTGTATCATAAGGAACTAAACTCCCCCTTGGTTGGGGGGTGATTCGAATATATGTTTATGCTTGCATTTTGATTTGATTACTTCTAATTGCGTTTCATAAGTTGTGATTCAATTTGTTTAACCGTTTTATTGATAACTTATTTATGTATGTTTATTGAGAGTGCACGCTTAATTTTCATGCATGAATATGACGCTAGAATATAAGTGAGTTTCACCTAATAGTTACGAACTTATATTCATAAGTAGTGGAGGTTGCTTATAAACAATCGCGTTAAACGAATTCTTGGCAAGAGTTTCATGCATTCATAGTAACGAATGCCTCGTCAACACTTATAATTTTCATAGAGCGTAATGATTCTTGCTTGTACCTCTTCTATGCATTCATGTTGAGGACTTGTGGGGAATGTTTTGAATTGTCGCATGCATCATCCAATTCAATAACGTTAGGAAGATTTGAAGGTTAATTAGTGCATCACGGTTAACTTGGGATGTTGAGAATTCATGGTTTATTGAAATGCAATTGGAAATCATTTATTATGCAAGTATAACATGTATGGAGATGAACCCCTTGGCTAGCATCCATCCATTCATTCCATTTCATCACATTCATATATACTATCTGTCTTAATTCGAATCTGTACATTTTATTTAATTTCGTATAAAACTCAATCCCCCTTTACTTTATTGTCCAAATTAGTAGAAAGTGTTTTAGTTTATGTTTATAAGTGTTTTGATTCATTTTGTTACATAATTTCGTCCAAATTCACCAAAGTGCTCAAAACTGCCCAGAAAGTGATTTTAAGGCAGTTTTGAGTGTTTTGGGTGATGTTTGAGTCTTTTGGTTTGTTTTAATGTTTTAAAGTTTAGTTTTACATTCTTTGAGTCTAGTTTAGTGTTTTATATTACGTTTTTACGTTTGTGATTCAATTTGTTACATAAATTCGTCCAAAGTACTCAAAGTGCTCAAAACTGCCCAGAAAGTGATTTTAAGGCAGTTTTGAGTGTTTTGGGTAATGTTTGAGTCTTTTGGTTTGTTTTAGTGTTTTAAAGTTTAGTTTTGCATTCCTTGAGTCTATTATAGTGTTTCATATTGTTATTTTACGTTTTTGAGTCAAATCCAAGTGGTTAACAATCCCTCCTAATCCCCGGTCCAGAACGATCCCTACTTATACTTATACTACAATTGACAAAAAGAGGGTTTAATTTGTGTGCGTATAAATCACGCATCACCAACACGTGCCTACCCTGGTATTTGGAGGATATCAAGGTCGAGCGTGTCAGAAATAGATAAAAATAGGACATTTCCTTAATCTTGGGACATAAATAGGACAAACCGGCCATGTACAAGCCATGCACACTATGCACAAAACCGAAATTACTAAAATACCCACATATAAATACTAAAAACCCTCAGCTCATTTCATCACTTTTTTGTCATTTGGAAGAGCTATGGATTTCTAGGTTGAGCTCCAATTTCAAAAAGAGGGAAGTCAAGAGTGAAGCTTCGAAGTGAGTGTTTCTGGTTTGCATCAGCGTTTGATCCTTAAAGATATGACTTTTGTATCAGATTTTCCATTTCGGCAAGAAATTTCCATTTTTTCGGGCGAGTGTAGCTTCAACAGCCATATTTCCACAGCCATTTGGTTCCTCTTCCTCATTCTCATATATTTCCTTCTCTAACTTGATCATTATCTCCATTTCTGCAACTAATTACTTGTTTTTTTCAATTAGGTTTTTTTTTGGATTTGCAGAGATGGGAAGTCAAAGAAAAGAGGGATAGGGAAAAGAGGGCTCTGAATGTGTTCTGGAAATCTTTATTTGTTTGTGGCTTTTGTTATTTTAGATTCTAGGTTTTAATTTTTGGGTTTCAGTCTTAGAGTTTTGTGTTTTAATTTTTGTTTAGGATATTGAAGATTCATGGAGCTATGTGGTGGATTTGCATACCAATAATTTTTGTTTGGGTTTCAGTCTTAGACTCATTTGCATACAAATGCTATAATACAAAATAGTTAGATATGTCTGGACCAACCCATGCACAACATTTGTCGTTTAAGTACTACATCTACACTTGAAAATAAGAGCCTAATAAACAAACATCCATACACTACTAGTCTATTACAAAATATTAAATGTGCAAGGATATGCAAAATGAAAGAGTTTTTGTTTTCAAGGTTGTGAAGCCTTTCTCAAAAGTTTAAACCTTGCCAATGGAACTCAAAGCTTGCATGTTATTCCTTTTACAAAATCCTCAATTTTCATCAATCATCATGACATAAGATTTTGTGGTATCTACTAGTGTAAATATTTTAAATTAAAGATCGAATTCATTCATTGTATTCATATAGGGTCAAGGAGTGTAGCTATAAAAAAATTATCAAAATCAGAGTTAAAATAACCGTTAAATCGTGATTTTTCGTTGATAACCGTTGAAAAGTTTTGTCTCGTTACTTGATCTCTGAATGTTTGTTTTTTTGGAAATTTTGGCATATGCGTCGAAGTATATACAAACATGTTTGACAATTGGATCGTTGAAACTAGTTTCATAGAATTTGTATCCCATCAAAACAATAGATTCACTAACACTTAAGAGTTTGTTTATACTTTCATTAAGTATAACATAAGATTTTGTGGTATCCACTAGTATAAATATTTTAAATTGAAGATCGAGTTCATTCACTATTCGCATAGGGTCAAGGAGTGCAGCTATAAAAAATAATCAAAATCAGAGTTAAAATAACCGTTAAATCGTGATTTTTCGTTGATAACCGTCGAAAAGTTTTGTCCCGTTACTTGATCTTTGAATGTTTGTTTTTTTGTGATTTTTAGCATATGCGATCTTGAAGCATATACAAACAAGTTTGACAGTTGGATCGTTGAAATTAGTTTCGTAGAATGTGTATCCCATCAAAATGATAAATTCACTAACACTTGAGAGTTTATTCATACTTTCATTAAGTATAAAGTAAGATTTTGTGATATCCACTAGTGTAAATATTTTAAATTGAAGATCGAGTTCATTCATTATATTCATATAGGGTCAAGGAGTGTAGCTGTAAAAAATCATCAAAATCGGAGTTAAAATAACCGTTAAATCGTGATTTTTTGTTGATAACCGCCAAAAAGTTTTGTCCCGTTCCTTGATCTTTGAATGTTTATTTTTTGCAATTTTTGGCATATGCGATCTCGAAGCATATACAAACATGTTTGATGGTTGGATCGTTGAAACTAGTTTCGTAGAATGCGTATCCCATCAAAACAATAAATTCACTAACACTTAAGAGTTTATTCATACTTTCATTAAGTATAACATAAGATTTTGTGTTATCCACTAGTATAAATATTTTAAATTGAAGATCGAGTTCATTCATTGTATTCATATAGGGTCAAGGAGTGTAGTTATAAAAAATCATCAAAATCGAAGTTAAAATAACCGTTAAATCGTGATTTTTTGTTGATAACCGCCAAAAAGTTTTGTCCCCTTACTTGATATTTGAATGATTGGTTTTTGCAATTTTTGGCATATGTGATCTCGAAGTATATACAAACAAGTTTGACGGTTGGATCATTGAAACTAATTTCGTAGAATGTGTATCCCATCAAAATAATAGATTCACTAACACTTAAAAATTTATTCATACTTTCATTAAGTATAACATAAGATTTTGTGGTATCCACTAGTGTAAATATTTTAAATTGAAGATCGAGTTAATTTAATGTATTCGTATAGGGTTAAGGAGTGTAGCTGAAAAAAATCATCAAAATCAGAGTTAAAATAACCGTTAAATCGTGATTTTTCGTTGATAACCGTCGAAAACGTTTGTTCCGTTACTTGATCTCTGAATGTTTGTTTTTTGGAATTTTTGGCATATGTATCCCATCAAGTTCAATGATGTCTATATATATATATATTAAGTAGATTTAAATTTATTTATTTTGTACGTATAACACTTAAGAAATTGAATGATATGTATATTTAAGCCGATCCAGTGGTCACCAATTTTTAATATTTAATTTAATATATATATATATATATATATATAATTATTGTAGTTTTTAGGAGTATAAAATTGTTAAATTAATATATATATATATATATAATTATTATAATATATTTTTAGGGTTATAAAATTATAAAATTAATATTTTACTTATCTTGTATCGTGTTACTCACTTGTATACCCGAACCAATCCGTTATCTTAACAGGTGCTTATCCGATTACCCGATAACGATCCGATTTGTTATTGTGTCGACCCGAACACCAATTAATTTCGTATCGTATCCGGTTATCGGATCATGTCAATAATTGCCAAGCCTACCAGTGAATCAGGTTGGAGAGAAGAAAGAAAATAGTCATAGGTTATTTTGTATTCCAATTATTTTCAAATAGTAAAAGAAAGTACTGTTGTCACGAGGATATAGACACACTTGACGAGCTTCATAAATATTATGTCTTATTTGCATTATTTCACTGCACACGTATCTTCAATTTCATAACAAAATTACCACATGTAACTTTTTTTTAGGGATGATGACTTTGGCCCAACCAATCTTAATTTTTTTATTTTTTATTTTGAGGGACGATGAGTATTTTTTTTGTCAAATGCCGACAACAGTTTTGTTGTTAAGAAGAAAATAACAGTACCAAAAGTAAGTGTACCAACCCAACAAACCAATCCAAAAAACGAAACAAATAAAAAAATCAATCGACAAATGGCGGAAGTTTCAAGGGGAACAAGTTTACAAAAACCTCCGACTCTACCGCTTGCATTTAAGTCTTCCCTTTCTCTCTCAGAGATCATCGCCGCCTCCTCTGTGCCGCCACGAACTTTGCAGCGGCGCAACCATCGCTCCCCCTCTCGAAATGGCCGTCAACTATCTCCCTAGGTATTCTTCTTCGCTTGCATTATAAATATTCTGTAATTCAAGTTCGTTGAGTCAATTTGCTCTACATGAATTTCTCTTGTTTTCCCGTGAAACGCCAAAGAGAGCCAATTTGGCGAAATGGAAATTCGAAAATACCATGTATAAACTAGAAAAAATATATAAATATATATATATAGGATATTGTTATTAGTACTCTAAAAATCTCAATGTACATTCCAAACTTTTTATATTGGAAAAGAAAAATAAATTTTCGAGGAGTGTAGAATAATATTTTTGGAATGCCAATAACACTTTTATATATATATATTAAATTAGGTTCTCATTCTTCATTAATTTTTTTTTCAATTTTTGATAAGGTCAGTATTTTGATAATGAAGTATTTATATGTCAGCATATTTAAATTTATATTTAGATTCATTTAGAATTAAAAACGTAATCTTCGATATAAATATATTTATAGTTAAATTTTGTATCATATATTTCTATTTTTATTTTGTACCCATTTTTTAATTTGTAACTATTCTTCTAATGTGTACCAATTTTCATTTTAGTTTGATTGTACCCATATATTTAATTTTTTTTCTGTGCCCATATTTTAAAACTTTTATTTATACACGTAATTTTTTTAATTTTTTATCTGTAACCATAACGTATATATATGCAAAATGTACCCATTTTCTTAATGTAAAATTTATTCACATTTTTTATTTCTAATGTACCCATATTTTATAATGCATCATTTTTTAATTAAAACGTGCCAATAATTAAAAATAAAAATAAATCATTTTTTTAAGAACTATAAAAATCAGATAAGATTTCACACAATTCAAATCTGAGAAAAAAATTAAAAATTAAAAATCCGTATTTCATATATTTAATCTTTGCATCATTTTAGGAAGGATTTAATAATTTTTGTTATTAAATTTCTTAATTAATACAGAATTTAACATTTTGTCCTTCAATCAAAGTATTCAAATTAATTTCTTCAAAAAAAAAAAAAAAAAGTATTCAAATTAATAAAGTTTCAATTTAAAATTTTAGTTAATCAGGACCGGAACTAAAGATGCCCTATAACTATATATGCATGTATATGATTCGCTGGTTGATTTGGCTGTCATATGAAAATTGGTAATTAAGGTATCGTTTGGTATGAAGGGCTGGCATTGGAATGGAGAAGACACTATTTTAAGGTACTGGTGACCAACGTAGTGGTAGGAGATGGATTACTCAAGAAGAAATTGATCAATTTCAATCTTCCCAAAAATGGTAGGATAGGATTAGAAGGGAGAAGTTTTCGTCATGTCTAATCCCATTCTAATCTCCTTAAAATGTGAAATCATTTTCTGTACCTTAAATATGCCTTTAAGTTAGCGGGTTATCAAAGTCAGTCCTCTATATCAAACGGGGCCTAAAGGTGAATTCTTCTCCCTCGTCCCCACTCTTTTGCTTCTTGGCTTAGTTTTATCTGCACTCTCAAGAAGCTGAGTATAGTAGTTAGGTTAGAAGTTGTGCTTTTGGACAAAGTGATCAGTAGGTTAGAAGTTGTGCTTTTAAAGATTTTCTTGTGCAAACAATATTATGAGGCTAATCCAAAATTCTGATTATGTAAGGTGGTTCTTAGCCCAAGACTATCATAGGTTCTTATATATTAATTTCTACCAAATTTATACAAGTGTCTAGATGTTGATTTGGTTGTCATATTAAAATTGGTAATTCTTGGAGTAATGTGAAATGTTGTTAATGAATTTAGGTTCTCTTGTGAGGCTAGCTTAATATGGCTCACAAAAGCTAGGGAGCTTCAATGCAGATTGTATATAACATTGTTCTAAATTTAAATTGTTTTTTGTTTAGAAGGCATGACGAGGACTAAAAGTGAGAACCATAGTAATCAACCGCAATAACAAGCCCTTCCTCCTTCACCTTCACCTTCACCTTGTAGTTGCTGTTGAAAAATAGTGAGTCCAAACTCATAAACTCCTTGATTGGATTGGTGGGTTGAAATCTTGATAATCTAGATAAGAAATTGAAGAATTGAAGATGAGCACGATAATTCAGCTGCAATCCCAAGTTTGGTCATCATCTTGGTCTTGGCCAATCCCAATTGAGGTCCCAAAAGGCCGAATATATGCGTCAACACGATCCTTGAATGTGCGATCATCAGGACGAGTAGGAATACGATGTGAGGTGGTGGCGGGGGGAACTGGAACAGAAATCAGAATGGGACCTTACACAGGGAGAGACCCAAATGTGAAGAAGGCGGAATGGTTAAGGCAGAAAGCTCCCCAGGGAAACAAGTATGAGGAGGTCAAGGAGTCCTTGTCCCGTTTGAATCTGAAGACGGTGTGTGAGGAGGCCCAATGCCCTAACATCGGCGAGTGTTGGAATGGTGGTGGGGATGGCATTTCCACTGCCACCATCATGCTTCTGGGCGACACTTGCACCCGCGGCTGTCGGTTCTGTGCTGTCAAGACCAGTCGGAACCCTCCACCTCCTGATCCCATGGAGCCTATCAACACTGCTATGGCCGTTGCCAGCTGGGGTGTTGATTATATTGTTTTAACGAGTGTCGATCGTGATGACCTGCCAGATGGTGGAAGTGGTCATTTTGCTCTTACTGTCCAAGCCCTCAAGGTCCCTTCCCTAACTTTTTCATTTTCATTTTTCAACAAGGTTTTAATCTTGCCTGCCTGTGCATGTATGTATTTTTTATGTGCACAGTCTGATCTGACTGTTAACTTCAAAAGCATTGCAAAATAGACAACCTAATAAGACTGCCCCTGCCTTGATTGTTATACATCCATTAGTTTGGTGTAAAGTTTTACCAACTCATCTTCAACTGCAGAATCTGAAGCCTGATATCATGGTTGAGTGTTTAACTTCTGACTTTCGTGGTGACTTGACGGCTGTACACACTCTGCTGTACTCCGGACTTGATGTTTTTGCACACAACATTGAGACCGTCAAACGACTACAACGAATTGTCAGAGACCCTCGGGCTGGGTAAGTCGTACTCCGCATTATCTTTATTTTTTACTTTTATATCTTTTCTCCAAAGCCTTTTGGTCATATATTTTCGCTTCTGCATTTCTGGTCGTATATTTAACTTTTTAGGCATGCTTGTTAAGCTTGCCATACATTACCTAATTCCTTACTTGTTCTGATGCCTGGATATGTAATATATTTTTTGGCCTACATTTCTTCTTTCTAACATATCTTGAATCGAATGAGTTATCCACAATCAAATCCAACCATCCAAAAGTTATCCAATCCCATTAAATCATCCTTAAGTTATCCAATCCAGCAAAAACTTGGTTGTTCTCTTTCTGAAGTCATCCAATCCAACCCATCCTAAGAGCATCAACCTAGTTCATCGTATGCTTTCTGGATTGGTACTTCTCGTTCTAAAATTGTGATCACTGCTGCTACTTTAAATTGTTTGTTTAATGTGTCATGTAGGTATGAGCAAAGCCTATCTGTTCTAAGACATGCAAAACAAAGCAAAAGGGGGATGATAACAAAAACTTCTATAATGCTGGGCCTGGGAGAAACAGACGATGAGTTGAAGGAAGCCATGGCTGATTTAAGGGCTATAGATGTTGATATTTTGACGCTTGGGCAATATTTACAGGTTAGTTGAATGTGCATAGCTTTCGTGTATTTAGCTTTGAGTATTTCATGAAAATACATTGGCAATTACAGATTGTTAGGCTGATGTCTTTGAGTTTCCAAAGTTAGACTTGGATTGTTGACAGTCTCTTCTTGTTGTATGCTTGAAGAATGGCTGTAATCTGGTCCTATTTACCCATTATGGTTAATATTTTCCATAAGCGATCGACTTTACTGTTTCTGAGGCAATCATCAACCAAGACTAAGTTATTCCCGTAGAATTTTATGGTAAAGATTTTGATTTTAAATTGCTGCAGCCAACTCCATTACATTTGACTGTCAAAGAATATGTCTCGCCTGAGAAATTCGTTTTCTGGAAGGAATATGGGGAGTCTATTGGATTTCGTTATGTAGCCAGTGGGCCCTTGGTAAGATCTTCATTAACGTCTCAGTTTTATAGATACTGTGGATTATCTTTCGTTACTATTCTTAATTGAATGCAGTAACCTAGTTTTACCATTCTTGATGAAAAAACTTTGCATCTACTAATTTTTCAGGTCCGGTCCTCGTACAGGGCAGGGGAGCTGTTTGTTAAAACAATGGTCAGGGAAATGGCTAACGGCTCTTCTGGCGTATTTCAGTAACTTATGAACTTCAATACAGATGGCTACCAATATGATAATAATTTAGTGGTGTGAACAGCTAAAAATAGGGCAAAATTTAGTTGCAATGCTAATGACCATATATTTTGTGAGGGTCTGAATTTTCTGAGTCTAATATATATAGATATTTGTTCATTGAGAGGGCTGATGTGCCGCAATCAATTTTTTGTTGAATTTAGTTTCATTCAAGTAAGAGCACTCATCAAGGGTTTAGGATTTGCAATAATTTTTCATACCATATTTACACATTCCATTGAGCCATGTGACTGAAAAGCTGAACTAAAATGAGAACGCACCCAAGTCGTCTTGTTATATGTACAGAATTTGGTAATCAAACACTCAACTCAGATAGCAAAATGTTACTAAAAAACGTTGGACAATGAGCAAAACAAAACTCGAACACAAGTGCCCATGTCTGTCTATGTGGGTTTTGGATGCTAGTTTTGTTAGCGATTAGGAATGAAATGTAGAACTCTCAGGCAAGAAGAAGAAGACGAGAAGCTAAGAATTTCAATCAGAAAAATTCAGAGAATGTTACTCTGCAAATTCTTCCATATATTCAGGGAAATATGCTCACTGAGCATGTGAGCTCACACATCAACAAAATAACCGTTGAAGGAGAGAGAGGGAGAGACAAACAAATCCTCAATTCAATCTTAGCCATCCATTTCATACTCTACTTGGAATAAGACACTTGTCCACTGTCAAACCATATGAGACTTAACTAACACATTACAATTTGATCACTCAATCTTAGCCGATGAGCTAAGACACAACACTAATCAAACTTGTAATCCTCATTAATCAATTCATCAATTTACACATTAACACTCGCCCTAATTGTGAACTGGTCTTACTCCCAATTGCTCTATGAGATGACAAAACTACTCCTTGGCCAGTGCCTTTGTGAATATGTCTGCTACCTGATCTTTTATTAGACAGTACACTGAATCAATGATTCCATTTTTCAAAGCCTCCTTGATAAAATGATACCTTCGGTTGATGTGCTTAGTTTTTTTGGTGAAAAATGGGGTTCTTGGTGATTGCAATGGTAGAGGTGCTATCACAATTCAAAGGAGTTGCCACAATTTGTGTTTCACCAAAATCCTCCAACACAAACCTTAACCAAGTTGCTTGTGCAGTAGCTTCTGCTACATTGATGTACTTTTCTTCAACCGTGGATAATGCAACACAATGTTGCTTGACTGAGGACCAAGAAAATACTCCACTTCCGAAAGTGAATGCATATCCTAAAGTGCTTCTCATATTATCTTTGGATCCACTCTAGTCACTGTCACAAAATCCAAACAACATTGCATCTTGACCATTCTTGTACTCCAAACCATAGTCTAAGGTTCCTTGTAGTATAGTGGTAAGTATTTCCGCCTGTCACACGGGTGACCCGGGTTCGATTCCTGGCAACGACGCCAATTTCTTGATAGAATTTTTACCACTTGCCAAAGTAGGGATAAAAACACTTAAAAATACTTGCAAGAGAACAAGTTAGTTGTAGTATAAACGGCTCAGGCAAGGTTGTTTTTGTAGGGATTGAATGAATAATTTATGTAAATACCAAATCTTAATTAATTATTTGAAAACAAAGTTTTGGAAGAGGTTGATTTTATGACCTATAGTATTAAAAACAAATTTTAAATTAAACAATTAAGTAAATTGACAAAGTAAAGAAAACAAAAGAAAACGTTTTGAAAACCAAATTGTAAAAGCCTAGGGTTCCGCCGTCCCCTTAACAATCCTATGTAGATTTACCAATCATTTATGAATTACACATGCAATTTTGAAGGTTAGGTTTTCCTTATGCATATTCTACTTGTCGCATTCAAGCTAGAACATAAACCAAACATGCAATCCGTCTATGGCATTCAGATCAAATATAAACATGCATGACTCATTACGCTTTGTGAAAACCCTTTGAAAAACCATGCAACCCCTACAACGTGGCATTCGCCCTAGGTGAACTTACAACTATCAATCACAAGAAGCAATACTCAATTCCCCGGTGGCATTCCGACTGAATTGTATCCAATTACTTATCTAAACATCCTAATGGTAGCCAAGTATTAAGATATAGAGACAGTTTAAAGCACAGTGATTAATAATTCAAAGCATGCATGCATAATATCATAAGCAATTAAATAAAAACTACATATTCATGCTAAGGCTCAAGGCATTGCCTTAGCAAACGAAACTAGTTACTAACAACCATAAAAGACAAGGAATTTTATTGAAATAGAAAAAGGATAGAAAACACCTAGAAAATAAACTTCAAAAATCCTCTAGAGTAGTGTGTGTATTCTCCTCCAATGTTGCGTAGAGAACCCTAATGGCTAACAAACCTTATTTATACTACTCTAATTAAAATCCTCCTAGCAAAAGGTCTTAGAATAAAACTAGGAAACATAATAAAATAATAAAACAGAAAATAAAAGGTTTCCTATTTGAACTAGAATTCGGAGTTCTCAGAAAATTAGTCTTTTGACCGATCAAATCAACTCTGATTTTGTCCAAAAGGTCTATTTTTAAAGCTGAAGACGTCCTCTACAAATCCTCAGAAGGAATCTTCCTCAAAATTCCACATCTTGACCTCCAAAATACCCAAAATGTTCAGAAACGTCAATCTGGGAAAGCTGGGCGCTGGGCCTTAATTTCATCACCACAGTCAAACGGCCTAGTAGAAAAATTTGGAATTTTGACACAATCATCTTGAAGGCACACAAACATCGTCCAATTGAAATCACTCTAAAATTCATCTGTTTGATCACTTTTTGCTTCAGAGGAAGTCGAATGTCCTACATTAGAAATATATAACAAAGTATCAAAATTGTACCAAAATAACCAATAAATTAATACTAAGATTAGGGTAAAATATATGGTATAATATGGACTCATCATACCTCAGCACCTTTTTAGCAGTTCCATATTGCTTATTAGTTGCACAATGCATAAACCTTGCTAATAAGCAAGAAGCATACATGATATCTAGCCTAGTTGCAGTAAGATACAACAAACTGCCAACAATTTTTCTGAACTATGCTACATCCACAGCTCCACTATCATCATCCTTTCTCAGTTTATCACCTGGAACGAGTAGGATACTAACAGGTTTACAATCATGTAATCCAAATTTCTTAAGTAGGGAAGTAGCATACTTCTTTTGATGAATGAAAATGCTACTTTCAGTTTGCATAACCCCCATTCCTAGAAAATGGTGTAGCAAACCCAAATCTGTCATTCATAGTTATGCATCATATTAGCCTTGAATTCTTCTATCATTTCAATATTACTGCCAGTATAAATGATATCATTAACATAAATCGACACAATGAGCATTCCTTCACCCTTCTTTCCTTTTGTATACAAAGTTGCTTCACTGTTACTCTTCTTGAATCCACAATCTTCAAAATGAGCATCAATTTCACTGTACCAAGCCCTTGGTGCTTGTTTTAGTCCATAAAGAGCTTTGTGTAGCTTGTACACCTTGTCTTGTTCTCTTTTTACAATAAACCCATTTGGTTGATCCACATACACTTCTTCATGAAGTACACCATTCAAGAAAGCAGACTTAACATCTAGTTGAAATAACTACCAATTATTCTTTGCAGCTAGAACAACCAATGTTCTTATAGTATCCAACCTTGCAACATGTGCAACTGTCTTGTTGTAATCCACACCAGGCTTTTGTGCATATCCCTTGGCCGCCAACCTTGCTTTGTTTTTCTACACAAATCCATCTAGATTTAGCTTTGTCTTGTATACCCACTTTACCTTAATTATTGGTTTGTCAAGTGCAAGTGGTCTATTTACCAACTTCCAAGTCTGATTCTTCTCTATCATATTGATTTCATCTTGCATTGCAACCTTCCAAGCTTCATCTTGTGCAGCATCATCAAAGCAGTCAGGTTCAATAATGCACAGATTGCAGTGTTCATATACTTCACTCAGATTTCTCATTTTCAAAAGAGTTGAGTCAAATGCTTCTGTATCCATAGGGTGTATTTGTACACTTGCACCCCGAACACTTGATATTTCACAAGAAATAGGAGATGATATCTTGGAAGACTGTCCAACTTCATTAACATCTGTTTCTCTAAACTCAGGTGGAATTAGAGGAACACAGATTTCCCTCACTTTGTTTTCTTCCCAATTGCATTTCCCATTCTCATTAAACACTACATCTCTAGACACAATCACCTTCATGGTAGTTGGATTTAGAATTCTATATCCCTTCTCACAGGCTCTATATCCAATAAAGATTCATTTTACACTTGATGCTTCCAGCTTATGTCTCAAATCTCCAAGTATTAGTGAATAACATATAGCACCAAATACCTTGAGATGCTTAATCCCTAGTCTTCTTCCATTATAGGCTTCGAATGGTGTGACATTGTCCAATGCACTTGTAGGACATCTGTTCAATAAGTAGACTGCAGTGTTGATTGCCTTTCCCCATAGTTTGTAAGGCAGTCATTTCTCATGCAACATGCTTTTGGCCATTTCCACTATTGTCCTATTCTTCCTTTCCGCCACTCTGTTTTGTTATGGAGTATAGGACACAGTGAGTTTTCTTTCCATCCCAATTGATTGACAAAATGAATTAAACTCAGTGGAAGTGAATTCTCCACCTCTATCACTTCTCCATTTCTTTAGGAAATAACCACATTGCAGTTCAACGATAGCTCTAAACTTTTTGAATATCCTGATAGGAGCATATTTATGCAACTTAGTTAGGTTATTTCCTTGCATTTATGTTGTTAGTTCTTAGTTATTTTAGTGATTTAAGCTATTTTCGTGTGTTTGTAGGTCCAATTGACTAAAGTGGCAAGAAAGTGCAATTTGGAGCATTTTGGAGCAGTTTTGCGCTTGGAATGGTTAGCACATGCTTGGAGCAAGGTGGATGGACGAAATTGAAGACCAAAGGAGGCTAGGAATCTATTAAAGAGATGGAAGAAATTAATTCAAGACTTGGAAGAAAAGGAATTAGCTACAAAGAAGGAAACATGAGTTAAACCTCCTTATTTTGACTTAGTCAATCCTAATCTTTTCCTACTTATGTTCCAGCTATCAAAGGGGTTCCTAATTAATCTAGGACACTTAAATATATGTTCTAGAAGCCTAAATCCCATTCCCAAACTCAATGCCGCAACTTCCTTCCCTTTCCATTTCCCTTTCCTTGCCGTGTAAGGCAGCACCTTTCCCTTTCTTATTTCCTATTTTCTATCCTTGCCGCACCCTTCTTCCCTTTTCCTTTGGGATTCTGACTTTAATTACCTTTTTCCTTGAGGATTTGGGGTCCAAATCTTTCTCAAAACATTTAATTAAAGTCATGATCTTTTCCCTAAAATATATACATTCTGCCGCACCCATTCACAGATCGACATAATCACATACACAATCCATCATTCAACAATTCATCCATCCCTCTACCACCACAAGCTGTACCACCTTTCCATAACACACCACAACCCAATTTCATACCATAACCACCTTATGCTACAATCCAGCAAGGAAGAAAGAGAAGAGGAACAACTTTGGACATTTTGGCCATTCAAGTTGGATTGTTGGAACGTTCTTAGGTGTAATCCATCTTCTGTTTTCAATGTTTAATTTAAGTTTTCTTTGTTTTGCTGTGAACATGATGAACTAATTTCATCTTGGCTAGAGGAAACTTTGAAACCATGATTATATTTGCAATATGAATTGATTAATTCTAGTTGTGATTTCATAAATCGTGAATGCAATTTACTCAACTGTTTGATTGATAACTTATTCTTGTATATTGATTAAGGATGCATACTTAGTTTTCATGCATGAATTTGATGCTAGAATATAAGGGAGTTTCACCTAATTGTTATGAAATTATATTCATAAGTAGTGGAGGTTGTTAGTCACAATCGTGTTAAGTGAATTCTTGGCAGAAGTATCATGCTGTTCATAGTTACGAATGCCTTGTCAATGCTTATGATTTTCACAAAGCTTAATGATCTTTGATTGTATCTCTATTATGCTATTCATGTAGGAAACTTTTGAAGAATAATTTGGTTGCCGATGCGTATTCCATCCAATTCAATGACTTAAGGAAAATTTGAGGGTTAATTGATGCTGTTCACGGTTAATCTGAGGTGTTGAGGTTCATGGTTTATTGAAAAATAAGCAACTGGAAATCACTTTGTATGCAAGTGTGTCATGTGTGGAGAAGGACCCTCTAGCTAGCTTATCACCTCTTTATTTTCACACAGATTATCTGACTACACTCCCTACACTAGGTATATGTGAGAAGATTGATGTAAACATGTAGACTAGCACTCACATATGTAATAACAAAGAAAGCATTTTCTAGAATTATTAATATGAACATGTCTATGATCTCATGAAAGGAATGCTACTACTTAGAAGCAAGAACCATGGATTCCATATGCTCATACCAACTTCAAACTCCACATATTGAACACATAAC
Organism: Pyrus communis; assembly: GCF_963583255.1. Classification (NCBI taxonomy): domain Eukaryota; kingdom Viridiplantae; phylum Streptophyta; class Magnoliopsida; order Rosales; family Rosaceae; genus Pyrus; species Pyrus communis. Next base: position 19,205,527 of record NC_084811.1, read on the forward strand.
ATCAAAATCGAAGTCTAAGGGTTGTAACGGGGCTAAGTTATTGGCTAACAAAAAAAGGTAAAGGATAAACAAAGGTTCTTAAAGCAATAGTAAGCAAAGTAATGAAATAAACACTTAGAATTCACTTTTGAATGCAAAATTCCACTTTAAACACAAGGGGAAAGACCCACACAATACTTAGGGTCAAATTCAAACTTTTGGACCGTTTCTTCAACAACCAATATTTGTGAGTTCATTCTCACTGATTTCTCAACTCTTTTTCTTCTTTTTCTTTTCTTTTTCACATTCTTTTTTTTTCTTTTTCTTTTTCCCTGTTTTTTCATAGATTTTCAATGAAAACCTTCCCCTACACTTGTTTTTCTGCATGATGTAAGTCAAAAGGAATTCCCTCTAAGTCATGCTCACCTATTCTTTAAGAACAAGGGTATGGATAGTCCTATACTAGGCTAGGTAAGGATAATGTGGCTAACAAAGAAAATAGGCTAAATAAGGCTCAAAAGGGTTAAACTTACAATACATATGCAAAGGGTAAGGCTTTTTGGCTCTGGTTTAACTAAACAACTTCATCTTATTGTATGTTATGCAATCAATACTATGCTTTGAATGAAATGGGCATGAATTCTAGTATTTGGAACTATAATGATGAAAACGCATTCTAAGTAGCAACCAAGCAAAGAAACAATGAGATCATGCAATGACTTTAGAAAACAAGAAATCAGAGATTAATACTCTCCAAACAAAGTATAGGCTCAAGTCTCTCAGGGTTGTAGCATTAGTTTGAGTTCCTTCCTTCAAGCATGTTACACAAACTAATTTTTTCTTTGTGATTACATGTGAATTCGTAAATGACAACTACAACTAAGCATAAACCAAAGAGCAAATCAAACTTCCATCCATGTTTGTAACTTTCTTTAATAGTCATGCAATTAAAAACCAAATCCTCATCATTGTGTTGGAAGGTGCCCTAAGACACAAATAAACACACAAAAACAACTCCAACTCTTTTTGGGTTTTTCAAAACTGTTTTTGAATTTTTTTTCAAATTTTCGTATTTTCTGGTCAAAACACATGAAAACAATTCAAAACACACTAAAAACACTTAAAAACAGTGAGAGACAACATTAGAAGTGATAGGTGATAAAATCCAACAACTAACAAATATGACTATCATGGCAAAGTAAAAGCAATAAAGAGTAGGGTTAAGAACGCAAATCTGGTTGTGGATTGTTTGAGATTCCTAAGTTTTCTTTATTTGAATGCATGGGTTGCCTCCCAAGAAGCGCTTGCTTTAACGTCTTCTAACCAGACGATACCTCTCTTTAAGCTTCATTGGAGCCCACGGCATGGAGGGGTATTTCCTCCACCACATGTTCTTCAAAAAGGTCATAGTAAGGCTTTAAACGATGCCCATTCACCTTGAATTCTTGTTTGGTCTTTAAACTTTGAATTTGGACTGCACCATAAGGAAAGACATTAGTAACAACATAAGGACCAATCCATTTAGAACGTACTTACCAGGAAACAATCGAAGGCGAGAGTTGAAAAGTAACATTTTCTGCCCAATTATGTCTTGCTACGAATTATCTTGTCATGGAATGCCTTTGTTTTCTCCTTGTAAATTTGAGCATTCTCATAAGCTTCATGCCTAATCTCTTCAAGTTCATTTAATTGAAGCTTCCTATGCATTCCAGCTGCATCTATGTCTATGTTGAATGTTTTGACAGCCCAATACGCCTTGTGTTCTGATTCCACGGGAAGATGGCATGGTTTCCATAGATAAGCTGAAATGGGGACATTCTAATGGGTGTTTTGTAAGCCGTACGATATGCCCACAGTGCATCCACCAAACGCAAGCTCCAATCCTTTCTTGTTGGCCCAACGGTCTTCTCCAAAATCTGCTTTATTTCTCTATTCGAAACCTCAGCTTGGCCACTTGTTTGAGGATGATAAGGTGTTGAAACCTTATGTGTGACATTATATTTCTTGAGAAGCGCCTCAATGGTGCAATTACAAAAATAAGATCCTCCATCACTTATGAGCACTCTAGGCATCCCAAATCTAGAGAAGATGTTAGTTTTGATGAAATCTGCAACTACTTTAGAATCATTAGTACGGGTGGCTTTTGCTTCCACCCATTTTGACACATAATCAACTGCAAGTAAAATATAATTGAAACCATGTGAGGGAGGAAAGTGACCCATAAAATCAATGCCCCACACATCAAAAATTTTGACAGAAAGTATGGATGTTTGCAGCATTTGGTCTCTTTGACCTATGTTTCCTGTTCTTTGGCAACGATCACATGTTATGCAAAAAGTTCTAGCATCCTTAAATAGAGTAGGCCAATAAAATCCACATTCAAGAACCTTAAGTACTGCCCTTTGGGTGCCAAAATGACCCCCACATGCATGAGTGTGACAGAAAGTTAAAATTAAACGAAATTCGGATTCATGCACACACCTACGTAGAATCTAATTAGGGCAATATTTCCATAAATATGGGTCATCCCACACATAAAACTGTACATCCTTTTTGAGTTTATTATGTTGGTGCTTGTTTAGGGTGCTTGGAACTTGTTTAGACACCAAAAAATTCACTAAATCGGCATACCATGGTTTACTTACCTCAATGGACAACAACTGCTCATCTGGGAATGCTTCTAGGATAGGTAGAGACTCCTCATTGTGCACCAAACAACTAAAGTGGTTAGCTACCACGTTTTCACTTCCTTTCTTGTCTCTAATTTCGATGTCAAACTCTTGGAGGAAAAGCATCCAGCGAATTAGCCTTAGTTTGGCCTCTTTTTTGGTGGGTAAGTACTTCAACGCTGCATGGTCAGAATAAACAATAAATTTAGTGCCAAGTAAATAAGAACTAAACTTATCTAAAGCAAACACAACAGCAAGAAGTTCTTTCTCAGTGGTGGAGTAGTTCAATTGAGCATCATTCAAGGTCCGGGATGCATAATAGATAACATGAGGCTGCTTGTTCTTCCTTTGGCGTAAAACAGCTCCTAATGCATAATCTGAGGCATCCCACATAAGCTCAAAAGGAATACTCCAATCTAGTGGAACAATGATGGGGGCCGAAGTTAGCATCTCTTTGAGGTGTTTGAAGGCCTTCTCACATACTTCATTGAACACAAATGGCTCATCCTTTTGAAGGAGAAGGCAAAGAGGTTGGGATATCTTTGAAAAGTCCTTGATGAATCGCCTATAAAATCCTGCATGTCCAAGAAAAGAACGAACCTCTCTCACCGAAGTAGGAGAAGGTAAACGGCGTACAAGATCTATTTTTGGCTTATCAACCTCAATTCCCCTTTCTGAAATTATGTGACCCAAAACTATGCCTTGTTTTACCATAAACTGACACTTTTCCCAATTTAAAATAAGGTTAGTTTCAATGCATCGTTTTAAGATTAAAGTGAGATTAGATAAGCAGTCATCAAACGAATCACCAAAAACACTAAAATCAACCATAAATACCTCAATGATTTTTCCCACAAAATCTGAAAATATAGTTACCATGCACATTTGAAACGTGGCTGGTGTATTGCACAAACCAAATGACATTCGACGATAAGCAAAAGTACCAAAGGGGTACGTGAATGTGGTCTTTTCTTGGTCATTCGGAGCTATAACAATCTGATTATATCTCAAATAACCATCAAGAAAGCAATAAAAAGAATGACCGGCTAACCTTTCAAGCATTTGATCAATGAACGACAAAGGGAAGTGATCATTTCTTATGGTGGCTTTGAGCTTCCTATAATCAATGCAAACTCTCCAACCTGTTTGGATACGGGTGGGCACAAGCTCATTCTCTTCAATTCTTCACCATAGTTACTCCGAATTTCTGTGGAACAACTTGGATTGGTGAAACCCAATGACTATTCGAAATTGGATAAATCACTCCACGATCAAGAAGCTTGATAATCTCCTTCTTCACAACTTCCATCATTGGAGGGTTGAGTCAACGTTGAGCTGCCCCCTCATCTAGAAGTATGTGATGCATGCATGTTGTAAGACTTATCCCCTTAATGTCGGCCAAGGTCCATCCAATGGTTGTTTTGTACTCTTTCAACACCCGAACTAGTTTTTCCTCCTCCAATGCCGTAAGTGAGGAAGATATTGTGACCGACAAAGTCTCTTGGTCTCCCAAGTAAACATACTTCAAATGATTTGGTAATGGTTTAAGCTCAAGGGAGGGTGCCTGAATCACTGAGGGTAACAACTTATTAGTAGAAACGGGAATTGGAACTAGGGTCTGAGACTTACCAACATGATGTGGCAATGATTCAAAGGTAGCCACCATCTCAACTTCTTCATCATTGGGGTGCACGGCAAGGATGTTTTCAATGGTGCCGTGGGTGTTGTTTGCTGCTGCCCCTTGGTTTTTGAGTCCCATTCCATTTGTAATGACTGTTTCAAGTGCATCCTCATGTAATTGTTCAAGATGTTCCTGTGCCAATGAATCAATAATATCAGTAGAAAAACATGAATGATCATCACTAGGATAACTCATAGTTTCAGAAATGTTAAAATTTATAATCTTGCCATCAAATTCCATTGTTAACGTCTCCTTGAACACATTTATCTTGGTGTGGGCTGTTTTCATGAATGGTCTTCCAAGGAGGATCAGCAAAGATGTGGAATGGGCTGAATCTTCCATGTCAAGCACATAAAAATCAGTCGGAAAGATTAAGCTATTAACTTGCACTAAAACATCTTCCAAAACTCCTTTTGGATATGCATTAGAATGATCGGCTAATTGAATAATAACTCCATCATTTTTTAGCTCTCCTAAGTTCATACATGCATAAATAAAGTATGGCATGACATTAATGGATGCACCTAAGTTTAACATAGCATGCTTGAACTTAGCATTGCCAATAACAAAAGGGATTGTGAAACTACCTGGATCTTTGCATTTAGGAGGTAATTTCCTTTGTAAAACCGTTGAAACATTCTCACTTACCCTTACCACTTCCTTATTTGAAATCGTCTTTCTTGTTGTGCAAAGTTCTTTCAAGAATTTGGCATACTTTGGAACTTGTTTGATTGCATCAAGGAGAGGGATGTTGACTTGCACCTTTCTAAATGTCTCAAGAACATCCTTGTCACTATTTTCTTTCTTAGATTGCATAAATCTGTGAGGGAGAGGCACATTTGGTGGAATAGGGTTAGAATTAAGTGAATTTGGACCTAACTTACCTATGGTGGACGATTGGGGGTCCCTAGGAGGCTGCGGTAAGGGTTACTTCACCCTTGCCGTGGCTTAGCCTTGGCCCTCCTCTTCTTGCAGTAGCTTGTCATCCTCTTGTTGGCTTGATTTGGATGGTTGTGGGTTGGTTCCAACTTCCTTGCCACTTCTTAATGTGATAGCTTTAGGGGTTTCAAATCCTCCTCTTGGATTCACAATGGTTGAACTAGGCCGTTTGCTTTGTTCTCTAAATTGGCCCATGAATTCCGCCATTTGCCCATTTGCTTCTTCAATTCATCCACCTCTTAGCTTGTTTTGCATCTCCTTGGTTTGATTTTGTACTCCTTGCGCCAAAGTGGTTAATAATTAAATAACCTTATCATTATCCAAAGATGTACCTGAATTTGATTGAACCGGAGGTGGTTAAGGTTGCATTGGTGTGAATGGCCTTTGAAATATCCCAGGGGATGGTGGACGAAATCCTCCTTGTTGAGGTTGTTGAGGTTCCCTCCACTTTATGTTTAGATGATCTCTCCATCCCGGATTGTAAGTGTTTGTGTATGGATCATATTTGGGTTGATTTTGGCCTTGAAATCCCATGGCATAGGCACTTTCCCATCCTCCATTCTCTATCAATTGAGGACATTGCTCAGAGGGGTGTCCTTGCATGGTGCACATGACACATACACTTGCTTTTTGCACTTTGGATCCATCAACAACCTATGATATAAGAATAGTGAGATTAGCCAATTGAGATTGAATTTCAGAAATTGCACTTACCTCATTCATTTGTGGTTGCTGCTGTGGGATGTCCCTTTGTCCAACTTCTTCGCATTGTTGTGCATTCAAGGCTTAGTTGGCAATTAAGGTCTTGGCATCAATTGGTGTTTTGTCAACCAAAGCTCCTTCCGCTGATGCATCTAGTATTTGTCTCTCAATTGGAAGAAGTCCTTCATAGAAATATTGAATTAGAAGCTCTTCTTTCATTTGATGTTGAGGACATGATACAACTAGAGTCTTGAAACGCTCATAATACGCTGGAAATGACTCTTCTTGGTTTTGTTGAATGCCTCTAATTTTCTTCCTCAAAAGAATAACTCTTGATGTGGGGAAGAATTTTTCTAAGAATGCTCTCTTCATGCTTTCCCAAGATGTGACGGTTCCAGGTGCCAATTCATACAACCAATCCTTAGCTTTTTCCAAAAGAGAGAATGGAAAAGCTTTCATCTTTAAAATGTTTCCATCCACGTTGATTGGGGTCATGCTTGAACAAACCACTTCAAATTCCTTCAAGTGCTTGTTTGGATCCTCCATGGACAACCCATGGTAGTTTGGAATGTGATGCAGCAAGCTAGACTTCAATTCGAACTCATCAGTCTTGTCTTGAGTTGCCCTTGGATATTGAATTCATAGGGGCACGACATTGTCCAATCCTGAGGCTGAAAGTTCCTTGATTGTGCGATTGTCCATGATTGGTTTTTCCTCTTCTTCCCTTGCCGTGACCTCTTCTTCTTTTTCAAATTCAGATTCTGAGCTAGAACTAGGTGGATTAGGTTCTGGCTCTTTCCTCTTCCTTCTCAAAGTTCATTTAAAATCGTCGTCAAAGTCCAAGATATTTGCACGAATAGGTTGAGAACTTCTAGTCATAAAGTAGTACCTAAAAACAAGAAAACAAAACAAAGTTAGAAACTAAGATTAAAAGACAAGAAAAAGAAACAAAAAGAAACAACGGGGGATTAGCAAAGTTGCTAATCCCCGGCAACAGCGCCAAAAATTTGATGTGTTATAAACTAGCACTCAAATTAAACCCTCTTGTTGACAATTGTAGTAAAGATGCAAGTAGGGATCGTTCTAGGCTGGGGATTAGGAGGGATTGCTAATCTACTTAAAACTGACTCAAAAACACAAAACTAGGCTTAAAAACACCTAACTAGACTCAAAGAACTCAAAATAAACTAAAAAGACTCAAAACAGCATAAAACAATCCAAAAGACTCAAACTAGACACTAAAGGGTGATTTGCACGAATTCTAACTTTGACTTGACTCAAAACACTTAAAAACACATATTAGACAGATTATAGCTAATTTGACACAACAAAGTAAGGGGAATTGGGGTTTTGACGAATTTAAAGTTTAAACAAACATATTTGAATAACAAACTAAAGGAATACGAATTTGGTGAATTAATGGGTGATAAGCTTGCTAGAGGGTCCTTCTCCATACATAACACACTTGCATACAAATTGATTTCCAGTTGCTTTTCCAATAAACCATAAACCTCAATGCCCTAGATTAATCGTGAACAGCACTAATTAACCCTCAGATTTTCCTTAAGTCATTAAATTGGATGGAATACCATCGGCAACCAAATTATTCTTCAAAATTCCCTACATGAATAACATAATAGAGATACAATCAAAGATCATTACGCTTTGTGAAAATCATAAGCATTGACAAGGCATTCGTAACTTGAACAATAAGATACTCCTGCTAGGAATTCACTTAACACGATTATGACTAACAACCTCCACTACTTATGAATATAAGTTAATAACAATTAGGTGAAACTCCCTTATATTCTAGCATCAAATTCATGCATGAAAACTAAGTATGCATCCTTAATCAACATACAAGAATAAGTTATCAATCAAACAGTTAAGTATGTTGCATTCACAATTGGAAGTAATCAATTCATATGGCAAATATAATCATGGTTTCAAAGTTTCCTCTAGCTAAGATGAAATTAGTTCCTCATGTTCACAGCAAAACAAAGAAAACTTAAATTAAACATTGAAAACAAAAGATGGATTACACCTAAGAACGTTCCAACAATCCAACTTGAATGGCCAAAACATCCAAGGCTGCTCTTCCTCAATTTCTTCATTGCTAGACTGCGGCACAAGGTGGTTATGGTATGAAATTGGGCTGCGGTGTGTTATGGAAGGGTGGTGCGGCTTGTGGTGGTAGAGGGATGGATGAATGGTTGAATGATGGATTGTGATTATGTCGATCTGTGAATGGGTGCGGCATAATGTATATATTTCAGGGAAAAGATCATGACTTTAATTAAATGTTTTGGGAAAGATTTGGATCCCAAATCCTCAAGGAAAAAGGTAATTAAAGTCAGAATCCCAAAGGAAAAGGGAGGAAGGGTGCGGCAAGGACAGAAAATAGGAAATAGGAAAGGGAAAGGTGCTGCCTTGCACGGTAAGGAAAGGGAAAGGGAAAGGGAAGGAAGTTGCAGCATTGAGTTTGGGAAGGCTTCTAGAACATATATTTAAGTGTCATAAATTGATTAGGAAGCCCTTTGATAGCTGGAACATAAGTAGGAAAAGATTAGGATTGACTAAGTCAAAATAAGGAGGTTTGACTCATGTTTCCTTCTTTGTAACTGATTCCTTTTCTTCCAAGTCTTGAATTAATTTCTTCCATCTCTTTAGCAGATTCCTAGCCTCCTTTGGTCTTCAATTTTGTCCATCCACCTTCCTTTAAGCATGTGCTAACCATTCTAAGCCCAAAACTGCTCCAAAATGCTCTAAATTGCACTTTCTTGCCACTTTATCCAATTGGACCTACAAACACACGAAAATAGCTTAAATCACTAAAATAACTAAGAACTAACAACATAAATGCAAGGAAATAACCTAAGTCGCATAAATATGCTCCTATCATATCCCAAACACTTCTAATTTATTTCTCATAAAGTATATATAACACATTCTTGAATAGTCATTAATGAATGGGAGGAAGTATCTGTTCCCACTTGTGGTTGGAACTTTCATAGGTCCACAGACATCAGAATGTATCAGTTCCAATGGTTTTTGTGCTCTCCATGTGGTTTCCTTAGGAAATGACTCCCTGTGATGCTTCCCAAGTACACAACCTTGACATACATCATCACTATCTTGGATTTCAGGCAGCCCTAATACCATTTCTTGACTCTGTAATAGCTTGAGGCTCCTAAAATTTAGGTACCCAAACCTTTTGTGCCACATCTTTGCATCTTCTTTCACATTTGTTCTCAATGTAAGTTCTTTGTTGGTACTAAAAATCAAAGGAAAACATATATTTCCCTTATGTTTCACACTATCCACCAGATTTCTTAGAGACCTGTCATCAAACACATCCACTCTATAATCTCCAAACAGAAGAAAATAACCATGCTCTATCATCTATCCTACATTGAGCAAGTTCTCTGCAGGACCAGGTACAAGGATTACTTCTCTTATGTATCTTTTGCCCTTCATTGTTTCGATGATTAGTGTCCCCTTTCTAGCCACCTCAACCAAGACTCCAGTGCCTACTTAGACCTTGGCTTTCACATTTCTATCAATGTCAACAAGCAAATCTTCCCTGGATGTCATATAATTACTACATCCACTATCTATGTACCATTCATCACTTAACTTCTTCACTCCCCCAGAATGGTTAGCATAAAATACGTTTCCAGTTTCCTCTACCTGATTAGCAAAATTCACTTGTTGCACAACCTTGTTTGTATTATAATATCTTGCAATATGACCAATTTTCTACACTTGTGAAGCTTGACTTTGTTCTTAACCCAACATTCTTTATAGTGTAATCTATCACAGAATTTACACTTATCCCTAGTGTTACTGGCATCATGCTTTATAGGGAAACTAGCCTTATTACCCCAATCAGCCTTGTTACCCCATTGTTTCCCTCTTGACTTAAAATTCTTCTGGTATTTGCTATTGTTTGGTTGACCATTAAACCTATTTGGTTTCGGTGCAATATTTAAACTAGCAAATGCTTTCTCCATACTACTCTCCCTATGTCTATCAAGCCTTTATTCATAACCCTTTAAGATATCAACAACATCCTATGCATCTATGGTGTCTAAATCCTTAGTATACTCTATCACAACTGCAATACTATCATAGGACTTAGGTAGGCTAATTAACAACTTCTGAACAATTCTTTGATTACTCAGATCTTCACCATAGCTTTTCATTTGATTAATCAGATCAAATAGTTTAGCTATATACATAGAGAGAAAATCATTATCATTTATGCGAGTATATTCAAAATCTCACCTCAGACCTGGGAGTTTGACAGATCTTACTTGCTTATCACCAACAAATTCTTGTTTCAGAATATTCCACGCAGCCTTTGCACTTTCCTGAGTTGTGATTCTTGGGAAAATTGGATATGAAATAGCACCTTGGATGATTCCAATTGCTCTAGCATCCTTGACTACATTCTTACACATCAATTTCTTCTTTGCCTCTGTGAGCTCCTCCTCATTCTTCATCGGAGTTTCGTAGCCATTCTCAACCAGATTCCATAGTTAGTGTGAACGAAAAATGGTTTTCATTTTGATTTGCCAGAAATCAAAATTCTTGCCATTGAAGACTGGCGCTCTGAGTTCTCCTCCTCCAGATCCAGCGATGTTAGACTTGATCACTGATATGAACTCGAATCATTACAATAAGCTTGTTGCTATGAATCTGAGCTCAACCCTCGCAGACACGACACCTAGAGTTTTTTAGATCCAACACAGCTCTGAGGCCATGTTAGTGATTAAGAATGAAATGCAAAACTCTCAAGCAAGAAAAAGAAGAAGAGAAGCTAAGAATTTCAATAAGAAAAATTCAGAGAATGTTACTCTGCAAATTTTTCCATATATTCAGGGAAATGTGCTTACTGAGAATGTAAGCTCACACATCAACAAAATAACCATTGGAGGAGAGACACAACAGATCCTCAATTCAATCTCACCTATCCATTTCATACTCTACTTAGATTAAGACACTTGTCCATTATCAAGCCCTATGAGACTTAACTAACACATTACAATTTGATCACTCAATCTTAGCCTATGAGCTAAGACACAACGTAATCAAACTTGTAATCCTCATTAATCAATTCATCAATTTACACATTAACAAGTTTCAGTCTCCCTGCTATTTGCCTTTCTCTTTACGCATTGTTTATGTACAGCGCCACCACGACGATTTGTTGCACTCTCTTTGGGATACCCAATGACCATGCCTCTACCCTTCCTAGGAAATGAAGAAACAATTCATCAAAGTTACTTGATTATGATAAAATTATGCCTCTTGGCATCAATTTGAGACATGCAAATGAGCATTCATCCTGCATCATTTCTTTTTTGCAGTCTGTCCAAATTGTGCCTTCAATTCTATTGGTGGTGCAAACACACGATCAAAGATATTTGAGAAACTGCAGAAGTTGCTTCCTAAAGCATTCTTTATATCTGAAAAAAAGGTTAGAACATCTAGTTGAACAGGTCGTTGACGTGCAACGAGATGCATGCGTTCCATTTCACAGTAAATTTTCGATATTAGCGATCTGTCTTTGTATTTGGAACATCAGTGTGGAAGAGATCAGATTACTTCTCAAACATCACAGGTCAAAATGTGTTTATGTCGTGAAGAAATCTCTTGATTTTATGATTAACACTCGCATCTTTTGATATTTTACTTATAGCCGATCTCTACTTATCTATTCCAATGATATTTACATGCAATGAAAAAATTGGTGTTGGCCTTCTTTCTTGCTGATTATTTCTTGATGATAGAGGGATATTCTCGGCATAAATGACAAGAGTATCTGGCTGCGGGATTTGGAGACGATGGCAGCAAACACTCAATATATCAGACATGGTTATAACTTGATTGTGGGAAGGGATAATAAACTTATGCAGTGAAACTACGATTATATTACTTGACAACATTTTCATTTTCAAATGACAATACGTTCTTGCTACTCAATCTCATAAACCAAGAAATTGATCCTTGGAGCATAAATAGTGTCCTAAGGTTGTTGCCAAGTACAAAAGGCACAAGATTCATCATTAGAACTTGTTTCGGTGGATTGGAGCAAGTAGGTATTGCTAGCGGGAGTGAGGATTCACAGGTACTTTTACTTTATGCCCAAGACTTCGTTGGAAATATTCACCGCCATTCACCTTTGTCCTGCTTTGGGACACCTCGTTTGGGGCGCGCTGCTTCTCGATGTGCTTCAGGAGCTGATTTACCAAGGTGGTCTGTTGCACCGCACAAGGGCATTCGTCAAATCTGTAATCTGTGAAGAAAGGCTGATCACCATTAGGGGTGGAAAAGCTTAGTTGGTAGGCATCTCCAAGAATGGCGAAAGTGTAATAAGCAGTAGGTGCAAAATTCGGTTTTGGATGAGCAAACTAGGTTTAGTCATCGGTCCGGCCGATATTGTTTAAGCCAAAGTCGATCTGGAAACTGGGAGTCAGTTCGGCTCAACTAGTCTAGAGCAGAAGCCAAGTCGGCTCGGCTCGCCTGATAGTCCACTATTCTTGCGCGAGAAGAGCATGATGTGCTGCTTGGGCCTGGGCCGCTTGGTTGCATGGCCTGTAGCTTCTACTGGATTGGTTTAGGCTTAGGCCTTAGTTACAACGTGGGTTTCCTGCTCTTAGGCCTCTTGCTTGTGGTTTACTGGGGCTACATGCTGCAAGGGCTACTGGGCAGCGCCTTGGGCTATGGTCGTGGTGGTGCTCCGCGGTGGCATGGCATCTCCGACCGCAACGTTAAGTCTGCAGGAGCATTGGCGTGGGGCCATGTCTTTTTCTTCATCTCCCAATCCATATCCTTTGACATAGGGTATTTTGTTCATCGTGATTTCAGAATTTCATATCATTGTATCATTTCCTAGAAATTGATCAAAAAGCTTTTCTTAAGAAAAATTAATGACAAGGAGTGTACAGGAAATTCAACTTAACAAAAAAAAATCTGAAAAGTAAATGCGGAAACCCTTTTCGAGGTATTAAATTAGCTTTCACTGAAAACAACAATTTGAGGTAGAAAAATTTCTTTGTTTTCAGTCTTGATGAAATTGTATCTACAAAATAAGTAAACATCTTTGATCCAGGTCAAAGCCTCACACGCTGACAGGGTTTTGCCAGTGGATCTCCCTGCCTAAGTCACTGTCTTTGAAAAAAGAGAAAGTTTTGGGCTTAATATTGTAGCAAAAGCTTACCAAAAACAGGTGTAGGTGAAGTATTCATAAACATATGGTAGGCTGTAGATGCAGAGTTTTGCCCTACACGTGGCAGTTTCTCATTGTACAAGTTGTGTCATTTGTGGGATGGATGAGGAAAGAATAATTCCAAAATATTAATTATGAGATAATATCTTAGGATATTCTTAGAAGTATCCTCGATTGGATATGATGAAGATTTCTTACTTTTTTGAGTTGATCTTCCATCTAGAATGTATTAAAGATAGGATTTATCCTATCTTTAATGCCTTTAACCTTTTCTCCTTACCATAAGCAGGGCAGCTTGAGGTTTGTCATAGTCAACTGCTCATTCTTCAAAAATGTTGAACTGCGTGTGGATCAAATGTGGGCCTTGCCAATTTAATGAGAGCATTCTTGTCTTCTTCAGGAAAAAGTCCATATGGCAGCTCCAGAATTTTTAGGATTATTTTTGGCTCCACAATAGGGCCAAGATAAATTCTTTGAAGGATTCTAAAGAAAAAGGGAGTATGAGTAGCATATATTCAACCAATAAAGGATATGTATGATGAAGTAAGGATTGCAGTAAGATCTCATGAAAGACAAACTAAAAGCTTTCCCATAACCATAGGATTACACCAAAGCTCAGGTTTAAGTCCTTACCTTTTTATATTAGTAATGGATAAGTTAACAAGACACATTCAAGATGATATTTCCTGGTGTATTCTTTACGCATTTCTTATTCATTAAAACTTTAACATTGTATTTAGGGTAAATATCAGTTTACTACCCTCAAGTTTTGTGGTTTTCAACATTTGGTACATGAAGTTTATTTCATCCCAGAGTTATACCTAAAGTGTTAATTTTGGAACAATCTCATACATTCGTTAGTTTGGCTATTAAGTCTTTCGTTAACTGATGACATGGTGCCTACGTGGACAATGACTGGGCGCCACGTGTCAATAAGGGTCCTACATGGATATTAAAAAAAAATAAAAAAAAAATAAAAAAAAAAAGAGCTGTTTTTCTCATTCGAACATCTTCTTTTTCTCCTTCTCTTCCCTAACCCTCTTCTCTCTCATCCTCTGTATACCCTCTCCGCACACACCATATGTACTTTTTCTCTCTAACCCTCATCTCTCCCTTCCTCTGCACACCCTTTCCCTTCCACACACCATCTCCACTTTCTCTCTCTAACCCTTCTCTCTCTCCTCCTTTGCGCACCCTCTCTGCACACCATCTCCACTTCACAGCTTTTGGGCCACTCTACTTTGCCAAAGAGTTACTGAGTTAGAACCCCGAACTCGCTGCGGAGTTAGGCTCTCGTGGCTTTTCGCCTCTTCACCTAGTGGCAGCAAAAGGGTCGGTGGAAATGGTGAAAATCTAGTACGGGTCAACCCAGATTTGGGTTTGGTGTTAGATCATGATGGGTTCACTCCCCTGGGTATGATCAAGGAGCGAGCTGGTTGAGGAGAGAAGGGAGGGAGAGGGTCGGGGGTTGAGGTAGGGTGCCCAGAAACTTTGTTTTTTTTTAATTAAGTGGGTCGGGGGTTGAGGGAGGGAGAGGGTTGGATTTGCACATATGGGTGGAGGCCGAGAAGGGAGGGAGAAAGGAGGGACGGTCGGGGTTAAGGAAGAACAACCTTTTTTTTTTGTTTTGTTTTGTTTTTTTTTTTTTTTTTTTTGTAATTTTGTAATTTTTAATATCCACGTGGGACCCTTAATGACATGTGGCACCCAGTCATTGTCCACAGAAGACTTAACAGCCAGACTAACGGATGTATGAGACTGTTCCAAAATTAACACTTTAGGTATGACTCTGGACGAAAAAAAATTTATGTACAAAATGTTGAAAACCACGAAACTTGAGGGTAGTAAACTGATATTTACCCTTGTATGTAAAAGACATTTATGGTTTAAATATTTATTTCATATTGTCATATAAGTTATTTAATGTTAAAATTTTAAATGAGGTGTGTTAAACAAAATGTGGAGTGCTAATAAAACTACCCTGACAAAGTTTCTTCTTCCTTTGACCAATACGAATTTAACTCCATACCAACACCAACCAACAAATGATGGATTGCCTTGATAGATAGGACCATCTCATCTTCTCATAGTGTAGCTTAAATTCTTAATATCGCTTGACGTAAAAAATTAAATAATTAAAGTAAAGAAAACATAAACCACATGACACAAAATTAGCTACCACTAGGAAACCCTAAAGGTCAACGACAAGAAAGTAGTCACACAAGACCCTATATCCAGAAAAAACGACAGGACACGGAAAGGAGCTGAAAAAAATCCCCACCAGACAAATGTGTGATCCTTATCCAACTCTTCCAGACTGTTTTGTGCACAAAGTCTAGGCAAGCCCACGACCATGTACTCCTCAACGTACGCTTGCGTGCATGAGCTAGGCAGGATTGGAGATCCGTGACCCAACCGTAAGCTGGGCACAACCTCCGACTTGCTAGCGACATTTGTAAGGAATACATCAGCCGTCGTAGTGGTTCGCTTGCCGGTGAAACCCTACGCCGGCTGATCGTCCGAAGGTCTCTCTCTTGCATGCATGCTTTCATTAATCATCCCCATCCCCATCATCCTCAATATCGTACATTTTGATCAGCTTTAAATAAATTAAAGGCTGTGTCAAAAATGGCTTCGTCATCCTTGATGGAGATTCAGGTACCAAAGCATGCTAAAGGAGAGCGCTCAGCCAAGGTTCCCTTACTTCCCGTTTCACACAACCCTAATTCAAAATCCCATATTTCGACAAGGTCTACCAATGTCTCCACTACACCAACCATTGCCAAATTCACCTTCCTCATTTTTCTCTCCTTGGTCACTCTTGCCATCATCGTATTTCTACCGTTAATACGCAAGGAGCTCACTCTAGGCCCCCAAGCCCCCGTTGTCCAACTTACCGCCTTATCCGTGCACAAATTCAACGTCTCCGACAGAAACCTAACAGCCGAATGGGACGTCAATTTGAAAATTGCTAACCCTAATCTTGTTTCCTCTGTTTGGTTCAACCGGCTTGAAGGTTTTGTTCTGTATGAGGACAGACCGCTTGCCATCGAAACAATGGAGCCATTCGGTCTGCCCATGAAGACAAAAACAGAACTGCATCTCAGGCTTAGAATGGCGAATTGGGAAGGGGATCAACCAGCGCTTAAGCAAGGGATGTTGAATAAGATGACGAAAGATAGAGAACTGGGGTGTGTGAGATTTAGTGTTCAGATGGCGGTCTGGGCAACGTATAGGAGTGGTTGGTGGTGGTCGGCGCAACATGTGATTATGAATCCTCAGTGTTTAGATTTGGAGATTGGGTTTGTGCCAGGCGCCACAGCTATAGGTTTTGGAATATTGATGGGTGATGTACCCAGGACGTGCTATGTACCCATGCTAGCTGAGTAATAATTAAATATTTTGGATAAATTGATTTTTCCCCCTTCAATTTTTTTTTCTTGTATATTTCGTTGTTTCTTTGCTGAAGCCCCGTGAATAGGCAAATCCTTAATCAAATTTAATGTGTTAGATTTTCTATTTTCCAATCTCTACTCTGTAGGCATTGGACTTGCTATTTGGTTCTCTTACTTCTGGTAATCTCCATTTAATCATTCACGCGGAATTTACATATTTAATCTATAAAAACTTCAATGCCTGCATAGTTAGAAATTTTTCAAATATTTCGAATACGCAATCATTCGCTTCACTTTCTTTAAACCTTAGCATTGCTGGATTCTTTTGCTTTTTGCTTTCAATTTGTCCAAAATATTATTTTAGTCCATATGTAATCGGAAAAGTTTCACTTTGATCTTTGTAGTTTCAATTGTCGCAGTTTAACCTCATGTATTTTATTAGTTGTAGTTTGAACGCAAAAGCTTGATTGTATATTTTTTTTGTCCATTTTTGACAATATACTTGATACCATTTATATAGAGGAAGCTTAAGTCATTATCGTTTGTAAAGGTATAGAAAAGAACTAATGTATATCGGGTAAGTTTCTCCTATGGATTGACACAACTTAATCACATCCAATAGGAGGACACGTGGATTGTTGCTCGATATGACAGTTTTACCCTTGACGTCGTAAACAGATCACAAACCACTACTCTAAAAGCGTCACCTGTATTCTCTATCCCAAACAACAATAAACAGACCACAAACCACTTCTCTAAAAGTGTCACCCGTATTCTCTATTCCAAACAACAATAAACCTTGTGATGCAAACAAGTGTCTGGTTTGTCCTTTGGCAAAATATACCCTATTGCAATTTCCTTTAAGTAGTAAATTACCTTTCGAATTGTTACATGTTGATATTTGGGGTGGTTATCATGTTGCATCTTGTTGATGCACAAAATTGGTGAGACTTTGGACCAATGTAAAGTGTCGAGTTTGTGACCTTCGCTGGTTGCTCCAGTCACCTAATGATGATAATATGTAAAGAGATAGAGATAGAGAAGCAAACACAAGATGTACGCGATTCACCCTAAGTTTGGCTATGTCCACGGGTAGAGGAGTTCTCATTAATAGTGAAGGTATACAATACATAGGTTAAAGTATAATCATCATTAGTGGGTTCTAATGACGAGTTTAAGTACAATACTGACATTAGGGATTAATTGTAGGAGAATGATCTTCTTTTATAGTTGAGGAGAGTCTTCGGCTTTGGGACATGATTGTGTAGATATTGAAATTTCGGTGAAATAAATGTTGACCATCGCTTTAAAGTTTCAATGTGCCTAGGCATACATGGCATGTGCCACGTGTCTCACAAATTGTACACATGGCGTGTGACTCAACAAAATTGGATGAGTCATCAAGAAGGACATGTGTCAACACTTGGCCGAAAGGAATTATTTGGTTCTAATTTAATATTCAAAATCAAGACTTGGAAAGTCTATAAATAGAAGGCCAAGGCATTCATTTTGATTCACCAATTCACTTCACACACACCTTGAAGTTTTGAAACTCTAAAGCTCTCAAGCATCCAACTTCCCAAATTCCCAAGAATTCAGAAAGATCGAGAAATCTCTTTTCATTCTTCGCCAAAATCTTTGAAGAATCAACAAGCACCCTTACACGTGCCAGTTCTTCCTTCGTCGCAAGCCAAATCCTTGAGGCAACCGTTTATCCAAGATCAAGTCATTGTGACCCTTGGATCAACAACCTTACACATCTACACCTTACGGAGATCGAATTAGAGGATTAAATTGTAAAAGAGATTGTAACCCCAAATTCATTAATACAAAATATTTCTTTGTACATGTGTTCTTGTTTCATTTGTTGCAGGATTTTGGTGTTTACAAATTTGGCATGCCCCATGGGACCATCTCTACATCTCATCTCTGTCTCCAAATACACAAGAAGCACATATGGCATCAAGAAAGGATCAAGCTGTCTTCGCAACTAACGCGAAGAACAAGAACACCGTCGTAGCAAATGGTGGCACTTTAGGCGTCACAACCGGAAGCAAGGCAAGAGCTCTCTCTGCTGTGCCTTCCACCCCTATATCAACTCTGTCGAAAGAACAAGATCACCCGAGGCACGAGCCCATGATCACCCGGCCTCGTTAAGAGTACCAAGGGAAGAAAGCCCGATATGGTACTTCAAGTTGTTGACTTCAGATGACGACTCAAGCAGCAGCTTGTATCTTATAGCCATGCAAGTCATGACTTCTGGTGTGACTTCCATCGAATAGCAGCTGGCAAAAATGAGCGAAGCATTCACAAGGCTGACAAGGATCGTAGAGGAAAAAGACTTGCAGAGTCTGGAGGCATAGGATAACGAGAAAGTTGACCCGAAGGTTGATCCATCGAAGGAGGAAAATGACAAAAAATGAGGAGCTTCTAATGGACAAAGTTGAAGAGAAGCTACAGATGGACCGAGCTACAACATTCGTGGGATCTTTCTCTATCTAATAGCTGCAAGAGATGATCACAAGCACGATCAAAGTGTATATGAAGGAAGCTCACATGACTCCGTATTGTACTCAAAACCCTGCTCCAAGAAGATTGACACCTTGAGGATACTGAGGAGTTATCAGCTACCCAAATTCATACAATTTGATGGAAAGGGCAATCCTAATCAACATATTGCCCATTTCATTGAAACTTGCAACAATGTTGGGATAGAGGGAGACTACCTCGTCAAGCTGTTCATGCACTCGCTAAAAGGTAACACCTTTGACTGGTACACCGACCTCAAGCCCGAGTCTATCAACAATTGGGATCAGCTTGAAAAGGAATTCCTCAACCGCCTCTACAATACCTACTGCACTGTAAGCATGCTAGAGCTGAAAAGTAGGAAGCAATGGAATGATGAACATGTCGTCGACTACATCAATAGATGGCATTCATTAATTCTGGATTGCAAATACCGGCTTTTTGAAACCTCTGCCATTGAGATGTATGTTTAAGGCATGCACTAGGGGCTATATTACATCTTCCAAGGCATAAACCCGAGAACATTTGAGAAGTTAGCAATTCGTTCCCATAACATGGAGCTGAGTATCATCAATCATGGGAAGAATAAATGAATCACTGACTTTAAAAAGGACAAGGTGTTTGCTCCGAAGATAGACATGACTAGGAAGAAGCCTACTAAGGAGGCTTTTACATTAACATTACCCTCATTAAGACCTCCTCCGCGCTCGTCAAGATCTCTTCTAAGAACAGAGAGAAGGAGATGAAGAGAGGTGAGTCTTCTCGCACCCAAGACAAGTACAAAAACACTTTGAGGGAATTGGAGCAAAAGAGGTACAGATGTGGCTGCAATGTTAGATGACTTGTTGGAAAAAAAAGTGATCGAGTTACCGGAATGCAAGTGCCCCGAAGAGATGAATCGCGTTAACGATCCCAGATATTGCAAGTACCATCATATCATAAGTCATCACATTGGCAAGTGCTTCATCCTTAAGGAGCTCAT
This sequence comes from Pyrus communis, assembly GCF_963583255.1. Classification (NCBI taxonomy): domain Eukaryota; kingdom Viridiplantae; phylum Streptophyta; class Magnoliopsida; order Rosales; family Rosaceae; genus Pyrus; species Pyrus communis. Next base: position 19,225,637 of record NC_084811.1, read on the forward strand.
TATGAAGCTAGCATAACAAGGGCGAATCGAACTCGACCTAGAAGACACGGCCGCAACGCACACTACCACGATCATGTTTGGATCATTCGCTCCCGTGCTTCTTCAAATAACGCATGACCACTTCCGTTAATGCTCAAGACATATGGCACCTTCTGCACAACCATCGCTGGGGGAAAGTGACCAAAATGCACTTACGGACGATGAAGAAGGATGGACATTGGTGACCTACAAAAAGACAAGGAAGCCAAGACCACAAGCCACAAGGCCAAATGTGGAACAAGAGAGACAGCACCGTTGTTGTAATAGTAGAAAGCTTAAAAGAAACGTAAAAGCTGCTAAACCAACGTACGTTGGGGAACCTATGGAGCAAGAGCCACGCATTCCCGTCTCCTTGCATGAGTACTTCCCGAATGATATCTTCCAACAGTGCACTACCGTTGTCTGTCACATGGTTGAAGTAGAGATAAAAGAGCCTTCAAAAGGCAAAGTTATCGCCACCGAGGAAGAGAAGACCCTCATGCCCAAAGAAAGCCTGCCAATAAACTTTAGCATCGAGGAAACATACTATTACCCAATGAGATATGAAAAGCATTAGTAGCGATCTCAGTGAGTCCAAATAACCACAAGGTGCAAGAAAGTAAGGACGAAGGCTTAAAACTTCGGCCACATGAGTATGCGACGTGTTGTGCCACTCATGATGCAATCAACTTCACTGACGAAGACTTGCTGTTGGGATCAAAGCCTCCCAACTGTCATCTTTTCGTCTTTGGGTACGTAAGAGAGCACAAAGTCAATCACATGTTTGTGGATGATGGATCAACCATAAACATCATGCCAAAGTTAACAATGACCATAATCACCATCAAGGTGGATGAACTATCCCGATGCTGCCTCCTAATCTAAGGTTTTAACCAAGGAAGAAAAAGAGCGATAGGCATGATCCGAGTGGAGATGACTATTAGTGAACTCAAATCAAGCATGCTATTCCATGTGATTGATGCAAGAACTTCTTACAATTTGCTCTTAGGAAGGCCTTAGATCCACGAGAATGGAGTGATGCCATCCACCTTTCACTAATGCTTAAAATTCTACCAAGAATGATACAAGGCGATACAAAGGGACACTAAGCCATTCATAGAAGTCGAATCACACTTCACAGACGCCAAGTTCTACATAGATGAATACATGGTGCCTGAAGCTTTTCCCAAAGAGATCAAATCCATAGGCAAAGCCACACTTAAAAAGCAAGAGTGGCAAGCCATGCCCAAGAAGCAAGAAAGGGAAACCGTGCCATCTTCAAGCAAAAACGATGATGAGCCTGCTAAACCTACAACGACCAAAGGGAGTGGGACGTCCTCAAAAAGACTGAACATACTCGTATTCCAATATATCCCAATGTCAAGAAGAAAGAATGGTCAATCCCCATTCAAAATTAGAACAAGTAAAGTTGACACATAGCTGCATAAGGATGATGTAAAGCTGTTCAAGACAGATGCAGTTTTACCTTTGACACAGCTAGGCAATGCTAAGGTTTCAAAACCACCACAAGGCTTCGTAAAACCCCTACCAAAAGGGGCAGAACCAAGCTCTCTTCCAACTAAAAGGATCGAAGAAGGTTTCAACCCAAAAATCTGCAAATTCATGTCAAAGGCTGGGTACGATTTTGCCTCCTCTTTAAATCTTGGAAAGAAGAATGCAAACATGGTCAACGACAAAGAACGTGACCTTATCGAGACTCAAAAAAAGTTAAAGGAGCATGGTTACGGAGTTGACAACAATAAAGCGAGACTTGGTTTCACACCAAATACACCCGTGAAGATCAAGCAAACCGAAAAATGCTAGCGCCTAACACATCAGCGTGAGCACTGAACAAGATCAAGAGGATCCTAAACTTGCCCCTCAAATGTTAGAGTTCAATAGGCTGAATCGTTCAAAACCCATAATTTATGTACTTAATTGCATTGGTGGTCAAGACCAAACCTCCGCCTTCAAGAGGCTTAACACGCCAACACTTCGAAGCTCTGTTTTCGAAAGGTTGTCAAAACATAAGAACAAAGCAATACGGCTAGCTTTCCTTTGCACATACAATTTTGGAAAGACTTGGAGAAACCAAGAAGCCTTATAAAAAAAGTAAGGCAATGCCAAAGGAAGAAAAGCTCAACGGTCTAGCAGAAAAAGACGACGTTTGAAGCTCAATTCTTTCAAGGATGAAGCACCAAGCAACCTTGGAGGTTGACACAAAAGGACCACTGAAGGTAAAGAGGTGCCACCATAGCTCGAGGATTGGGGGGCAAGCCATGGGTGATGATCTCAAGGAGCTCAACTTAGGCACAAAAGAGGAGCCGAAGCCTATCTTCGTAAGTGCACTGCTAAGTGCGGATGAGATAGAGGAATACTACCAACTACTATTAAAGTACAAAGATATCTTTGCTTGGACCTACAAGGAAATGCCTGACCTTGACCCTATTATCGCTGTGCATCGTCTTGCAGTCAAGCTTGGAACGCAACCGACAAGCTAATCAAAGCTTGCTTCATTCGAGAGGTGCAATACCCTAAGTGGATCTCCAACATCGTCATTATCCTTAAAAAATCTGGACAAATACGTGTTTGCATAGACTTCCAGGACCTTAGCGATGCTTGCCCGAAGGATGACTTTTCTTTGCCAATTATCGAAATGATAGTGGATGCGACCACTGACCACGAAGCACTGTTATTCATGGACAGCTCTTTTGGATATAACCAAAATCGCATGGCTCTTAGAGACGAGGAACTAACAGCCTTCTGTACTCTAAAAGGTATCTATTGCTACAAGGTAATGCCCCTTGGTCTGAAGAATGCTAGAGCTACGTATCAATGCACAATGTAAAAAATCTTCAATGACATGCTACATAAAAACGTAGAATGTTATATAGATGACGTAGTTGTCAAGACCAAGAAGAGATCCGATCACTTGAAGGATTTACGAATGGTGTTCAACAAACTAAGGCCCTACAACCTCAAGATGAACTTGTTGAAGTGTGCATTTGGCGTCACTTCTGGGAAGTTCCTTGGCTTCATTGTCAAGCACTGTGGCATTGAAGTAGATTAATAAAAAATCATGGCCATTCAAAGCATGCCTGAGCCGAGAAACCTACACGAGCGAAAAAGTTTACAAGGACGGCTAGCCTTCATCAAATGCTTCATCTTCAACCTTACTAGACACTGTCAACCCTTCAGTTGACTCATGAAGAAGGATGTCTGCCGCAATGCCTTCAAGAGTATAAAACGATACCTGGCAAGCCCACCTATCTTAGGAGCACTCGTGCTTGGGAAGCCGTTCATCATATACATTGTCGAACAAGAGAGTTCAATTGGAGCATTCTTAGCGCAAGAAAATGAAGACCAAAAGGAAAGAGCACTCTACTACCTAAGTAAAACTCTCACTGGCTCCAAGCTCAGCTACTCACCAATTGAGAAGATGTGCCTTGCCTTAGTCTTTGCCGTCCAAAAGCCAAGACACTACATGCATGCTTACACCATCCACTTGGTTACTAAAGCTGACCTGGTCAAATACATCATGTCCAAACCAGTTTTGATAGGGTAACTAGCTAAATGGGCGTTGCTTCTTAATCAATATGAGATCATCTACGTCCCGCCTAAAGCCGTTAAGGGACAAGTTCTAGCAAACTTCCTTGCCGATCATCCAATCCCAGCTGATTGGAAAATCTCAGACGACTTCCTTGACGAGGAGGTGTTCTACGTCGACATCATCCCGACATGGATGATGTTCTTTGACTGATCCGCACGAACAGACGGAGCGGGGAAAATTACCATTCTATTGATTCCAATTAAGCAAGCTATGCTCTAACAACGTCGCTGAGTACCAAGCACTGATCATCGAACTCCAAATGGTGATTAACATGGAAATCATAACCCTATAAGTATATGGCAACTCCAAAGTCATAATCAATCAACTCTCGATTGAATATGAAGTGAGGAAAGATGATCTCGTCCTATACTTCTGGTTAGCAACTCAACTACTACAAAAGTTCGAGGCCGTGACACTAGAATATGTGCCAAGAAAAGAAAATTAAATGGCGAACGCTCTTGTTAACCTAGCTTCGAGTATGGCACTTGAAGAGGACGAAGCTGCAGACATGCCATTTTTCCAAAGATAGGTGATCCTGGTCGTCACTGAAATGCTAATGGATGATATAAATATCATCTCTGTACTTCCAGTCGACATTGAAAAGTGGAGACAGCTGCTAATCGACTACTTGGAACATGGAAAGCTTCCAAATGATCCTAGACACCGCTCTGAAATACGTCGACGAGCACCTCGCTTCCTCTACTACAAAGAACACTTTACCGACGCTCTTTTGAAGAAGTGCTTCTAAGCTGCTTTGCAGAGGAAGAAGCTAATAAAGCCATGGAAGAAACATACTTAAGCGTATGCAAGGCGCATCAGTCTGGACCAAAGCTACATTTCCAGCTCAAAAGAATGGGTTACAACTAGCCAAGCATTGTGAAAGATTGCCTGGAGTACGCCAAAATGTGCCAACCTTCCAATTCCACGCTAACTTCATACATCAGCTACCTGAACCATTACACCCTACAATTGCTTCATGGTTGTTTGATGTATAGGGATTAGACGTTGTAGGACCAATCACACCGAAGTCATCTGCAGGAGAAACCTACATCTTAGCCATAACAGATTACTTTTCCAAGTGGGCTGAAGTTGTACCATTAAGGGAAGGCAAGAAGGAAACTGTCGTCTGTTTCATCAAAGAGTACATCATCCATAGATACGGTGTGCCTTATTACATCATCACCGACAATGGAAAACAGTTCTCCAATCGACTCATGGACAAACTCTGTGAGAAATGTAAATTCAATCAGCACAAGTCTTCCATGTATCATGTTTTGGCCAACGATCTTGCAGAAGCATTCAACAAAATGATGTGCAACCTCTTGAAGAAAGTGATTAGCCGAACAAAGAGAGAGTAGCACGAAAGAATAAGCGAAGTACTTTAGGCATATAGGATGACATATATGACTCCTACCCAAACTACGCCTTATTCCTTCGTATATGGCGTGGAAGGTGTTCTACCGCTCGAAAGTTAAATACCCTCACTAAGGATAGCTATACAAGAAGGCTTGACTAAAAAGGAAAATGCAAAGCTACTACTTCAAGAGTTGAAAGCACTTGACGAAAGAAGGCTCGAAGCTCAACAACACTTGGAATGCTACCAGGCACGGCTACCCAAGACATTCAACAAGATGGTCCGCCCAAGGTCTTTCCAAACTGGAGATCTTGTCTTAGCATTACAAAGGCTCATCACCGCAACTCACAAAACAAAAACAAGTTCACATCAAAGTGAGATGAACCTTATGTAATACAAGAAGTCTACACCAATGGCACTTACTTAATCATGGCAGAGAGCGGCTTAAAGATCGACCTCATCAATGGCAGGTTCTTAAAATGTTATTACCCCTAAACCAAACAAGCAAAACTCCTCATTTGCATGAGCCTAAACTGCAACGGCAACGACAACATTGCTTCTTTTTCACACGAGCATAAAAGGTGACACTCGACACTCCTGGCCCACAAGAGCATAAACTGGGTACAATAAAATCACCATCAAAACTATCAAAGCCACCAAAAGCAATCCATCATTCCTTTGAACTACATCATGACTTGATCCTTCCTCAACCGAGGGTACGTAGGCAACTTGAAACTTCAAAACTTCAAGTACAGTCACATCATCAACAAAAACATAAACACTTTGAAGAATAAAGGGCAAATTCAAGAATGTGAATACTTTATTTCTTTAAAGGAAGAAGTTGGCTCCAAACCCTTCTTACAAAAAAAAAAAACAAAAAACAAAAAAAACAAAAAAGAAAAAGGCTTAAAGTACAAAGGACGGAAGACATTACTTGAAAGCTATGTCCCTAAAACTACGACGACAATCTTCAAGCAAGCTTTCCAAAGTCTTCAGTGGGAGACAAGAAAGGCAACTCCATAGCCATGCCTTTCTCTTGCTCTAGGCATGAAATTTTCTATTGATGTTGAGAAAAAATAGCTTCCTGCTCCGAGAGAACACCTTTTAGACATCCTTAGACAGAAGCCAAAGAAGTCCCTGTGGCTTGATAACCTTTTGACCCAGCTTGCTGAGAAGACTGAACCTGGACTCAACTTTTTTTAAGAAATAACATGCAAGGAAGAATACTCAGTTGAGGTGGCCATAAGTTCAGCAATCTTAACTCTCAAAATGAGGAATCAACGTTAAGGTTGTCAATCGTAGAAACAAGCTTCGATAAGTCCTCCTTAAGCAGCGTAAGGTCCTCTAATGGGCACTTTGAAATCCTATTCTCAATATGGCTCTTGATATCCATGGCCGCGTGAAAGCTGATGCTATGGATAATTTGCTTAATGCCACTAAGGTTCGGCCCTCTAAAAGAAATCTCGGAGCTAGCTGGCAAAGGTGTTGGATGCATGACAGGCATTTGCATACCTTCACCTACACACAACAAACTTAGGCAACTTGGCGGATTTTGAACAAGCTCTGCACAGGGTGGACCCCTAATCTTCTTGTCTGTAGCTAGGTTGCCTCTAACTAGCATCTCCATAAAGGAATGAACGCCTATATTCACCAAGCCAAAAGAACAAGAGGGCCCACCTTAAAGAAGACAAAGAAAGATGTTATAAACAAAAGCTAAAACAATAAAAGCAGAAGAAATCACAAAAAAATAGGAAGTACGTACATCCTTCTCAAGGGACACATGGCCATCAAACTGAGGAGGCCTAAACACTTTCTTCTTCTTATGATAGAAATTAACGTCGCGGTCATCCAGAGCACCCTTATGCAGTTGCTTGTTCAAAACTTATGAACGTTACCTCAAAACAAGTTCATCTTCTTGTGAATCAAATTCATCACCCGCTTCTTCAGAAGCATCCGAATGTTGAGAAGACAAGCATATGTGTTGAGGAGATAAAGTTGCAGGTCCATCTTCCAAAAAAGTTGTACTTGCACAATCAAAAGGTGCCGGTTGCGTATGAATCGTAGAACAACCTTCTCTCGGGATATCATTGCGTGAATGGGAAGAATTGATGTCACTTGCCATCCTTAAGTCTGCACGATGTACCTTTGACCACCAACTTATGTAGGCACGGTTTACTGGTTTACTCTTGAACTCATCCTTGGCTGGCAGGGTGATAAAAGCATTGGTACATGCATGGGTGCAAGACTCCCAATGCACATACATGGCTTGCAAGGATTCTGATTGTGCATTTCCCTTCAGCTTGCCTGGCACATGTTGGACAAAACCAAACTACCTGCTGAAACAGTGAGGACGATACGGCTAAACAATACATCGGTCTCCTTGCCATAAAGAAACATACTCGGAGTAAAGACTCGTGAGATAAGACAAGTTTGAGAAACGAAGGTGTGAATCACCTATGAGACCTCGCCGTGCCGAGCCAACTCTTGCCCGATGGTCCATCCTCAAACCGTCGCAGCTTTTAAACAACGTTCGCGCTTGCAAATAATCAAGGCTCTTTGCAGAAAGCAAGCAAAAGTACTTTGTCATCAAAGGCCCTAGTTTGACTGAAATTGGTGAAGGAGGCCCCAACTTGTCTAAAGTCAACGAAGAAAAATGAGTGCCAAAGTACTCACCCAACCAATTGTACACATAGTGGTAAGGAAGTACTACAACACGATCTTTGGTGCTCGCCAAGTTCGAAACAACACTCAAGCCATCATATATATTGGCTAAGACTGGAATAGCAAGGCTAAAAGATTCACCTGCAGCGATCTTGCTAGCCACTTTGAAAACCCCAGGACGGATAAAATTGGGGAAAACAAAACTTACAAAACCAACAAGCTAAGAAAATGGCTAACTAAGATTCTTCCACGTGCTCTGACGTTACACCAAGTTCGTCAAATACTTTCAACTTAATAAGGGCATGGCACCCAGCTGAACCTATGACACCTGACAGATCTTAGTCTACATTTGGCTTGGTTGTCTGGTTATGGCCACTTTTCTTTGAAGGCTTATTGTACTTCATGGAACCCCGATACCAAAATCGGATCAATGAAGACATCTTCATGCCTAATTTACCCTGAGCCTCCTGGGAAAGCTTGTGATACGCCAAAAACAAGTAGTAGCAGCTTGCAGGTAATCATCGGCTATTGGGATGAGAAAATTCCTCCACACTAGGAACAACCTTGTCATAAAGCTCTCCATGAATCGGCAAGCCTCCTATCTTATGGAGATCCCAAAGTGAAATTGACATCTCCCCTTGAGCCATGTGAAGTGTGTTGGTCGCTGAACACCAATGCTCAATGAACAGACGAAGGATGGAAGGATAACGATCATAACTAAATAAAGATGCGTACACAGCATGGCAAAAATCCACGTTAGTAAACACATCTTTATATCGGCTCAAGACATCTCCAAGCCACTCTTAATAAAATTCAGCAAAGACAACTTTTCTAGTAGTCGATAAGGTGTTATTCTAAGTCATAGCTCCGCTACAGATGCGATCGCTAAGAAGCTCAAACGAAACCGGTGGATTGTCACAAACATGGTGTGAAGGATTCAAGACAAGAATCCTCGATGTAAATGCCTTCTTCTTTGTATTTGGTCAACCAAAATCTATCACCTCCCTAGGCACTATAGAAGACCACGACTTGATATGCATGAAGTTGTCTTTTGCAGGAAGAACAAGCGCCTTAGGGCCAGTTAACACTGCACAAAGTTTCAATGTCGTTCCCCTATCTTGCAAATCACCTTCCTTCACAAGAATAATGATGGTATTGCTTTTAAAGCACTTAAAAAATACCAAGGCTGCAACAAAACGAACAAGGCAACATAATCATAAGTGTGGGGCGGCATTATTACTTCACTAAAGCAAAAGACATACGAGACAAACCTTGTGAGCGCTGAAGGATGACAATTGACAAAGTCACAACGACAAAAAAAGAAATTAGACACAAAGCTTGAAGTAACACGGCAAAAAGGGCAGCTACAAAATGGTCATTCAAAGCACACTACAGTAGCAAAGAAAACCAAAATGCTATGCAATCGCACTACGCAACTCCGCAACGATTACGTAAGCAATTTCTTGCATTGCATGGCAACGTCACCATCGAGGGGAAACTGTGACCAAAAGGTACTCCACAGTGAAACCCCGCTGCAGTATTTTGCACAGCACCACGCAATAAAAAAGTGACGCACTGTAACAACCTCCCACACTCATTACCTCTGCCACCAACAGAAGCCATGCTGTGACCTCGTTGCCCAACAAGTCCGTCCGGCCAACCATCGACGTTCCTTGCGGAAATGGGTTTCGACATTAGTGTCGGATGCATCAGCGCAAACCTGAGCCTAACTCCGGCAGTGCAAACTCCAAAGAAAGCATAGGACAATGAGAAAGGTGGTGCAGCATATAAAGAAAAAAATAATAAAAGATATTTGGTGCATCAGGCACCATTCAAAAGAAGAAGAAAAAAATATTTAAAAAATGGTGGAATCTTGGTGCATGGGCACCATTCTAAAAAGAAGAAAAAAAACTAGTATAAAAAAAAATGGTGGAATCTTGGTGCTTCAGCACCATGTGAAAAAAAAAAAAAAACATAAAAAAAATTATAAAGTTTAAAGGTGACGGTTGCCGATAGAAAGAAAAATTATATGTTTTATTATATTTAGCACATTACACTGAATGAAATAAAACTTATTTATTGATATCTCTGAGAAATTACAGATATATTCATACATAAAAAAATAAAAAATAAAAAATAAAAAGCAGGAGGGAGCCTTTACAAAGGTTGCTCATGTGAAGCCTCAGTACTTGGTAAAGCTCCAAATGACGAAGGTAATAGATGCCTTTGGAATAAAGCCACAAACCTCTGATAATCACTTTGAATTTGACTTTCGGATCCTTGCAGCTAGTCAAGCTTTCTTTTCATGCTTGTGGAATAATTGTTTGCACGCATGTTCAACTTTCTATTTTCGTGCTTGAGCCCTTTGATCTCTTGTCTTAGACTTGCAACCTTAGCCGTCATTGATTCAACTTGGTGAGTTCGAGTAAGTAGGCGTTGTCCCATATTAGATATAGAGCCCACACTATCACATCTCGACCCAAGGTCCACCACATCCGGAGCCTGCTCCACCATCGTAGTACGATAATGTCTGCTTTGGGCCTCGACCACACCCTCACGGTTTTGTTTCTGGGAACTCAGACGAGAACTTCCCAGTGGGTCACCCATCATGGGAGTGCTCTCGCGCGCTACTCACTTAACTTCAGAGTTCCTATGGAACCCGAAACCAGTGAGCTCCCAAAAGGCCTCGTGCTAGGTAGGGATGGGAATATACATATAAGGATCACTCCCCTAGACAATGTGGGATCTTACACACACACTGAACATTGAAAGTTAGAGAGTTTTGAACAACCAACTCATCGGACCGTTTGGAAAGTAGCTTATTATCCTGGGGGGTGAGAAGATTCCTAGTTACGACCGTAGCGGTTATGTCATTCTTCATCATAGAGTCCCCTACTATAAGTGGACCATTAGGAGATAAAAAGGATGAGAGCCATATGTTGTCTTGAGAAGACATGTCTGCATCATTCAAATCAAAACGACGGTCAGATGGGCAAGTCATTTTAAAAAATGATGAAGGAAAATGAGGTCAGATAAATCTTAGAAGTGCAAAAAAAAAAGGAGAAATTTCTATAGGCAACAACGTTTTTAGCGTGCTTTTGAACACAATTGATGGCTCTATAAAAAGGAGGCAACAAGGCCACTTGTTCAGAAATCAAAGAGTCACCGCTCTCCGAGTTTCAAAAGCTGAATTTTCCTGAAGAAAGTTTGTCGGCATTTTTGAGACGCAATCTCAGCTTTTCGGATATCACGGGCAACTTTGCCAAAAAAATCTTTGACAAAGTTAAAATGCGTGAATTTTATTGTTCCAATTACACCACTGTTGCTGACAAGAGTAAAGGAATAGCACGACTACTTGCTGTTGGAAAATCCCTATATATGTTAACCTCTATCCTCCATGGCAAGGTAGACCTACAAGAATGCCTAACTCTTCCTTGTCTCCGAGAATGCCTTTCCAACGAAGCATTTCGAAATACTCAGTTTTCTTCCTCTCCACGAACACCTCTTCAACCAATTCACTTTACACACACCTTGAAGCTTTGAAACTCTAAAGCTCTCAAGCGTCCAACTTCCCAAATTCCTAAGAATTTTGAAAGATCGAGAAAGCTCTCTTCGTTCTTCGCCAAAACCTTTGAAGAATCAACAAGCACCCTTACACATGCCAGTTCTTCCTTTGCCGCAAGCTAAATCCTTGAGGCAACTATTCATCCAAGATCAATTCATCGCGACTCGAATTAGAGGAATAAATTGTAAAAGTGATTGTAACCCCAAATTCATTAATACAAAATATTTCTTTGTACTCGTGTTCTTGTTTCATTTGTTGCTAGATCTTGGCGTTTACAGATTGATGTGAGACTCTAGGAGATCTATTATGACGTTGACAAGTGTCGTGTTGTAGTTGGCTTCCTAGTTGGAAGGAAACTTTTGTGCTTCGGTAGGGGTGCCTAAGCGTGAACCCCTCAGTGGGTTCTTGAAGGTATGGCGTTGACCGGTGCTTGGTAGTATTGGGATTGATCAAGTATGGTACAAACACATCTCTTTTTGGAGCACATTATTTTCTTACTATTGTTGATGACTTCACTCGGTGCACTTGAGTGTATTTTAGGCACAATAAGTCAGATAATAGGGATCTCCTATTTAAATTTATTAATTAACATGGTTGAGACTCAGCTCTCATCCAAGGTTGAGATTGTGGGTAGTGATAATGGCCCTACATTCAAAATCAAATCTTTTAACTATGTCAAGGGCATCATTCATCAAACTAGTTGTATCAATACACCACAACAAAATGGTGTGGCTGAAGGAAAACATCATAATTGCTCATTGCTACACGTGCACTCCTTTTTCAGGCCAAACTTACTAAAAACTTTTGGGGGATGCTATTCTCACAGTTAATCACACATCAACACCTCTTTTAAAGGGAAAGACACCTTATGAGCTTCTATTTCACGTCATGCCTAGTTACTCTCATTTTTTTGTTTTTTATTGTCACTACTAAATTTAACATTTTTCGTCCCTAATAGCGTCGCACTAGAGTTTTAAGTGACGGCAAATTCCTCATGCAACATTTATCTCACAAAGCTCGTGAAAAATGAATGGTGTGACTAAACATAAAGTCATCGCACAAAATGTAGGGGAACGAAATTTCTTTGTTACGTGTAAGTTAACACAACAAAATGATCTAGTCGCGATACAAAACATGGGACACTTGAAATTCGTGGGTAAGAAGTTTTCGCGACGAACATGGGACATCGGACAATAGTTGGCATAAACTTTCCACGACGAACATTTTGTCCACTAAGCTTTGATGCAAAAAATAATGTATTAACTTTAACAAAAAAAAATTATTAAGAAATTTTCGTTATTACTTTCGTCATGCAAGGTTCAATTCTTTATTAATTTTTTTTTGTTCTTGATACATAATTTATTTAAATAACAATTAATTTATTTAAATTAAATTGTCACTATAATGAATGAAGGAAAAAACATAACATTTATATATCAAAGAAAAATGTACGTACAACTAAAAAATTTTGATACTAAGGAAAAAAGGTTGCAGGCCAGCCATCATGACTTTGAGCCACAACTGAGATGCGACTTACCTAGAATTTTTTTTTTTTCACAAACACATTCCTAAACTAATAGGACTACAACAATATCGGACTTTTTTTTCGATTCCATTTATTTCAACGAACCAAGAGAACTCTTTCAGGGGTATGAAGGACAAATACATTATATTTGTAACATCCCACATCGCCCAGGGGAGTGGATCCTTTATGCCTTATATGTATATTTCTATCTCTACCTAGCACGAGGCCTTTTGCGAGCTCACTGGCTTCAGATTCCATAGGAACTCCAAAGTTAAACGAGATTGGGCTGGAGCAATCCTAGGATGGATGAAACATTGGGAAGTTGCTCGTTAGTTCCCAGAAACAAAACCGTGAGGGCGTGGTAGGGCCCAAAATGGACAGTATCGTGCTACAGCAGAGTCGAGCCCGGGATGTGGTGGAGCCCAGGTCGGAATGTGACAATTGTAACATCCCACATCGCCCAAACGAGTGGATCCTCTATGCCTTATATGTATATTCCCATCTTTACATAGCACGAGGCCTTTTAGGAGCTCACTGGCTTCGGATTCCATTGGAACTCTGATGTTAAGTGAGTTCGAGCTGGAGCAATCCCATGATGGGCGACCCATTGGGATGTTCTCGTGTGAGTTCCCAAAAACAAAACCATGAGGGCGTGGTCAGGGCCCAAAACGGACAATATCGTGCTACGGTGGAGTCTAGCCCAGGATGTGGTGGGAGCTCGGGGCGAGATGTGACAATTATATATATATATATATATATATATATATATATATATATAACTCAAAAGCCCACTCACTGGTATGTAACCCCTAAGTCTCGCCTGGCTACACTTGTCCTCTTGAAATGTCTCACTTATATGTGAAACAACTATTTTAATGTTATTTTTAAGCACATAACCATCACTATGAAATAACTTCTCATACATTGTTCAATTGGGGTGTTTAAAGGTTGAAGGTTTGGTTGTACGTACGGAAAGAATTTTCGAGAAAATGAGAAAGAAGGGAAGAAGGTTTCACGTGTGTGTATGCGTGTCCAACGGAATTGGGCATTTTAAATTGTCCTAAGTCCTAATTGGGCTGCATGGCCAAGCTCATGCAATTTGGGTCCAACCCAATTTCCTCTCTTCCTTACTAATATTTCCACTATGAATCCAACTCGGCCACAAATAAAACATCCTCTATTACCTTGCCTGCACTCCTGGCCACTCTATCAACATCATAAATGATATGGGGAACGAATGAGTGACTCAAATCAACTAGAATACCTTTAATATCAGGATGTGAAACTGAGGGTTTGAACAGAGCTGATGCGGACTAAAATATCAAAAAGTCAGACAATTTCAAAAATGATGAATTATGCCGAAAGACTAAACAATTTTGTGGTCGTCACTAGCCAAACATAGAAAGGTCGAATTTAAGAATGAGCTAACAAGGTTTCTTGATGATTGAAAAGTAACATCACAAAAGTATTAGAGCTATCAGGGACCAAAAGTGATTTTCCTAAGATGTTATTCCATTGAGTGCTACCACTTTAGCACCATCGTTACATGAGACATTTCTAGAGTCTTGACAAAAGTAGACTTCGTAGGAATTTTAATAGGTGGTATTCTAACGGATTCTACCAAGGAATCAAAGCTATTTCAGATTTCTAATCTTTAAAGGTTTAATACTGATGGCTGGAGGATAAGGATGGAATTGGTTGGTAAAGTCTCCAATGTTACACAGTTACCGATACATTAGCTCTGCTTAAGCCATCAACTTGCCTCAAATCTACATCTTTCCTTGACAGGGATTTTCTTCACTTTAAGTCTAAGGACATTCGCCAAAGTGCTTTTCTAAAATGTTGACAAGTCGATAAGACTACCCAAAACTTAGGAAAAGCTAACATATTTTTCGTATTCGACGAGGTGGCAAAATTCGGAAGTTAGGTTCAAAAACCAAGAATGGCTACATCACGCGTGTGATGAACACAATACTGCCCAACTTATGCTTTAGTACCAAACTAACACACCCTGGCCCAGAATGTCCACTAGGACTCTGAATCGAGCTGTGCTGGCTAACACCTAGAAGGTGATGAAGCCATAAAGTACGGTGATGTGGAAAATGTGATTAAATTCAAACCTAAAAGTGCCTAAGGACCAAAGTGCACTGCGAGTGGGAACGAGCCCGTTTCACATGCAATGTCAAAGCATAAGTAAAATACAGTAGTGTGGGTAAGGATCATACCCTTGGAGGTAGCCACTTACATTGAGATTGACCACAAATCCTCGTCAATACAAACTTCCAATAACTAAAACCTGGAGGGGCGCAAAAACAAGGGTGAGTGGGCCTAAAAATAATGTTTTCAATTGCTCTAACCCAATCTCGCTTAAATTCGGAGTTCCTATGGAATCCGAAGCCAATGAGCTTTCAAAAGGCCTCGTGCTAGGTAGAGATGGGAATATACATATAAGGTATAGAGGATCTACTCCCCTGGATGATGTGGGGTGTTACAATATTATTCCTTCATTTTTTCCCCTTTTCCAACCCTATGCTCATCCGTTGCAAAATATCGATTTATCTACAGAGAAAATCTGTAATCCAGGTGAATAATTTAAACCTCATGTATCAAGATTCGTACAGTACACAAAGCCAGCTGGGAAATACAAATTAATTATGTCAAATATACATAAGAACAAACAGAGGACTAGGGCAACCTTAAAGGCATGCATGATTCATCATGCATGGGAAAGACTACATGCATTTTGTACATGACTACTTCTCTATACAAAAATAAAAAGGCAGGGTTCAAATCCCTACGTTCCGGATTTCCCTTTGCTCTTAGTGTATTTCTACACTTAAAATACAAAAAATAGGCTGACTTATCATCAGTTACCATAAAGTAGTGATTGTAGGCTTGTTTGTCCTTGATGTAAACTAGAATTCATTGAGCAGCTATTGCTGGCTATAGAATTGAGTAAGGCTTTCTCCGTATCTATAGTTAGACAACGTCGCTTGACAAATGAGATCGTGTAATTCATGAAGAATGAATCACATGGCAATGTGATAGGCTCAGTACTTGAGAGTCCAAACTCTTCCTCAGACATCTTGAAAAGCTTTTGAAAAATGTGGTTGGAGAGATAGGATAACGGCAACACAAAACGTCTCTCATCAATGGTATATACCACAAAAGTTCCTTTTTCACTCACCATATTACTTCTGACTATATTTCTCCCACCACCTCTCGGGTATGCGATGGCTGTCCGCTCCATAAAAGCTCTTCTCTCCCACTTCATAGCATATTTAAGGAGCTTCTTAGGGCTGAGCATCTTGGAGTCCATGCTATAAATTGAGAGTACAACCTTGATAAAAGAACAGATCGAAAAAGTACTTGAAATATTTTCCAGAATTCTGAATTGCTATTTCTTTGGTGGTATTTCCTTTATATAGTTTGGCTTAACACCTTAGACAAATCAATGATATTTGTATCTTTCTTGGGTTGTAATTATCGATGTAAAGCCACGTGATTAGTTATATGGGAATAGATGTTAAGTTGCGTCCTTGCTAACTACTTTTTGGTCAAGATAGATACTTGCCAGTGGAGACAACTATATTCGTTATCTTGTGGAGAAAATTCCAATGTCCTGCAAATCGTAATAATCTTCATATATATTTATCTCTTACGTTATGTCTTGTTGAATAAGGTCGCTTTCTTCGCATAGATCTCATTTCATTGTAGCAAAAACGGGTTCATACTCTCGTGGGAAACAATATTCTTAAGTTCCAATTGCTAACGTTCTTGTCTAAGTAATCTTTTGTTTTTATGATAATCCCATCCATTGTACTTTGTTAGTTGCAATTGGTAATGTTCCTGTCCAAAGTACTATCTTGTTTTGTCGATAATTTCATTCAATCGTACCTTTGCTAGTTGCAATCCTGGTGAAATCTAATACCGACGAACTAGAGTACAAATTGTACTTGAGGGGTTTGTTGAAGTATTCCTCGGAGATGATCTTATCAAGGGAGTTAAATACCAACCTAGAATTTACCAATTTTCATACAAAAATACTTTATATAAGTCCCCTTTTTTTCTACAATATTAGTAATAGTCCATTTTATTAAAATAGGTCCGATCTTTTGAGTTTATGATTATTTTATTATCAGACTCTAATACTATTGATGTTCATATATATATATATATATATATTACCTTACGTTATGTCATGTTGAATAAGGTTTCTTTCTTAACATAGGACTCATTTCATTGCGGCCAAAACGGATAGATAGAACTTCCCCATGAACGCAAGTGGCCTTTTACCATATTGGTGGAAATATGTTGAGCTCTTGCATGATGACGTGGATTCAAGCCCCCTAAGTGGTTAATGAAACAAAATCTATTTTTTGACTTCAAAAAAAAAAAATTTATATATATATATATAACAGGTCTCTTGTGATTCAAGCCCCCTAACTTCCGCACGGACCATATACTTGCCATATAGTAGGACTCTTGTAGGAAAAATCGGAGAACAAAGAAATATATAACAGGTCTTAAATGCTGAATACAGGTTCTTTATAATAGTCTATCCCTATCTCGTTTTTGATACATACGTCAGACCTAATCTCGTTGGACGCAATATTCTTAAGTTCCAATTGCTAACGTTCATGCCTAAGTAATCTTTTGTTTTTTAATCCAATTCATTGTATTTTGTTAATTAGTTGCAAATCCTCATTAGTCATTAGTAATAAGAATTTGGTTTGAATTCGCTTTTGGTGTCAATCAACCGAAGACCTCTCATTTATAAGTAAAGAGAAGTACCAGTAAACTATAGTACTAAGTGGCATTTCCTTCAAGTTTTATCTCGGTTGAATAAGCTAAAAGTTAAAATGCTAATTTATTAGGTCGATTAAAATGTCAATCACCTCAATTAATTATCCCATCGAGGATAAAAACTAATTGTGCGACAATGTAGGATGAGAATTAGACCCAAAAATGTTCAAATGAGAAGATTGTTAGCATTTTCTAATTTTCGTTTTATAGTAAATAAAAAGCACATGGATTGAACTGTAAGATATTTCTGAAATCATGTGAACAATAACAAGACATTAGGATCATGCATTTAATAAACCAAAAGTACAATAAATCAATTACAATTTACTTATTTTTGGAATACAGAAGACATAGCTCTTGCAGATGACAAATGAGTCGAATACAGAAGACATAGCTCTTACAGATGATAAATGAGTCTTCTACTTTCAACAAGCGAAAGTGTTCCAACAATAATAGGGTTTACTCGGAATGGATCATGTATTTTGTCAAAGCAGGGACACCCTTAATATAGTGATTACGGTTCCTCCAATTCCACCTATTATAGTAATTGGAGGAATACACCAAATCATCATTTAATCTTAATGTTGTCCCACCAAGGCATGTGCATGTACAATATGTCTTACTTAATTAGGGTTTTAATTAGTCAACAAAATATACCTTGGACCCATGATTCTTGCTAACCAATATTGAATCACGTTAAAAATCAAATATCTTGAGGATCAAATTATTTGCCTTTTAAGTAATTCGTTTCATAATAATTGACAACTCAACATGAGTCTTACATGAACTCACTAGTAGAAGCGCGAGCAGTTCATCATCCGTATCGCAGCCTACTAGCAGCAGCTCCTCTCCAACTCGAAGATCTAGTCCTAAGAAAAGTCATCAATACTGCCCACAGAGAAAGCTCCAAAAAGATGGATCCCATCTAGGAAGCTCCGTACAAGATCAGCAGAGTAGGCAGTAAGGGTAATTACACCTTCACAACCATGAACGACAAAGAGATCGAAAAGCAATGGAATGCCTACAACCTGAAGAAATACCATGTGTGACCTCTCACTATATCAAGGCCCGAAGACTCAAGCAACTCAACAGGCACCACCTTGCAAGCCGAGGACTATCCAATTGTTATGCAGTCTTTTACAGCTAAGTTATTCGTTCCTTTCACTCATTCTTCAATGACGAATTCAGAAGTAATTTCCAACTTGGCTCGACTACATGTTTGCAACAACTGATCACTCATGCACTTCAAAAGAAGGTCGCGCCCTTCTTAGGGACTAATCTCAAGAATTGCACCCTTTGAGGGACCAACCATGCTCTTTAGTGCGAAAGGGAAAACCAATTCCCTAATACCCATATGGGTTTACTCTCTAAAGTGAGAGGATAAACTCTACACTTCGAATATCTAGACGTAGATGAGCTGGGCTGCCCTAGTATAACTAGATGCATAATGGCTTACGTCGGGATTCCTAGAAGTAGCCACAATGGCTTAGAGACGGAGGGGGCACATTACGCAGTACGTTCGATGGACATCTGCCCTGGAATCCTAAAGCTGCTACTGAGTGCACTAAGGTAGCCTACGGTTTCCAGAATACTGCATACCGCTTGCCCTTCAAGCAGTAAAGCCGCGTTAGACTTACACAACCACACATTCTTGTGAAAGGTTAAACAAGCTAGTGCGCATATACGAAGCCTTATCCACTACCAACATGCTACATAGTCGATCAACTTCACCTATGCCAAGCGCCGAAAGATCTACACCAAGTCCTAAAATGTTGTGATACTTGTTACGCAACCTGCAGAATTGGAGGAAGCTAAGGTTAACAGCCTAGTAGTTATGCAAACTCGTCTGCTTCTGTAAGTAAGGTGTCCGGCTGCTAACCCTATGGCTAACAACCTTGCAAAGTTATACACCAACACCTACGACTACATAGGCTACATGAGCTTGTCTGCTTAAAGAAAAGTAGCATGCCTACCACTAGCCTATCAAGTCTAAAGGTTAGGGCATGAACAAAAGAAGTGAAGATGGAGAAAAGCGAAGGAAACAAGTTTATTAAATTTTCTAGCAAAATTGATAAACAACTAATAAACACCAAAGGAGTTCAAGTAAAGCAAAAGTAACGAGGAAAACAAAGAAAATCCTAAAGGCTACTGATAAGAGCATATTTAGGCGACTTACTTAGCTTGTTTTCGTGCATTTATATTGTTAATTCATAGTTGTTTTAGTAGTTTAAGCCATTTTCGTGTGTTTTTAGGTTCATATGGCTAAGGAAGCAAAAAGATGCATTTTGGAGCATTTTGGAGCAAATTAGAGATTGGAATGGATATCATATGCTTGGAGCCAAGAGGATGGACGAAATTGAAGGATTCCTAATCCATTGCAGCCACATGCATATTCAATCATTCACACCAAAACCTTGCACATGCTTTCCCATTTCATTATTCATTCACTTTGCAGCCACCATTCACTCTTTAATCCACATGCATTCATCATCATTCACCACACCTTGCAGCCACATGCATTCCCCTTTTATATTTCCAACCCACATGCACTTCCCCCTTTAATCATTCAAACATGCACTCCCTTTAATCACATGCATAAATCAGCCACATGCATCTCCCATCACCATATCAGATTTCCATCATATTCACATGCATTCCATCCTTTAAAACATTGCACATGCACTCCCTTTAATTAATTAAGCCACATGCACTCCCATCCATTTCATCATTGCAGCCAACACATGCTTTCACATGCATTTTCAGATTGTCCCCTTGCACATGCAGCCACATATTCATTGCACATGCAATTCCAACCCACATGCATCCTTTAATCATTCAAACATGCAGCCACATTCCCTCCTAGCTGTCATGTTCCCCCCATTTCACCTATAAATAAGCATCCATTGCATTCATTCTCATTCACTCCTCCATTTCAGAAATTCATCCATTGTACATACCACAACACAAACCCTTCCATTTTCAGAATGTAGACCATCACAAACTGCCCTTGGTGCCGTGGCCTTGAGGCACCACTCCCTTACAATCCAAACACCATCCTTCCATCTTCACCACTCCCCAAACCATTCACACCATCAAACTATCCTTAGACCTTGTGCTACAACGAAGAGGAAGAGAAGAGTGCCTAAACGTTCATACAATTCAAGTTTGAGTTGTTGGAATGTTTAGGTGTTTCTTTGATTTCAATGTTTAATTTCAATACTCTTTGTTTTGTACGAATGAGGAATGGAAGAGAAAAGGACCTAAACGTTCATACAATTCAAGTTTGAGTTGTTGGAATGTTTAGGTGTTTCTTTGATTCTCTTTGTTTTGTACCATGAGGAACTAAACCCCCCTTGGTTAGGGGGTAATTCGAAATATATGTTTATGCTTGCATTTTGATTTGATTACTTCTAATTGCGTTTCATAAGTTGTGGATTCAATTTGTTTAACTGTTTGATTGATAACTTATTTATGTATGTTTATTGAGAGTGCACGCTTAATTTTCATGCATGAATATGACGCTAGAATATAAGTGAGTTTCACCTAATATTTACGAACTTATATTCACAAGTAGTGGAGGTTGCTTATAAACAATCGCGTTAAACGAATTCTTGGCATAAGTTTCATGCAATCATAGTAACGAATGCCCCGTCAACACTTATAATTTTCATAGAGCGTAATGATTCTTGCTTGTATCTCTATTATGCAATCATGTAGGGGACTTGTGGGGAATGTTTTGGGTTGTCGTATGCAATCATCCAATTCAATAACGTTAGGAAGATTTGAAGGTTAATTAGTGCATCACGGTTAACTTGGGGTGTTGAGAATTAATGATTTATTGAAATGCAATTGGAAATCGTTTTATTATGCAAGTATAACATGTATGGAGATGAACCCCTTAGCTAGCCTTCCATCCATATTTTCATCACATTCATCTTTACTATCTGTTTTTACTTACAATCTGTTCTTTTAGTTTAAATTCGTCAAAACCAATCCCCCATTTATTTTAAAGTGTTAGTTTAGTTAGAATTACATTAACCATGTGTTTATAAGTGTTTTGTTTCATTTTGTTTCCCAAATTCGTCCAAATTCACCAAAGTGCTCAAAACTGCCCAGAAAGTGATTTTAAGGCAGTTTTGAGTGTTTTGGGTGATGTTTGAGTCTTTTGGTTTGTTTTAGGGTGCGTTTGTTGCACCGGACTGTCTCGGACTGGACTAGTTGCAGGGACTAAGTTGGACTGGCTTAGACTAGACTAAGCTGGACTAACTTAGTGAAGCGTTTGGTGCAATGTTGGATTAAAAAGCAGGATAATGAAAACAGGATTATTCACCATATTTGTGTTTGCTTATACTAGGATTACATTATTGTTCTATTTTAATAGCTCCAATACATGTGTCCAACGCCCTAAAAATTGGAGGGTTTGGAATTGGAATTGGGGTTGGCATAGGTGTAGCAGCATTGAAATTGAAATGGGAGTAACAATCTTACAAATTACTACAAATATTTGGGCACATTGCCCTGAGTTTAATCTCTTGAATTGTTCTTGTAATCAATCCACAACTTGCCCTTAAAAGTTGATTTAATTTGTCTTCTTATCACACATTAAACGTCATTAGCCATCAAATACTTATATCAACATAACTTGATCCAAGGATTTCTTAGTCCGACAAATACATCATTCACTAAATTTTCATCCAAGATATTTTACAAAATGCCAGTTAACTATAGTATAGCATTCCAAAGTAGATCTCCATACTTTACAAAATCCTAGTAGATCTCCATACCTATGGGGCCAACACTTCAGGTCATTTTCAGATGGTTTAAGCAGTAGATCAATGAAGGATTTTCCATTGGAATCGTTTGGTTGATGCATTTCAGGATTATCATCAATTGCCCACACCTTGTTCCTCGCAAAACCATGTTGTTCTAGCAATCCACAGTTCCCAAACTTCAAAAAAGGATTAAGTAATAGCATTAGTTGGAGTTTTCAGTTTTTATATCATTTTAAAAGGATTGTTTATACAGGAATAATTGATAATACCTGTGGGAAACAAATGACAATTCCTCCTCGCATCGCTTTTGGGGGCTTGGAGATTGTCTATGATTGATGGAACGCATGTTAAAAAGAATCTATTATCCATATCTCAAGTAGGTAAGATCTGTATTAAACTACTCGTGTAATGGTGACTGCATTATGCCAAATATCGGCAGCAAAGTCTCCTGTGTTATGTATGAGGACATAACATTGCATAAAACATAAAATGCAGTCGAAGTTCTGATCCAACCGGAAATCTGATTCAAACTCGTTATAAACTATGAACTAGCACAAATTAGACTATCCTAAAGCAGAGTACTCAGTCAACCCAGTTTTACTTCTACGTCCAGTATCCATTATACGGAGAATATTAGTTCTTCACCATTCAACCAAGTCATATGAATTGAAAACTTCAGTTTGACCTGGAAAATGATATAACCCTTGAAAGCTGGTTCCACACATATCTTGTGATTACTTGTCTGAATAATTAGACAAACAACGTTTATAAAACATAGAATAACATCCATGCCACGATAAAAGACGAAATCAAATGCTCTCAACTATAACAGCCACAAAATTGTAGAAAATAAACAAATGGATGGAAAATATATACAATAGGAAGTGGAAAGTTATACCTTGCTACTAGTGAACAGGAGTTCTTCGCCGTGCTTATTCCTCCACGAAGTGACATGTCCTCCATGTAAGCTAACCTATATTATCAGAAGAGAAATCATTAAGAACCCTACTAATACAGAAATCAACATGGTATATGAACTAACAATTTGAGGACAAACTCTAAATTCATAGCCTTCGGAAACTTAATCAATGGTGAAAAGAAGAGATTCTCGAATCTCACCCGTGCTGAAGCCCCTTGTTGGTTCTGAAGCACCACCTGTTCTACCCCATTCCTATCTTTTGTAATCTCAATGGCTGCCCTATGTTCCCATTCTGCTGCTGAATGCCCCATTTTGTAAAAAACAAGCAGAATTCTACATCTCCCAACTCAACAAGTCCCAGTGACACAATCAAAGATCTAAACTTAACCAAACACCTAAACTTGTGAAAAAGCAGTAATCTTTTACATTAAAAGAGAAACGCAACTACCATTACTCCTCAGATCTACAAAATCTCAACTTTTACAACCCCAAGATGCTAATGCCTCTTAAAGTGTCATTAAAGCACCAAAACCCCAAATCCAGAAAACCCAAGAAGAGAAACTTGGCAGCTGCACAGAAAACCTCCAACACCCACCTAAAATTCATACAATCAATTGAATGTAAAAGAAAAGGGCTAAAAAATCCAAATTTGTGCAGCCTCACTTCTGTGCGACTTTGAATTAAACACTCATAAAAAAAGAATAAAACCAAATTCTCAACTGTAACATGCCTTTTTCGAAAAACCCATCAAAGGAAAATTGAAAACAAAAAAGAATTCAGTCCTTAATCCTGTCAGACAAAATGATGTTGGTTTGGAAAGACCTGCTGGCGTAGAAGGGTAATTAACTTATTCTTAAATAGAGCTTAAGGTTTTTATTATTGTTATTGTTTTATATATTTATTATTTCAGACATTTCTTGTTGAATAGATATTTATGTATCTCATGAGTTGTGTATGCATCTGTTTAATCTGCAGGGTCATGATTGGTATAGGAGAGCAGGTGTATTCAGTACTTCTTTTGACCTGTTTCTTCCTAGAGGTATAAATATCTTTTATTCTTTATTTATTTGGGTGTATGGATTCATAAAGGGAGGAACAAGATTTAGTTTTCATACTTATTAGACTTAGAGAACGATAGAGAGAGAGGAGTTTATATTCAAATTGCAATATGCTCCATGGCTTATGTGCCACTTTTTGGATGACAGAATCGATGGCTTCTGCAGGTATATGTGACTGGATATATACCATATGTGGGGAAGGCAGTAAATTTTCTGCTTCTGTCCTGGATGTATGCCTATTACTGTTTCGAGTACGTGGTGCATATACCTTTTTGGCTTAATCTAATTTCCTAGATAAGTGTGTGCTAATGCTCCTTTTGAACTCTTTTAGGTACAAATGGAATTTTTCTGAAGTTCGTCTTGAAAAAAGGCTGGATTTCTTTGAATCTAATTGGGCATTTTTTGCTGGTTTTGGTAAATATACAACAATTTATCATATTCACTAAACAAATTAATATAGGAGTACTTGTAAGTTGTATACACGAGTTATCTAGCAAAGGCAATTTTATAACAACAAAGTTGATCCTTAAGCCACTTTGATTTCTTAAGCCGATAACCATTTACCAAAAGTAACATAATTTGCATTCAACAGATGAACATTCATATGGAAATCCAAAATTAAAGCGAACAAATCAAAGCATTATAACTACCAAAACACAAAAGCCAATGTACTTCCGAATCCTAACAACATCAGATTGAACACAAAAGGATGATAAAGTGAAACACTACCCCATTTTCTCAGCTCAATTCTCAACTGCCAAACCCAATTTCATGTTTCATCTCACTTACATCTGCTTTTGCAGCAGCAAACTCCTAAAATAGGATTTAATCCAAATAAAACCCACATATGATTTCTTAAGCCGACAACCATTTACCAAGGTTGCAGATAACCATTTACCAAGCCGATAACCATTTCTTAAGCCAAATAAAACCCACAAAAGCCAATGTACTTCCGAATCCTAACAACATCATAATCAACATACCCAACATGCTAAGCAGGCTACTTCTACCAAGGTTGCAGATTGACAGTGAATTTTAGTGAAGTTCAGATGCTCTAATCAATCTCAATTTGACCTAAAAATCAAAACCCTAATTTGTTCAAGTGCAGAGGTCTAGGATTCAAAATTTCTCAAACCCAAAACAACAAAATCAAATAAAGCTCAGTAATATCACGATCTGCAAAACAAATGACGAAATAAATCGAAGATTCGAAGTTTACCAGACAACTCAGAGCAGATGAGGGCGAGCAGATGCAGATGAGGAAGATGCAGAGATGAGGGTGAGGAAGACGACGATGAGCGAGGGCAAGACGACGATGAGGGAAGACGACGATGAGCGACGGCAAGGAGGACGAGCAGGAAGTCACCCTCGCGATTTTCTCTGGGCTTACGAATCCGCCCAATTTTGGGGATCCTGGATAAGACCTCCTAAGGAGGTGTTTAATCCGAGCGAATCCCACCTAATCTCATTAAACCAAATCCTGCAGCAGACCAAACAAGGGACTATAGTCCAGTCCAGTCCAGTCCTCCTTAATCCTATCAAACAAACGGGCCCTTAGTGTTTTAAAGTTTAGTTTTGCATTCTTTGAGTCTAGTATAGTGTTTCATATTGTTATTTTACGTTTTTGAGTCAAATCCAAGTGGTTAACAATCCCTCCTAATCCCCGGTCTAGAACGATCCCTACTTATACATATACTACAATTTAACGAAAAGAGGGTTTAATTTGTGTGCGTATAAATCACGCATCAGCTACCTAGAAAACTACTCTTTAGCAGCTTGGACATCTTATAGCTACTTAGTCGCCACACCTTCAGCAGCTGCAATGCTCTCAACAGCAGCACCATCTGATGCTTCACCACCAGTTACCCCAGCTTAGGCACCAACTTCTCCGACCATTTCACCAATAAAAGACTCAAAAGTGAAGGCAAGCAAGTCTTTCGGAGAAATAGAGAAGGTCTCAAAGTCTTTACCAGAAAACTCAAAGTCAAATGGCTGCCCAAAGAGATAGTCTACATAACCCAACTTGTAGAAATCAGCTTGACTCTAAACTGTCGTTGATCTTCAAAGCACCTTGGAGTTCCAACATTTGAGGCTCAAGCCTATCAACGACCTTCTTGAAGTGGATCACTTGGTTGTAAGCAGCGATAAGTTCTTCATCCTTTGCATAAGCAGTGGAGCGAAATTCAGAGATGGCACGCTCAAGATCTTGGATATGAGGTATGTAACAATCGATCTTCTTCTCTACACATTCATACTTTACTTGGATCGCGTCAAGCCTAGTCTTCAAATCCACAATCTTTTGGCGAACAGTCTCAAGCTATAGAGAAGTAGGGGCAGAGATGTTAAACCCCTTTAAAGCAACAAGTTTAGATTCCAACCTTTTGACTTTCTTGGCCTATGAGTAAGCTTTGGTTGCCAAAGTTCTTGCTACCTCCTTGGTAGCTTTGGTATCCTCTTGATCAAGGAACATAGACTCAGCTGCCAAAATCGTCGTTTTCTGCATCATAGCCAGCAGAGCAGTCCTTTTGTACTCAATCGTATGCTTTGCGAAGGAACTTGCGCCAACAATTCCTTTGACACCATCGACAAATTTGGCATATACATCTATGTCCTCGAGCAAAGTTGATTTCAAAACCATACAAATCTCAGTAGCTTCCCTACAAATAGGCCTGGAGGATTTCTCACAGCTGCCCGTACGAGTGGTCTTCTTCTTCTTAGCAGACGAATTGATCTCAATAGTAGAGGGAACAGGTTTTGGCACCACCTTAGCAAGGGAAGACACCTTGTCGTTCTTCATAGTTGCAAGCCACTCCAAAGGTGAACTAGACTTAGCCCCAAACGGACGTTTTGGTACAAACTTCGACATAGGGGGCACGGCAGAACTTTGATGCGAAATTTACTTGACACTCAAATTAAACCCTCGTTTGACAATTGTAGTAGAATGGATAAGTGAGGGATCGTTCTAGACCGGGGATTAGGAGGGCTTGCTAAAACCTTCTAAATTGACTTAAAAACATAAAAACACAATATAAAACACTATTTAATGCTCGAAGAAAGCAAAACTAAAAATAAGAAAGATTAAGACTAAGACTTCAACGAAATAGGGGGGGATTGGATTTGGACGAATTTAAACTAAAATGAATACTTGGAAACAAAACAAATTGTAAATATGGATTTGACGGAAATGAATGGATGGGAAGCTAGCTAAGGGTTCTTTCTCTACACATGATATTTATGCATATGAATCAATTTCCAGTTATTCCTTCATTGAATTATGAACGACAATGCCCCAAATTAACCGTGACATCACTAGTTAACCCTCAGATTTTCCTTATATTATTGGATTGGATGGCATCATTCGACAACCCAAAACATTCTCAAAAGTTCCCTACATGTCATCATAATAGAGATACAATCGAAGATCATTAAGAATAATGAAAACCATAAGCATTGACAAAGCATTTGCAACTATGACATCATGTTACTCATGCTAAGAATTAAACTTAACGCGATCGTGACAAGCGACCTTCACTACTTTCAAGTATAAGTTAGTAACGATTATGTGAAACCTTCTTAAACTTTAGCCACATATTCATGCATGCTAATTAAGTGTCGACCCTAACAAACACAAATAAGTTAATCATCAAATAGTTAAGCCAATTGCATTCACGAATCAAGAGTTCATAACCGGAATTCATCAATTCATATCACATAAATAAACATGGTATTGAAATCACCCCTAGCCAAAAAGGGTTTAGTTCCTCATAACTTTGAAATCAAAGAAACACCTAAACATTCCAACAACTCAAACTTGAATTGTATGAACGTTTAGGCACTCTTCTCTTCCATTCCTCATATTACAAAACAAAGAGAATTGAATTTAAACATTGAAATCAAAGAAACACGTAAACATTCCAACAACTCAAACGTGAATTGTATGAACGTTTAGGCCCTCTTCTCTTCGTCTTCGTTGTAGCACAAGGACTAAGGGATGTTGTTGGTGTGTTGAATGGATTGGGGGATTATGGAAATGGAAGAAATGGAGGAGAAAGGGAAGGGAATGGTGCAGAAAATGGAGAGACTCACGGCTAGGGAGAAGATGGAAGTGTTTGTGGTGTGTTGTGTATGAAAATGAGATGTCCATGAATGAATGAATGCAAGGGTATTTATAGGAGTAGTGGAGGGAACATATGGCTATGTCATTTGTAGGTGAAGTAGGTGGATGTTGTAGGTGAAGTAGGTGGATGATATGTTAAGTGATAAGTGATAAAGTGATATGATATGTGGTGATGATAAGTGATAAGTGCATGTGGTTTAACTAATGAAGGAAATGCATGTGCAATGACAATGTGTTAGAATGGATGTGTGTTATGCATGGCATGATTGGGATTAGGAAAGGTTTAAATGTCCTAAAACTAAAGAGAACAAGGTTCCAACACTTTGGCTCCAATTAGGTCTTCAATTTCGTCCAACACTTTGGCTTCAAGCATAAGCTATCCGTCCTTAGCCCAAAAGTGCTCCAAAAGTCTCCAAAATGCATCTTTTTGCTCCTTTAGCCCTTTGGACCTACAAACACACGAAAATAGCTTAAAGTACTAAAATAACTAAAGAAACATAACGTAAATGTACGAGAACAAGCCATTTAAGTCGCATAAATATGCTCCTATCAAATACCCCCACACTTAGCTTTTGCTAGTCCTCGAGCAAAACAGAAAAACAAAACAAAAAGAACAAAACACAACCTACACCTTCCAACAATCGTATCAGGGACTTCCAATGCACATGACAAGTTAAAAATCATTATTCTCACAGATTTGAGCCATCTTTACACTTAAGTACATTCTTAATCATAGTCACCACATACTAGTTCACAATTAAGCAATTAAAACACATTTCAAATGTAGTAACATGCCTTTAGAGAATTCCCTCAATTTCTTACTAGATGTACTCTCGTTTTTCACACAGATTTTCTGACTACACACCCTACACTAGGTATATGTGAGAAGATTGATGTAAACATGTAGACGAACACTCACATATGTTATAATAAGGAAAGCATTTTCTGGAGTTAATAAGCATGTTTAGATATGATCTCATGAATGGAATGCTACTACTTAGACGCGAGAACCAGTGACACCATAAGCTCATACCAAGTTCAAACTCCACAATTGAAATACATAACACTCAATATAGAAGTCAAATGGTAGTAACGGGGCTAGGGTATTGGCTAACAATGAAAGGTGAAGGATAAACAAACATTCTTAAAGCAATAGTGAGCAAAGTATTGAATTAGGCACTTAGAATTCCCTTAAGAACGCAGAAGTCAACTTTGAACACCCAAGGGAAAATCACACAAAACTTAGGGCCATATTCAACTTTTTGGACCCTTTCTTCAACCATCAAAATTTGATGCGAGATTTATACGCGCACAAATTAAACCCTCTTTTTGTCGATTTGTAGTATAAGTATAAATAGGGATCGTTCTGGACCGGGGATTAGGAGGGATTGCAAATCTCCTGGAAACTGACTCAAAAACGTAAAATAAAGTTTAAAACACTAAACTAGACTCAAAGAATGCAAAATTAAAGTTTAAAACACTAAGACAAACCAAAAAACAAAAAAATACTTTAAAACATAAACTAAACAGATTCTAAGCACTAAAGAACAGGAAAGTAAATGGGGGGTTTGATTTGACGAAATTAGCTAAATTGCACAAATTGTAATTAAAGGCAAAACGTAAATATAAATGTGATGAAAATATGGATGATGGAATAGCCAAGGGGTTCTTCTCCACACATGTTACACTTGCATACAAGATTGATTCTCAGTTGGTCTTTCGATAAATTATGAAACTCAACACTCCGGGTTAATTAGGTCCGCTTAAATTAACCGTCAAGTTTTCCTTAAGTTAATGAATTGGATGGGTTAGCGCAACGCAATTCACAACATTCTCCAAAAGTCCTTTACGTGAACAGCACAATAAAGATACAATCAAAGATCATTAAGCAACATGAAAACTATAAGTGTTGACGAGGCATTCGTTACTATGGAATACGCATGAAACTTATGCCAAGAATTCGTTTAACGCGATTGTTTATAAGCAACCTCCACTACTTGTGAATATAAGTTCATAACGATTAGGTGAAATTCACTTATATTCTAGCGTCATATTCATGCATGAAAATTAAGCGCGCATTCTTAATAAACATACATAAATAAGTTATCAATCAAACGGTTAAACAAATTGAATCAACAACTTATGAAATTCCAATGAAAGTTAATCAATTCATATTGCAAATATAAACATAGTTTCGAATCACCCCCTAGCTAAAGGGGGTTTTATTTCCTCATATCTTTGAAATCAAAGAAACGCCTAAACATTCCAACAACTCAAACTTGAATTGTATGAACGTTTAGGCACTCTTCTCTTCCATTCCTCATACGCACAAAACAAAGAGAATTAAAATGAAACATTGAAGTCAAAGAATCACCTAAACATTCCAACAACTCAAACTTGAATTGTATGAACGTTTAGGCACTCTTCTCTTCCATTCCTCATACGTACAAAACAAAGAGAATTAAATTTAAACTTTGAAATCAAAGAAACACCTAAACATTCCAACAACTCACACTTGAATTGTATGAACGTTTAGGCCCTCTTATCTTCCTCGTTGTTGTAGCACAAGGTCTAAGGTGAGGTTTGGGGGATTATGGAAATGGATGAGGAGTGGTGTTTGGATTATAAGGGAATGGATGGGAAGCTCACGGCTAGGGAATAATGGAAGTGTTTGAGGGGTGTTGTGTTGTGAATGAGATGTTTGGCTAGGGAAGGGAGAATGTGTTTGTAATGTGTTGTGTATGAAATGAGATGTCCATGAATGAATGAATGCAAGGGTATTTATAGGAGTAGTGGAGGGAACATATGGCTATGTCATTTGTAGGTGAAGTAGGTGGATGTTGTAGGTGAAGTAGGTGGATGTTGTAGGTGAAGTGGATGTTGTAGGTGAAGTAGGTGGATGTTGTAGGTGAAGTAGGTGGATGTTGTAGGTGAAGTAGGTGGATGATATGTTAAGTGATAGGTGATAAGTGATATGATATGTGGTTATGATATGATAAGTGGTTAAGTGGTGATGATAAGTGATAAGTGATTAAGTGATATGATATGTGGTGATGATAAGTGATAAGTGCATGTGGTTTAACTAATGAAGGAAATGCATGTGCAATGACAATGTGTTAGAATGGATGTGTGTTATGCATGGCATGATTGGGATTAGGAAAGGTTTAAATGTCCTAAAACTAAAGAGAACAAGGTTCCAACACTTTGGCTCCAATTAGGTCTTCAATTTCGTCCAACACTTTGGCTTCAAGCATAAGTTATCCGTCCTTAGCCCAAAAGTGCTCCAAAAGTCTCCAAAATGCATCTTTTTGCTCCTTTAGCCCTTTGGACCTACAAACACACGAAAATAGCTTAAAGTACTAAAATAACTAAAGAAACATAACGTAAATGTACGAGAACAAGCCATTTAAGTCGCATAAATATGCTCCTATCAAACTTCTACGCTAAGTAATCCTATCAGCAATCAAACTAGCCATCTTTGTTTGGCAGGCGTTACCGGCACAAATCTAGCAACCTCATCTTTCTCACCTTTAGAAGAAGTCAAGTTAATCACAAACTTGGGAGCAGTTGGTAAACCCTTACGAGTAGCAAAGGAAATCTTCAGTTTCTTCTCAGCAACCATCTCTTGAGTAAGCGAGGAATACCTTTTCTTTGCACCTTTATTTGTAGCAAGCTCCACCATAATGATAGGATGAGCCAACACCTCAGCCTTGATTCCTTGTATCTCCTCTTTTAGAGGTAGCCCACATTTCACTCTACGAAGAGGACTAAGCAGCTAACGCCACTCCCGGTACTCGAAAAGGATACCAAGAGCAACATGCACTTTCTTCATGTCTGGAGAAGTCTTAAGAGTTGAGCTAAACTCTGAATCTACAAAAGTAGGAAACAATAAAAAAAAAATTAAAGAGCAACTTGACCCAAATACAAAGTAGCCGAGAGGTCAAACAGCTTGATATGATGACAGTTGGAATACACAACTTAAGGAAAGAATCAAACTCATATTCTCCGCTTATCTCCAAAGTTTCCTTGGCCCAATCATGATCTCCCTTGCTTGAATTGTCAAAAATCCTGTGGCGAGATCGCAGCTGTCCAACTCCCTCAATATGGCCTATGTCAAAGAAGTACCAAAATTCGTTGACGGTTAGATCTAAGTCAAAGAATTGGCTTAGATTGTGGAATCCCACCATTAAATAAACCACATTCAGAGAACATTGAGTAGGGGCACATCTCATGGAACAAAGTACTCCTTGGAAGAAACAAGGCATGGGAAAAGTAAATCCCAATACAAAATAATAAGGATGAAACTTGATAGCTCTCTGAGCCCCACTACAAGGCTCACGGCTGCTACCATCCTTCACATTTTTCACGTGCACTTCTGACAGAATGGTGTGCCAATATGCCTCAAAGAAGTCTCTAAACATGTCAGCGGAGCTAATTTTGAAATGAGCAGCCTTGAAGTTTTGAAGTAGCCAATCTTGCTCAAAGACTACCTTGGCTATACAATGGCGGCACACCATCATCATTCTTGTGGCTCGAGGAAGACATGCTTGAAGAAATTCTACAAAGATGCAAGGAAGATTCGTTAAATGGCCAAAAAAACAGAAGGGATGGCTTGGAACAAACAGGCCCAAGCTCTCGGTCTCTTTCCCCTCTCTCGGACAAAAGCCTAAGCCCAAAAAGAAAAAAAGAAAAAAAAAAGAGACAAATCAGGCCTCTCGGTCTGCAGGCCTCACAGCCCAAACCAAATGGAAAGGGGCTAACGCCCCGTGTTCTCTCTCTCCCTTTCTCGCATGGGCCAAGACCCTGACCCAACTCATCAAGCCTAGCCCGCACCAATCCTAATCCAGCCCCCAGTTTCCTGACTCGTGCCAGCCACACACCAACCCCATGGCATTCACTGTGCTATGACTTTTCAACCACTGTGCCATAACTTTTCAACCACTTTTTCAAGCCTCCCTAACCCCTGTTGAGCCAAAATTCAAGCCCCGAGGCTCCCAAAAAATTAAGAACACAAGAAAAATTAATTTTTTCTTACCTGGAAGCGATGTGAAGATGAAGCAAGCAACGAAAGACGATCTTTTGCATGGGCAAGATGTAGAAGATTGCTAGAGGAAGGGGAATAGGTATCCTTTAAGCTTTCTTTGTCTTGTAGGGTAGAATAAATTGTTTTCCAAAGTTGATTTAATAATCCACTTAAGGTGGACTTAAATAAGCTTTGGGAGAAATTTATTTCCCTTACCTAGAAGGATCTAATTTCCTATTAAAGAGGGAATCTACACCAAAGTAGGAAACAATCTTAAGTTTCCTAAAGCAAGAAAATCTCTACACCAGCTGCCATTTTCTACGAGCAACCCAACAGGTGTGGGGGCATTTGTAGAGCCAAAAATAATCGAGAAAAATATGGAGGCAACACGTTGATTCTAGGGTGAAAAAGACAAAATTACCCTTGAGCAACACCGGAACTCCTACGTGCGAGCAATGGACAATCATCCCTCAATCAAGTCAAAAGTGCCCAAAATAGGTATTTATTCAAAACCTATTTTGTCCATCCTCATGAAATCCTCTCCACAAGGTAACCCCCAAATCATTCCTTTCTAATTATATTAATTAGCTAATTAATTGATTTATTACTTAATTAATTTATTAATTAGCTAACAAATCATGAATCTCACCCAAAAAACCATCCAAGTGGCTGGTCCCCATCCTCCCCAAAAGGGCCGGCTACAACCCTATATAAAAACCTTTATTTTCTCCAAAACTCAATTCCAATTCTCTTGCTAATTTCTCAAAATTCTCCAAACAGTTTTCCCTCAAAATTCTAACTTTGGCATCAGAGGTTCTTCGGCCAAAGCCCCCTCGTTCATCGTGGTCGTGTGAGGCTCTTGGCCTTGACCTAAGGTGTTATATTATTTGTTTTGTAGGTGCAATTTTGTCCAAGAACAAGGAGGAAGAAATTTGCATCCACACTGGGTGTGTGCCAGTCAAAGGCTCTCCAACGGTCAGGTTAGTAAGCAATATTACGAGACTCAAGTAGTAGGTTAAAGAATAAGTGTGCGCTAATTGCGTTATAAGAGATGATCCCTAGAAGGGTGTATTTATACTAGTCGAGATAGAGATCTTTTAAGATATGGAATCCGTATAAACCAAAAGAATCGCAGAGGATATCTAGGAATACATATTGGTATATTGCATCCTTAGGAGTATGAGTACTTATGCACGTGCCAATCCTTAGATTTTAAGGACTCGAAGAAAATAGGAAACCTTTGACTCCTTACCGAATAGGTTTCAGTGTCTTAAAGAACAAGCATCCTTAATTTATAAGGAGTCGTTGGACTTCACCCACTACTCCAAAACAAGATGATGGTGGCATCGCTTCTCTGTTTGGATAGCTCTACTGCAGAAGCTGTTAAGTGATTGATTTTGTATCTGAAAGGACTTGTTCCCCTTGAGAATGAATAGTTGTTATCAGAATACATCAAGTTTTGTTTTTTTTTCCTGTCCAAGTCTAGTACCTAAAGTTGTAATTATGTGACACTTTTATACATCCATTAAGTTTTCTATCAGACCCTCCATTAAATGATGACGTGTTACCCATGTGGACAATGACTAGGCTCCACGTGTCAATATGGCACCCATGTTGACAATGACCAAGAGCATTTTATTTTCAGGGGACGAAGGACAAAAATATATTAGATTATTCATTGTCTCTTTCAACCCTATGCTCGTCCGTTGCAAAAGATTGATTTATCTGCGGAGAAGCTGTAATCAAGTATACATAATGAATCATGCATGGGAAAGACTACATGCATTTTAAAAGAAGTGTCTCCCCTAGCTATATATCACATAAAAAGTACATGACTAGTTCTCTATACAAAAATACACCAATACAAAAAAAGGTGGGGTTGCCATTTAGTACTACGGTCTAGTGTTATTCCTCTTCACTTGTAAGGGAGAGCTCTTAGGTTCAATTCTCACCAAAGATGAATTTGAACCACATTATTGCTAGCCCATTGTGAGGCTAAGACCATTCTCTCCCTCTTAGTGTAGATAATATCGTTTTTTTAAAAGAAAAAAAAAGACAGGGTTCAAATCACTACGTTCGGATTCCCCTTTACTCTTTATGTAGAATATAGCTTTACAAAAAAAAAAAAGAAAAAGGCTGACTTATCAATAATAGTAAAGTAGTAATTGTAGATTTGTTTGCCCTTGATGTAAACTAGAATTAATTGAGCAGCTACTGTTGGCTATAGAATTGAGTAAGGCTTTCTCCGTATCTACAGTCAGACAACCTCGCTTAACAAGTGCGACCATGTCATTCATGAAAAATGTGGTTAGGGAGACCCGAAAGTGTTCAAATGAAAAGATTGTTAGCACTCTTTAATTTTTGTTTTATGGTAAATAAAAAGCACATGGATTGAACCGTAAGATACTTATGAAATCATAAGAACAATAAGACATAAGGATAATGGATTTGATAAACCAAAATTACAATAAATCAATTACAAACGAGTCTTCTACTTTCAACAAGCGGAAGTGTTCCAGCAATAATAGGGTTTGCTCAGAATGGAATGTGTATTTTGTAA
Organism: Pyrus communis; assembly: GCF_963583255.1. NCBI lineage: Eukaryota > Viridiplantae > Streptophyta > Magnoliopsida > Rosales > Rosaceae > Pyrus > Pyrus communis. The sequence continues at coordinate 19,261,625 of NC_084811.1, forward strand.
AAGCAGGGACCCCCTTAGTATAATGATTAGGGTTCCTCCAATTCCGCCTATATAATTGGAGGAATAACAAATAAACTCAGGCCGCCTAGGAACAGAAACTAGGATCCACTATCAAATATAAGAACTACATGGTGATCAATATGGTGGTTTTTAACACTTTAGTTAATTATGATGGAACATAACATTAGAGGGGCAACAGTATAAGGAAAAATCCTTTTTTCTCAGTTTTCAAAATACAACACAGTATATGAATTGTATACGCAAGGAAGCCAGACAGAGATTATTTACAAAAATACAAAGAAATAAGGTGATCAGTAACCGGAAAGGAGTAATTGTTGTCCTGTTTTGCCTTGATGTAAGTTAGTAGAACCAATGAAGCAGCTACTACTAATGGTAGGGTTGATCAGTAAAGCTTTCTCCAAATCCGTAGTTATTCCACGTTGGAAGAGTGAGACTACGTAATTCATGAAGAACGAGTCACATGGCACGATGATAGGCCGACTACTTGTGAGTCCAAATTCTTCTTCGGACAGCTTAAAAAGCTTTTGGAAAATGCAGTTGTGCAAATAAGATAATGGTAGCACGTAACGCTTCTTATCAACAGTGTAGATGACGAAAGTACCCTTTTCGCCCTTCGAGTTGCAGTCTGTATTGTTGGAGTTGTTACCAACTACTCTTGGGTTTGAAATTTTCTTCCTCCCCATATCAGCTGTCTTCTGCAATTTCCTAGCCATTCTTATTAGTCTCTTGGGACTCATAACGATCATGTCCATGATGATATGAGATATGAGCTAGAGAAAAAAAGAGAATAAATTCTTGAAATATTTTTCAAGCTTGAATGGTAAATGTTGTTACTTCGTACTGTGCAGATGGATGGAAAGCAACGGTATTGGTTTCCCTTATATATATATTTTTAGGCACTTCAGACAATCCATTAGTTTTGCACTATTTTGGGTGTAGTGATTTTCGATGTAGAACAATGCAATACTTACTTGATTACTCTTATTGGATGCTGTTTGAAACTATGCAATATTTATGTCTTGTGGTTTAAGGACAGATCGACATCTTATCAGTTTGTTACTATATAGATTCCAAGCAGATCGTATCAGTTGGTTAATTACTAGGACACACAAAGACATAACTAACCAGGATGGCCCTGCGATGCTTCTCAACTTTAATTATTGTTTTTAAGTTCTATAGTTCAGAAGTTGTGGCGCAACTATATCTATTTAACTAATTTGTTTTTCCAGTAGCATAGTTCAGAAGTTGTGGCGCAAAAAGGAAACATTACATATATATGGTTTGTTCTTGAAGAATGCAATCTCAATTTATTTTAAAAAAATCAAAATATAATTAATAAATGAGGTTATTAATGTATCAAGGGACTAAAATTAGATTTTGATCTTACTCTTAATTTTAATTTAAAAGTCATTTTTGCCAATGATTAAAATGAAGTTTTCTATTTATTTTAAACTTGATAGATATAAATGAATGGTTCCTAACCTTGCTTTTTTTTTTTTTTTTTATAGAAAACTAGATTTTAATCCTTAAATAAGATGAAGTTTAGAAAAATGTCTTATACAAGATTAAAAATTGATTTTTGTCCCTAGACTCTATTTAATGTCAGGATATGTATTTAATGTCTCTTTTTTTATTTATAATTTTATGGTGTTCATAAATAAAATTTTAAGATTATATTATAAATTTTAATTCTCATTATAGTAAGTATCTTATGTAAGAAAATATTTTCGTAGATATTTTTCGGTACATTTATATTTTTGCATATTGTCTTATGTTGTACCAATTCATTGTAATATATTTAGGTACGAACATTTTGGTAGACTAGTTTAGATAATATGTTTAGGTACGAACATTTCAGTACACTAGTTTAGTATAATATATTTAGGTACGGACATTTCAATACACTAGTATAGTATCATATATTTAGGTACGGAATTTTTGGTACACTTATGCTTTTGCATATTTTCCTATGTGCCACTAATTCACTACAATGTATTTAGGTACTACAATATATTTAAGTACGGACATTTCGGTACACTAATTTAGTAAAATATATTATGATATGGATGTTTAGGTACACTAATTAGAAGAAGTTAAATAAAATTAATGAATTAAAATGTGTATAATAATAAATTTAAAATTTAATGTAATGACATTAAATAAGATATCTATTAAATATTAAAAGAAAAATAGAATATGAATTTGAATTAAGTACACATTAAATGACTAAAATCAATATCCAATCTAATATCAGGTTTTTATTAAGTTTTAATCTTCTTCTAGGATTAAAGTTTAACAACCCCATTTTTTTAATATGTATTACGACCTATAAATGAATGGTTCTAACTATTAACACTAAAGTCTTTGTGATAAAACCTAATAAAAGTGATTAAGTTGGGACACATATCACCTCGATCAGTAGTTAACCACATGCCCGACTTTGAAATCTTGACACGTGAGATGATTACTTAATAGAAATGGGAAATAGAATGAATCGGAAAGCTTAATAAAATAAGAGAAGGAAAGGGAATCAAATCAACTCGTCCCCTACTCAATCTAATTCTTGATTTTTATGTATTTGGTTATGGATTTTAAGGATAGACTTGCACTTTTTCAATTCCTGACTTTACAAGTAAGTGCAAAAGAAAGTTACGGAATGAAATGATTCATTTACCCATAATATAGTAAAACTCAAGAATTAAAATAATTCTACAGTTTCTATTCCCTATAAAACAGGACCTTAGTTTTCTCCTAATAAACTAAATAAATAAATATGAAATAATCTTTTATGATAAGAGTGGAGGACGCTAAGTCGTTGGTATTATCATTCTCCGGATTTCCAACTAGCAAAGGTACAATTGAATAACATTATCGAAAAATCAAAAGAGTACTTTGGAAATCAAGAATCTTGTGCCGAAATAACTAAATCATAGAAATAACCGACTACCAAGAGATGTGCCTTTACTCAACTAGATATAACGTAATATGATTCATAGTAATATCCAAAGATGCGTATAGTTGCTGCACATCGGAACTTTCTCCACAAGGGAATAATATATAATTTTCTCCACTAACAGTATTTTAACCAAGTATCTTCTTGACCAAAAAATAGTTAGCAAGGACGGAACTTAACATCTAGTCCAATATAACTAATCACATGCAGCTCTACATCGAAAATTACACCCCTAAGAAAACTACGAATATTAAAAGTTTGTCTAAGGTGTCAAGTGAAAATATATAAAGGAAGGAAACACCACCGTAGCTCTCAAACCAACAGAACTAGTAATTCTGCATTCTGGAAAATATTTCGAAGTACTTTTTCTCTTCTTTTTTCTCAAGGTCGTATCTTCGTTTACCATGGACTCTATGGTGCTCAGCCCCAAGAAGCTCATTGAGAATGCTATGAAGTGGGAGAAGAGAGCTTTTATGGAGTGGAAAGCAATTGCATACCCGAGAGAAGGTAGGAACAATGTAGTCAAAAGCACAACATCTAATATGGTGAGTGAAAAAGGAAATTTCGTGGTATATACCATTGACAAGAGGCGTTTTGTGCTGCCGTTATCCTATCTGTCTAACCACATTTTTCAAGAGCTTCTCAAGATATCTAAGGAAGAGTTTGGACTCTCAAGTAGTGAGCCTATCACATTGCCATGTGATTCATTTTTCATGAACTACATGGTCTCACTTGTCAACCGAGGTTGTCTTACTGTAGATACGGAGAAACCTTTACTCAATTCTATCATTACCCGTAGCTGCTCAATGAATTCTTGTTTACATCAAGGACAAACAAGCCTACAGTTACTACTTTGGAGTTACTGATTAGCTAGCCCTTTTTTTTTTTTTTTTTTTTGTATTTTTGTATTTTTGTAAATCGTAAGGTGTATCCCGGCTGGCTTTATATACCTTTTGATATTTGATAAATGAGGTTCGAATCCTTCAACTGAATAACAGCTTCTTAGATAATTAAATCGATCTTCTGCAAGGGAAATGGGGATGGAGTTGAAATGGAAAAAAAAATGAAAGAATAATATATCTGGTTCTATGATGACCCGACCCTAATTTTCTATGTAATTTCACACAGTGTGTAAATTGACATTTATGCCCTTGTTGGTAAAGTGATGTGGACATGTTTATGCAACTTTAAATTATTTTTCTTGCAATCATAATTAAATAGTACTCGTTATTACGAACACATGAGCGTGAATTAACCCAAATCGGATATGTAACGAAAAAGTTACGTTACATTATAGTTTGTTAACAACAGGTGGAGTGGTACATGTGTGTGTTAATTTATCAGTGTTGGAAACACATTTTTTGATAAGGAGGCGAATTTTTGTGCACGACTTACTGTGCCAAAATCTAAAAAACCTTATCTCTTTTCCTTTTTAAAACTAGTCCCGTGTACCTATTTCCCTCACGAATTAATTTTCACTCCCCAATTCTCTCACCCAACCAGACAATTTCCCTCACTTTTCCACCAATCAGAAAAGCTGTCAGTTTCTCTTTCTCATCTTCTCTCTCTCTCTCTCTCTCTCTCTCTCTCTCTCTCTCTCTTTCTCTCTCTCTCTCTCTTACCCGTACCCCCTCTTCTCTACAACTGCAAGGAGCTTCATCAAACACTCACAGATCCAACTTAAAAATATCACTATCATGATCCTCTGATCCTCATGAACCTAAGACTTGCCAACTCGGAAGCTCCAACTCGGACCAGTTTGCTCCAATGTGATCCCGGCCGAGTTATGACGTTTTGAAGGTTATGGGAGCATCCACACAACTCCCTGGAGCCCCTAGGCTAAGTTTGGAGTGCAGACAACATCAAGAAGCACAGTTTCAAGGAGTCGACCTTTAGGCCGAGACTTGTGAGGCTTTTTCAAGCCATTTTTTGTCCATTTTTGGGCTTTTAAAGGTATAAAGTTGGTCAAGACTTGTGAGGCTTTTTCAGGCCATTTTTTGACCATTTTTCTTCTCCTCAAGAGCTTCATTTCCATATAAAGTTGGTCAAAAATGGTTGAGAAATGAAAAAGTTATATGAGTTTGAAAATTTTCCAGAATCAGGCGAAACCAGACGGCAGTGGCGGCGGACGGCGAGGATCATCGGAGAAGACGAAGAAAAGACAAAGAATATTGTGTCAAAATTGACGAAATATTCTAACGGCGTTGGGTTCTGTTACTATTTAACATAATATTGCGCGAACTTTGACAAAATATTCCCTATCTTCTATCAGTCTCTGCCAGGTGCGTGCTTGTGTGTAGCCGCGCCTGTGGCCATGGGTTGGGCAGCGCATGAGGGTGCGTCCAGCCTCCGGTCGGCAAGTGGTTGACATGTGTGGGTCCATGACTTCGAGTAGAACATTTTCATCTATTCAAACCTTCCGTTTGACCAAGCTATGGGGAGTTTTTCCTAACTTTTTCGTATATGTGTTAATTAAGTAATTATTATTGGTTGTTTCACATATAAGGGAGACTTTTCTTAAGGACGTATGAGGACAAGTAAGGCTAGGGGGCTACGATCCATCTACTTATCAGTGAGTGGGCATTTTTTTTTTCCGTAAATATGTATATAAACTTTATAGTTTCCACAAATGCTTTTAAATTGATTTATGCTTACATGTCTTGATTTATTTAATTTTAAAAATGCTGTTTTGTGGTTGAGAATTATATATTGTCATGGCATATTCATATGCATTTTAGCTGCTCATAAATGTTGCATTGTTAATGCTAAAATAATCCTACGGGATAGACAGGTAAGTTTATTATGCTATTTGGAATCATTGAATCATTATAGCATGCATATATTCATGTAGTCTGCTCATCATTGCTGCACCCCAGTGTTAGTGCTCGCCCTGGGCCAGGGTCAGTCCTTCACGTGATGTGCAACTCTCGCACTGCACGCTCACCTTGAATCCAAGTAGGTGCCAGTCCTGTCGTACAGGTCGCATTAGGCAACTTCGACTCGTAGGTGACCACAATTATCGCCAACCTCCACGCGATTGTAGCACTAGAGCGTGTATATATATATATATATATATATATATTACACCCAGTTCAATTGTACAGGTCGCATTAGGCGACTCCGACTCATGTGCTAGCATAAATTGATGAACAAATTAGGTTAGTCGTGTAGGTCGCATTAGGCGACTCCAACTGGTATGCTATCATAGATTGTTGAGCATTTGATTTCACTTATGCTACTATCGTGATATCGTGATTTGGCATGTTTTGGATTTACTGCTGAGTAGCATTTAATTTCATACCTATATGTAGTATGATTTTCTAGAAACCAATGCAGGCCAAGGACTAAAGGCATTATTACATAAAATTACTGGCAACTGGGATTTAAGTTTTATACTATAATACATGCATTTTTAGAGTTATAATGCATGTATCTAGCTTTAAATCTGTGGCTTATGGAATTCTTAGGTTAATGACATTTTATGAAATCATTTAGTTTTTTAGGAGTTATATTGTAAGCCTTTATTTTTTGTCTTTCACATTTTTCACTTTAAGTTGTAAGCCTATGAATACTTGTATTTGTAAAGAAGAAAGGGAGAAGTTGTTTGAATTATCATATTGATATTTGAGTTGTAAACTCGTTTTTATGTGCCTTTCTCTTTGTAAAAGTTTGCTGCTTTGTTCTTTCTAGTGTCTACATTGTAGGCTGGTACTAAAACCAAATTTATAGGGTTTTCAGGCCTCCCCTTGCACTAAGAGATAGTGGACCCTACCTTTCCATGCTATCTGTCATTTTAATTTGTTTCTGTTCACTGCGCCCTGCATCAGTTGGTATCAGAGCATTAGCTCGATCCAAGGGTAATGCTATATTCAGTATGTCGCAGATGCCATTAGATGAAGATCTTAATCTTGATCTTCCTCCTGAGTTTGATTGTTCTCTATATGGTACTTATCACGTTTGCTGTCAAAATTCTTATGTGGTTCTACGAAATGTTGATATGGAATCTTGTCTAATTATTAAAAATGTTGATTACAAAGAATTTTTGAAGTTGGAGTTTCATGATTTAATGAGTTCATGTGAAACTTCTGGATATGTTGATTTAATTGGGGTTGATGTCTTCTACTTCATAATTTCCAAAGTTTTGGTTGACATTATAAGTCAAATGAAAAAGAATGTCAAAGTTGCGAGGTATGCTATTAAGGGTGCTTTTCACACTTCAACATTCAATATTAAATGCTCCAAATATCTATTTATTTGGACCGGCAAAGTTCAATTTTATTGCTCCAAATAAGATGATGATCCGAATTCGAGGACGAATTCTCTCCAACCCACGAGAATGATGCAGGCCAAGGACTAAAGGCATTATTACATAAAATTACTGGTAGCTGGGATTTAAGTTTTATAATATACTACATGCATTTTTAGAGTAATAATGCATGTATCTAGCTTTAAATTTGTGGCTTATGGAATTCCTAGGTTAATGACATTTTATGAAATCATTTAGTTTTTTAGGAGTTATATTGTAAGGCTTTATTTTTTATGTCTTTTTATATTTTTCACTTTAAGTTGTAAGCCTATAAATACTTGTATTTGTAAAGAAGAAGGGGAAGTTGTTTGAATTATCATATTGATATTTGAATTGTAAACTCGTTTTTATGTGCCTTTCTCTTTGTAAGAGTATGCTGCTTTGTTCTTTCTAGTGTCTACGTTGTAGGCTAGTACTAGAACCAAAGTTTATACGGTTTTCAGGCCTCACCTTGCACTAGGAGATAGTGGACCCTACCTATCCATTCTATCTATCATTTTAATTTGTTTATGTCCACTACACCCTGCATCAGAAACTATACATGTTTTATAGCGTGGAGTTAGTATGTTCGGAAAATAACTGTGTTTTACAAACCTTTATTTTTGTGCCCCCTCACCCTTTTGTTTTTCACCCCTCCAGGTCCTAGATAGCCGACCTACTCTGTGGCACACGAGGATCATCCCATGATTCTAACATATCTCTATTTAATGTAGGAATTGTTTCCAGTTTTGTACTAAGTACTTTTCTAGTTTCGACTGCACTACTTGTCATCTATGCTTTGAACATTTGTATTCTATGGGTTCTACCCATTACTGCGCACTCACTTTATTAGTTTAAATAAGTTATAGTTTCAATTTTAATTTATCCACATTTTTATATCATTCACACTTTGGTTATGTCACTTTCGGGTGACGCCCAGCATGCCTCGACTTCGGCTGGGGTGTGTCAATTTCCCTCACACATAATAAGCCCTGAAAATGGAGTAGGATTTTATGTCGTCCTATTCCCATCCCTTTCTTTCCCCTCTTCTCACATTTTGTTTTTTGTCATTTTGCCTCTATAAAAAAATCAATATAAGATATTGACGTGGCTTAACCGTAACCATTGCGCAAAAATCAATGAAATTGTTATTAAGTAGTCCCAAAGACCGATCCGAACCAAACTTGTAGGCCCTCACACATCCATAAGGGTGCGAAAATACCCACTGGGTGCAACCATGCCAACTTAGACCACTATAAAATAGGGTCAATGGCCATGGTTGGTTGCCATTGTCACGTATGACCTTTTGTTGGAATATAATTAATTCATCCAGAATATTTTCTATGATTGTAGAACGCAATATTTTGGACCCAAAATAGTGGGCTTGGCCCGAGTCTGATTTGGGCTCAACCCAAAGTGAAAAACCTTGAATTCCCAGGATCGTCTTTTTGAAGCAAAAGTCCAACACAAGGTGAGTTAGCTGAATCCTAATAAATGTTGGATTCTTTGAGAGTCAAGATTGGATTCGGTTAAGTCTTGAATCAAATAATAATATTCAAGACTGGGATGTGCATTATTTAGATTCATAATATTCCAAGAATCTAGGTTCGAAACTGATCAAGATCAGGAATGAATTAAATACATTGAAAGGGCTAGGTGCAGAGTCCTAAGTCATGTACGAGTGGCCGAATTTAACAAAAGGATCAGGTTTACTAGATAGTTTGGATCAAGGAATGTTGACGAAATACAGTCCACGTGGGATTCTACTTCGGAAAAAAGGTGAAAATCACTCCTATAAATAGAAGAGAAATCTACAACATTCAAAGCCCCTTCAATTTAACACACAAAAGCCCTGTACAAATTCCCGCTCTACACGGAACCTTCTCGGACCTTTGAGAAAAACACTGACATCCTTACTTCGTCAAGCATATCTTTCAGTTGTATAAACATCTATGTGATTGACAACCAATGACATCTTAGAGTATGTAGATATAGCAATGGAGCCATAAATCAAGTGATTGAGGAGCACCTTCCAGTTTGTAGAAACAACACTACTCCTAGCTTGGTTGGCTATATATCCAAGTCTCCCTCAGCAAGGAATCTTTGAGTCCTTGTTGAAAGAGGTCATCTTATTAGCTTCTCGGTGAGTGAGGTGTTACCAGGTTATGGTGTTCGGCACATTGAAAGTCGAACCCATTTTATGATTGGATATTCACAAATGCATTTCAGAATTTGACATTGCAGCGACCGAACCACATTTACAGTGAAAACACTTATCTTTTTTGAGTATTTGTGTCCTTAGAGTTCGTACTGATTCGGCACACTTATATTTTCACAAATATAATTGAAGTAGTCGAACCAAGTGTCGACGATCCTTGAACTTCGCAGTGACTAGCAGCCTTGTCTTCAGGCTCTAGAACTCAAAGGCTGAAACAAGTTCCTTCCTCTGCTGCGATCGCTCGGGTAAGAAGTCAATAGTGTATTCGACACCATTAGCACCACATTCATTTACTCACTGACCGAGCTTAGTCGCCAAGTTGGCACGCCTCCTATTCAACCGAATGACGTAGTTAGCTCATTAGCTATTTGGTCTAAGCGCCACTTAGGGCAAGTAGTTTTTAGGTCAACAGTAATATAGGAATATAATTTTCAACTGTAATTAGTGTAGGATTCCTACTTAAATAGAGATTAATATAACCCTATAGATATTGTAATATTTCTGCATATCAATACATAAAGTCATAATTGTACGTGGTATCACTCGTCTAGGCCTTCCTTAGGTGCTAGGGTTTTCTTCTATTTCTTTGTCGTCTACAATAGCAAAAAAAAATTTCGCACCCCCAATTGCCGTCCCAGCATTAGCATTCCTCTCTTAATGGCATAATCTTATTCTTCTCTCCCCGCCTAAAACACTGCTACCGTCCTTAAATTTTCCACTACCAACTACATTGTTTTGGTTCGAATCGGTCAATTGGGATCGAAATTCTTTGAGAAAATAACATTTTCTCTGTCACGGATCACACATCTAAAGGTGTTGTACTTCGATGACAAGCCATTAAGAGCAAGAATAACAATGTTCGCATCTACAAATGTGGCTCCAGCAGCAGCAAGAAAATCTCTTGCTTCCTTAATTCTTAGCAAGTTGGGTCACAGAATCAATGCCTTTCTTGATGGTCTGAAGATCTGACTTCATTTGAAAGATAGTAGTTTTACTCACAACATCAAACTGTTCTTGAAGTCTAATCCATAAATCCCTTGCACTTGTACTGCCAATTGCACAAGAAACTGTGGCAGATCGAGGATAGTGTTGCAGTAATGAGTTGCATAAGTGCCCTATCATGCATTTTCTAGACTTTATATTCATCGGTTTCAGTTCTTGAAGACGTACTACTTGATGTTACCTCTGAATCTGCTGAAGAGGTGGAAGAAAATTGAGCCGGGCACAAATTACTTTGTTCCATTAACAAATCCCATAATCACATAGCCTTCGAGCAACAATTGCATCTGAATATACCATTGACCGATTGGAACCAAACAAGTTGTAGGCCTTCACGCATCCAAGAGGGTACAATAATGCCAACTGGGTGCAACCTGCCAACTTACAATACTTAAAAAAAAAAATTCAATGGCCACGGTTCTTAACCTTGCTATTTTTGTAATATATATTACTACTTATACATAAGTGGTTTCAACTATAATATCAAGGCTTTTTGTGATAAAACCTAACAACTACCGGTTGGTTGCGCAAGTGGTTAAGTTGGGGTATATATCGGCTCGATTATGAAATCTTGACATGTGAGATGTTTACTCAACAGAAATGGGAGAATGAATGAATTAGTCCCTCCTACTCAATCTGGTTCATGATTTTTAGTATTTAATTAGAAATTTCATAGGAAAATTTGCACTTTTTTGATTCCTTAGTTTGCAAGTTTAGTCTCTTCTTACTCATTTGGAGAGATATGAATGGCTATTGAATGTTGTAGCTTTATTTTCTTTCCCTTTTCTCTCTACTTCTTTGTCTTTCTTCTCTTACGAGAATGGGTCCCACCATAGTAACTCATTTTATAGTATTATATTTTAGTTGTCTAACTGTAATAAATTAAAATAAATAAATAAATATATAGATATGAAATAATCTTTTATGATGAGAGTTGACGATGCTATTAGTTATCTTTCTCTGGATTTCCAACTAACAAAGGTACAATTGAATGACATTATCGAAAAAGTAAAAGATTACTTTGGACAGGAACATTGCCAAACATTGGAACTCAAGAATCTTGTGTCCAAATAACCAAAATTATAGAAATAACCGACTGCTAAGAGATGTGTCTTTATTCACAAGAAAGATAAAAGTGTTTAGGGTTTGAATTGTATGTTTATTCTTTTCTCTAGGAGGTAAATATAGAGTTGTACAATATCCCACATAACAGAAAATAAGAATCCCAATTATACAAGAAATAAATTATAGGATTACATTCCTAAACTAAATGGTTGACTTGTGTCAACACTCCCCCTTAAGTTGGTGCATAGATATCTCCTAAGCCCAACTTGTCAAGTGAGTCTTAAAACACCCTTGTTGAAACTACATGAGTTAACACATCTGCTAATTGTTCTTCAGACTTCATGTATGGAAAATCCATCAATTTAACATCTAACTTCTCTTTCATGAAGTGTCTATCTACCTCCATATGCTTTGTATGATCAAGCTCAACGGGATTATTTGCTATTTCTCTCGCAGCTTGATTGTCGCAGTATAATAACATAGCTCCCTGAGGCTTGAACCCAATCTCAGTGAGAAGAATCCTGAGCCATAACAATTCACAAATTCCATGTGCCATTCCTCTGTACTCTGCCTCGGCCGTGGATCTAGCAACTACATTATGCTTCTTGCTTATCCAAGTTACCAGATTTCTTGCTACAAATGTGAAGTAGCCTGATGTGGAGAGACGATCAATAATGTTTCCCGCCCAATCAACATCAGTATACCCCTTTACCTCCATATGTCCATGCTTCCTGAAGATCAGTCATCTACCCAGTGCACCTTTCAGATAACTCAGTATACACATCACTGCGATCTTCACTAGGAGCATGCATGAACTGACTTACAACAGTAACTGCATACGCAATATCGAGACGTGTAAGTGATAAGTAAATCAATCGTCCTACTAATCTCTGATATCTTTCTTTATTAGTAAGAACTTGATACTGGTATATCGCCAGGTGATGATTCTGCACAATGGGAGTTTCAACTAGTTTACAGTTTACAAGCCAACATTCCAATTTCTAAGAGAAGATCAAGAACATACTTCCTATGAGACAAGTAAATACCATCATGTGAACGAGCAACTTCAATGCCCAATAAGTATTTCAAGCTTCCTAGATCCTTCATCTTAAATTCTGATGAAAGATACCCCTGCAGCCTTTTTATCTCCTCTGTGTCATCACCAGTAACTACCATATCATCCACATAGATAATTAACAAAGTAACTTTACCTCCTATATGTTTGATAAACAGGGGGTGGTTCGCATTTACCTATCTATAGCCGTACTTTTTCATTGCTTCAGTGAACCTTCCAAACCATGCTTTGAGTGATTGTTTGAGTCCGTAGAGAGCCTTTGAAAGTCTACATACTTTCCCTGCTTCATTCAGTGTTTCATATCCTGGTGGAAGATCCATGTATACTTTTTCTTCTAGATCTCCATGTAAGAAAGCATTCTTCACATCGAACCGTTTCAAATGCCAATCCAGATTAGCTGCCAAAGACAAAAGGACTCAAATAGCATTCATTTTTACGACCGGAGCAAACGTTTTTTGGTAGTCAACTCCAAATGTCTGTGTGTACCCTTTAGCTACCAATCTCGCCTTGTATCTGTCAATAGACCCATCCGCCTTGTGCTTTATGGTGAACACCTATTTACATCCCACCGGTCTTTTCCCTTATGGTAGTGACACTACATTCCACATTCCGTTTCTTTGTAAGGCTTCCATTTCTACTCCCATAGCTTCTACCCAACAGAGGTCTCACAAAGCCTTTTCTACTTTTGTAGGAATTTTAATCCCAGCCATTTGATTCACCATGGCTTGGTACTTGGGTGATAGTTGATGAGTGGACACATATTGTGTAATTGCATATCTCACTTTTCCTTCCTGAGAAAACCTGTCAAGTGGTTTCCCACGGTTTTGCCTATGAGGTAAAATATAGGAATTTTCAATAATATCTGAAGTATGAGAACGTACCTTTTGGATATCTGCAGGGACATGAGCATGTACTAGTGGAGGAGAATGAGGGTTATTTTATGTTTGCACAGTCTCAGTATCACTAGCGGACCCATTACCTTCTACTGAATCTATAAATGATGTAGGCCTACTATTTGACAATGCATAAGCTATCTCTCAGTCAGGGGTTTTACGGTCAAGATCCACTGGGCTTTGTCTTGCTGTGTCGTTGGTCACTACATGGCTCTGAACTACTATGTCGTGGCCTACTGTTGCGCTTTGAATTGATGTGTCGTGACCCTCTAGTAAGACGTGGTCAAATAGGTTGCTCATACCACCTAAGTCTTCAATCTCGATGTCGCCTGTACTACTGGGACCATGCCAACTGTCTCGTTCATGTGGAACATCAAACCAACTGTAGTCTTCGTATTTACTATTCAATTCCCCCTAAAAAGTATAGTGGGTTTGATCAGAGATGAAAAAATCTCAATTTTGGAAAATGTGACATCCATGGTGACATAGAAATGCTTAGTAGGTGGATGGTAACATCGATATCCCTTTTGTTGGCTATTAAATCCCAGAAATACACAATGGACAGCACACAGATCCAATTTACTCCGTTGATTCTTGTGATGATGCACATAAGCCACACATCCAAATATGCGAGGTGATAATTAAAGAGAAGATGGTAGAGTGACATAATCCGTCAAGTTTTCCATGGGAGTTCAGAAGTTGTGAACTCGAGAGAGCATTCGATTAAGAAGATAAACGAAATACGTAACTGCATCCGCCTAATAGGCATGAGGAGCATGAGCCCCAATCAGAAGTGCCTGTGTAGTTTCCAAGATATGTTTGTTCTTACGTTCTGCTACACCATTTTGTTGAGGAGTTTAAGGATAAGTAGTCTCGTGAAATATGTCGTGCTCTACGAAAAATTGTGATAGTTCAGAATTAAGATATTCTCCACCATTATCGGATCTCAGGACTTTGATAGGAAGAGAAAATTGATTTCCAATCATCCAATAAAACTGTTGGAAAATTTGCCCAACGTCACTCTTCTATTTCATGGTATAGAGCCAAGTCCTTCTGGTGCAATCATCTACAAAGGTAACAAACCACCGAATACCGTGGTGCGTCGCAATTGGTGAGGGACCCCATACATCAGAGTGAACTAACTCAAAGGGCATCTATCTTTTATTGAGGCTCAAGTGGTAAGAAGTATGATGACTTTTTGCAAAAATGCAATCCTGACACTGAAAATCAGAGTCTGAAACGCCATTAAATAAAGACAGAAGTAATTTTCTTAAATGACCAAAAGATGCATGTCCTAGTCGACGATGCCATAACCAAATTCTCTTAACCTTGTTGTTGTGACCACTGCTCACTTGGTTGACTCGACCTAATACCACATCATCCACATAATATAACCCTCTCCTCTTAGTACCACGCTCAATAATCGCCGGTGTTTGGCTATCCTGTAGTAGGCAAAAAGTGGGAAACATGAGTAAAACACAATTTAATTGTTCCGGAACTTGACCAACAGAAAGTAAATGATTCAATAGTGAAGGAATAAGAAAACTGTAATGCAGAGATAGAGAGGGAGTAAGGGCGATGGAACCCTCTCCTATAACTAGAGCAATTTCACCGTTTGCTGTGATAACATTCTCCTTGGGTGGAACGGTTAAGTAGCTCAAGAAGGATTCATAGTTTCTAGAGTCAATTATTCACCTAGAATCTCGGTTAGCGGATGTTGTGAATGCAGTGCCAATTTTACTTGGATCATAGGATCGTTCTTGGGACGAAATCAAATTCAATAATGAAAGCTGCTGGCCCATACTGTCTGGGTCCAAACTGTTTTCCAGAAGGCTGTCTCCTGGTGGGCTCGGTATGCCCACATGGTTGATGCAATCGATTCCCGTGCTGATTGGCCCAACGGCTAGCCCAGCGTCAGTCCTCACGCTGCCTGCTTGCTTCCCCATTGAACTTTGGGCTTTAGGCTTAGCCAACCCATTCTCCGTCTTGCTGGTAATCGGCCCGGCTTGGCTGTCTGCCATTAAGGCAGCAAGTTGCAGCGGCTTTATTAAGGTCTCCAGGGTTTGGTTTTCCTCTGTATTTCCCTTAGGTGTGAATCTCTTGCTTCGAGACCATACCACCGGTTCTAGGGTTTTGTATGTATGTGTGTGTGTATTCCGGAGCCAACAGAAAAATAGTTGGCATTTAGGGTAGAAGACTAAGAGAAAGAGACATGCCGGAACCTGCTCTGATACTAAGATAAAAGTGTTTAGGATTTGAATTGTATGTTTATTCTTTTCTCTAGGAGGTAAATATATAGTTGTACAATATCCCACATAACAGGAAATAAGAATCCCAATTATACAAGAAATAAATTATAGGATTACATTTCTAAACTAAATGGTTGACTCACGCCAACAAAAATAACATAACATAATTCATAGTAATATTCAAAGACACGTATAGTTGCTGCACATCGGAATTTTCTCTACAAGGTGATATTGTATAGTTTTCTCCAATAATAGTATTTTAACCAAGTATTTTGACCAAAAAATAGTTAGCAAGAACGCAACTTAAGATCTAGTCCAATATAACTAACCAAAAATAGTTGGCACGGACGCAAATTAACCCAAAATTGTTGTCTGCTTCTTGGTTAAGCTTTGTGTTATATCTTTCTACTTCGAAACCTTACTTTTAGTTTTACTTTTTTAATGCAGAATATTGGTGAAAATAAGAAGTATGTTAAATGTTTACGAGTATTATATTGATGTGCATGCACTGATGGCAATGCCCTCTCCTGATTTTAGCCTTTTGTCTCTTCTTAATTCTCGAAAGAGTATAGTTCTCTCGCTCACTTCCTCCTTCTTTCGGTTTATTATATACTCGGTGACAATTCTATTTCTTCATTTACATGAATGATGGATATTTCAAATAGGTTGTGCGGTCTATGTGAGCGAGTCAAAATTACAGCATGGTTTTCAAGTTCCATGTTTATTCATGTCTTCTTGGTTTCAGGTTCTCTCTTTTATCATCTCGACAAATTTCATTATCAAAATTTGAGATATTTTTGGATGTGAATGTTATTCAATGTGTGGCAAACAAACGTTATTTAGCTAATTCCCTCTTTTGTTTGCTCTAATTCTTGGTCAGCAAATGGAGGAGCAGTTTAAGACATTGATTGTTCTATCTCACTACTTGGAGGTATGTATGTCTCCGGTCTTAGAACTTGGTGTTGGAATCTTATTCCGACTCTACAAATCATGATAAGGAATTGTCACATTATAATTATAATCAGTTAGAGTTAATTATTAGGTTAACTCCCTTTAAAGTAGGACCATAAGGCAAACATGTTGAAGTGATGGAAAGCCCCACGTCTATAAGGATTTAGTAGTGCTGTCAGTTACCAACTGCTGTCCATAATAGGTGGAAGGCAGTTTGGATCAGCATCTATATATGGAATGGTCCCTGCTCAAGAGGAAAAGGTTTTCATACAGAAACTAGCCCTATTCTAGTGAGAACACAAGGTCCCCATTGAGTAGAAGATTCTTCCTTATTCACCGTTTTATGGCTTTATCAAACATACAATAGCCAAAGGTGAGAAGTTATTGATTTCTTTCCATCAAATGCATTTGGGTTGAATTGATAACCAAAATCTTGTTCAGATACATGTATGTGGATTGTGATTTAGGGTTCTTGCTAATTGTAAAGTTCCAACATTTGGTATCAGAGCATGTATTAGCTCACCCTAAATTCAATTCTTTTAATTACTATTGTCGTTGATTATATTTTATCCTGGGCACTATAATTCTTCGATTAATGTTTGTTGGTTTTCTTTTGGGTACTGTGATCACGTTTGATACTATGGTGAAAACACCGGAATCAACTTGGGGCTCTCCTTCAAAAACATGAATCATACGAGAACGAGAAAGTGATCGGGATCGTAAAAGAATCCGGTATAGAAACCAAGACCACCCTCGTATCAAAAGGTCGCGTAACGCACCAGGCCACTCAAGCGTCGACGGCGCAAGCCAACTATCGAAAAAGAGGGGCGGCATGTTGTGATTAATTGGCTCATATAATTGAGTTGGCAACAATTAAAGACCGAAGACCAAATTGATTGGAGTGGTAGGCGTGCAAAGTAAAGGGGTTTCCAGAAGCACATCGAAAGCGGGAAAGAAGCATCAACGTTAATCACATAAACACATGGAATTATGCATGTGTGACTTTGTGGATTAACAAAAGGAAAAAGTCAGATGGTTGTTTTTGACTAAATGAAGAAAATGAGGGAAGGCATGCCAAGTGCTTATCCTTTAATTATAAAGGAAACTAAAGCCTTCAATTTGGGAGCCAAGGCACAACACAACAGCAGCATCGTTAAGGGCATCGCGAAGGAGGAAGTACACTCAGCAAAAGCCAAGCAGCAATGGGGTTGGTCTGGAAGATTGCTTGGTTGCCTATGATATCACGAATGGCACAAGCTTGGTGGACTAATGTCCAGGGCTTTAATGGTTTTCTGGTTAAAGCTTTCTTTGGTTTTGATTATAATTGTTTTTTAATTATAATTGTTCACATTAATCCTTTTCTTGGTAAGTCTTATTCAGGAATTGTTGGAGTTTCTGTGGAGTTTTCCTTTCGGGTGAATTTCAAGAAAAGCAGAGAGGACATAAAGAAAGTAGAGAGAAAAAGGAATCAAACTCCAACAAGAATGATGCCAAGGTTGCAACATGTCTTACTAGACAAATAATCATGCTATTAAACCATTAAACAAATGTTTGTAGAACTTTCACCAAAGTGGGGTTGCATGGAATTGTGGTTCATAATCCACAACGGGTAAATATGTTGGCCGGTTGGTTTTATAAATCATCATAAGGGTTTTTTAATCAATTTTGAGCCAACCATATTCTTATCCAAAGATTAGAGTATTAGTTGAAACTCGAGCTTTGATTAAAAAGGCTACATAATAAGGGTGCATATCAATATGGTATGCATAAATTGCAATTGTGTTTCGTACCTAAAGGTGTTACATTGCTGTGTCAATTGATTATTTATCAATTCTCCGGCTTCATCAGCTTTGCTCTTTGCTCTTTGTTCCAAAAACTTGCAGTTATGTTGAGTTGTAGTCTATTATCTATATATGTGGCTAATCCTAAGTACCATTAAATTGACTTATGACTGTATTGAGTCGTATATATCTTCTTACAGTGCTTGGGTTGGGGATAATCATTATGCAGTTGGCTTTTGGTGTTTTAATGGAAGCTTGGCAAAAAGGTTTAATTAGAAACCGGGCACTAATATTTATCTTTGTGTTTAAAGAATGAAATTGAGATTGTAAATGAATTTTTTGATGTGTCCTATAGTACTGTAGAAAGAATCAACGTTAGTTCTTAGGCTGAAAAATAAAACTTGCATGGAGGGTTGATGTTTTTGTTCTTAACGGATTAATACATCAATGTTAATTGTATAAATATAAAGTCTTCTACGATAATATTTTTTGCACTAACCTCTACTTCTTTGGGAAAAATATATGAGCGAGGTTTCGCAATGGACTTGTGTACATATGTTTTTCACCAAAGTGAAAAGACTTCAGGAATTGGATTATGTAAATATTCTTGTCCAAAAACTCATAACATGTCAATATTCTTTTCCAAAGAGAGGAATGTATGAATGAGTTGAGATGGGTAAAACATTTTAAGAGAATTAAGTTGACTGTTTTCTTGTCCAAAGACTTGAAATCTCTTGATTGTTTTCTTAATCTTTTACATGACTGTTATACAATAAGGTTACATAATCTATTATCGAATTATGGCTGTTTATGTTTCTTACCCAAAGGTGTAACATAATCATGTATGAATAATGAAAATTAATATAGCGAAGCAGATGAAGAAGGCGAAGTTCATAGTTTTGGGTATGTTTTTTGGACAAATGATTTCGCTGCTTTGGGGATCAATTTTATTGGAAGCTTGACATAGAAACTGTATTTGGCATGATACTAGATACCGGCCCCTGAAATATGTTTGCATTCAGTTTTCAGTCAATGAGTCATGGTAATAATATGTTTTGACCCTGTGTGCCAAGAGTTTTCAGTAGAACTCCACACTCCTTTTCCATTTGGGCACAAGCTCTTCCAAAACTCAGTGCAGCTCTTGACAATGTGTTACCACTGGTGCAAGTTTTTTTTTTTTTCAGCACTGTACTTCTTGCTATTTTCTGATAATTTAGTACCTATTGAATATGTATTTTATGAGTAATTTTGGTGAATGAGTGTTTTTCCAAGTGGGAGAATAAAAGTAAAAAGTTTTGGGCTACATACTCATTAAATTGTTCCATAGGCATTTTGTTCTAAATGTATGTGGGAGTTGTTCTTGTATTGTCCTAGTCACGTTGAAAGTGTATTAAAGTTTTGAATGCATATGTGCTTTGTTTTCCCTGACAACATGATTAAGAATGCACTTGGATGATTACATATTGATCTTTATAATGATTTTGCAGGTAATAAGACCTAAAATTATTGATACATCTCCTGAAATGTGCATAATAACTTTTTGTAACAAGTTCTATAATTGACATTACTTTAGAGACAGTTGCATGAATTGGTTTTGTTCTATGCCATTGTAACTAGAAAGTCATTTATACATGCATATTAAATAATGCATGATGGCAGCAGCTAGTGTTTCGAGTGATTATAAAAGTTGTAGTCAAGGTTGCATTTCGAAAATAGCAAAACCATAAATTATATCTCTATTGGTCTTATTAACTCTTACTGTTGGATTATTTTTGGTATGATTTTGGGTATCCATCATACATGTTGAAACGAATGCCAAGAAATGGATGAGATATCTTGTGGATGACAGATTGTAATATTCTTTCATTGAGATTGTGATTAATTTGCATGCTTAGGAAATTTTATGGTAATATGCTTATGTATAAACTTATTGACGTAGTAAAGTTGCTACCAAGCATGCATGTTTCAAATTTTTTTTATCAAAAAGTGTTTTCTGCAATCAAGATATGGTGTTGTAGATTAATGGGTTCATTAATTCTATATTGTTTTGTCTTATATCTTGCATATTAATATGTATTGTACGCGCTTATGCCATAAGGTTCTTTCTGGTTTGTTTAAAGGATGCATGCAATAAAAAATGCTTGTGGCTAACCAGTTAGAATAATTGGCTAATTCTACTACTATAAGAAAGTCTTTTAGACATCAAGTTGTTGATATGCTAAATTAGTGGGAGTATTGTTCGCACTATGTTATTTCTGTTTAAAACTATTGTGTTTTCAATTGAATTCATAGTTGCATGTCATGGTTATTCATTGAATAACTAGTTTAATTGCGTATGAAAGAATTTATGCTTCACTGGAAGTATATTGGCAAACTCATTGGAGTTTGAGATGGGAGTACCGGAATCATTTGATTTAGTATATATGTGGGAGTGAACTTCCAATCTTGTTTGTTTACTTTATAGTTGTTTACTGCCAATAAATGAAACTTGGTGTTTAATTCCATGTATTGTATTGACATGAACTATTGTTTATTGATAAGTTTTGGCTATGGGAATGTTTAGGCATTGTATCACACCCTTGTGGCATTGATTGCTTGTTTAAAAATTTTAAGTGGTTTTAACTCTTTTTCAGTGTGCAAGATAGCTGAGGATGGCTTGTTAAAACTACAGCAACCTTAAGGTAGTGGTTGATGAAGCGGATGAATAACACCTTCATCAAGACAGACAGGGCTTTTTTTTTTTGTAAGTATAATGGAAAAACTCTCGGTTTCACTGACATGTTTTATAGCTTCATGTATGGTTAGTGAAGAAGATTGTGATTCCAAAGTGCCTGCACTAACTGTTGTGCAAAGTTTTCTGGAGTTCGACCTTCTAAATTAGCCATGGAAGATGTGTGAAGAAATGGTTAACTAACTCATGTGATCACAAAGGAACTGATTCTCCTTGTAATGTTGATGAATAAACATGATTAGTAAAGTCCAAAGTGGGAGAATGTTGGACTCTTATTTGGACTCTACAAATCATGATAAGGAATTGTCACATTATAATTATAATCAGTTAGAGTTAATTATTAGGTTAACTTCGTTTATAGTAGGACCATAAGGCAAACATGTTGAAGTGATGGAAAGCCCCACGTTTATAAGGATTTAGTAGTGCTGTCAGTTACCAACTGCTGTCCATAATAGGTGGAAGGCAGCTTGGATCAGCATCTATATATGGAATGGTCCCTGCTCAAGAGGAAAAGGTTTTCATACAGAAACTAGCCCCATTCTAGTGAGAACATAAGGTCCCCATTGAGTAGAAGATTCTTCCTTATTCACCGTTTCACGGCTTTATCAGACATAAAACAGCCAAAGGTGAGAAGTTATTGATTTCTTTCCATCAAATGCATTTGGGTTGAATTGATAACCAAACTCTTGTTCAGATACATGTATGTGAATTGTGATTTAGGGTTCTTGCTAATTGTAAAGTTCCAACACTTGGTACTCAATAGTTATGCATAACTTATAAACCTACTTCTTCCTTTGCAGACTCTTCAATTCATGTTATTTCCTTGACTTATCAAAGAGTTCCCAGATCTGTGCTTGCTGAGGTATATTTTTTATTTCGTACATACTCCGCGCGGTGTTTATGACTTTAACGGTTTTAACCCTACCACTAAAGGGAATCAAGGTATAATTCCCCTATGAAATAAAAAACAATTTCTCATGTGGATATTGTTGGGTCATTTTCTCCCCTACATTGTCTTTATTAGAGAAATTTATACAAACATAAAAATAAAAGTGGGAATGATGGAACGAGTTTTGTGCACCACTGTGTGAGGAGGAAGATGCACAAACTTGTTTATCTGTAAAAGAACAAATAACCGTAAGCAACCAAAGACCAGGAAAGTTGTGTGCCGGTCAAAGGCTCTCTGACGGTCAAGTTAGTTAGCAATATTATGAGACTTAAGAAGTTTGCTAGAGAATAAGTGTGTGATAATTGGGTTACCAGATATGAACCCTAGAATGATGTATTTATACTGGTCGAGATATGGATCTTTTAGGATTTGGATCTGCATAAACCGAGAGAATCTTAGAGGATATCTTGGAATAGATATTGGCATATTGCATCCTCTTAGGAGTATGATATATTACTTATGGTGTATGCCAATCCTTAGATTGTAAGGACTCTGAAAATATAGGGAACCTTTGATTCCTTGTTGAATTGGGTTTACGTGTCTTGATGAAAAGCATTGTCAATTCAACGAAGTAGTTAGACTTTGCCCATTGCTCCAAAAGAAGATGATGGTGGCATCGCTAGTCCATTTTGGCAGCTCTATTGCGGAAGCTATTAAGTGATTGACTATGTATCTGAAATGACTTGTTCCTCTAGAGGATGGATAGTTGTCCACAGACCATGCATTTCAGAGTAAATTGGAATAGGTACCTTTTCAAATCTCTTAACGCGTGGCAATGAGACCTCGTGACCCGTGAAATTTTGACGTTCCAGATTCAACATGTGGCTTGAAAGTTGTGGTGGAAAGACTTCAACAGTGAGGGACGTGTCAAGCCACAAACCCGGGGTCGATGGAGAAATTTGAACCCGTGGTGCACAAGCTAAAAATTAAAAATGATGGGATGAGATTGGACTAGTTCATCTTATAAAAATTTCTAGTCCAATCTCATCCCATCTATCCTTTTGATTGTCTAGTTCGTAAACTTGCACAACAATAGAGGGGCACGCTTCAATCGCTCGGTAAGGACATAACTTTATAACGGTAAATTGACAATGTTAAATAAGTGTCATGTAATTATAGATTTTGGTCACAAGAAATTAGAAACAATCGTTCCATGATGATGCATGAATGTTCCCTCATTTTCACCTCTATTCTCGTGAAATCATACTCCAAAACACACAAAAGCCTCACATGTCCCATACCGTTCTTTGTCCTCAAGTGTCTTGTTGTATGAATTACCACCCATAACACATCTGCTTACTTCCCATTGATCTTTCAAATCACAATGTCCATCTCTCGGTCACCAAGTCATCCTTTAAATAAAGATCGTATTTGTTGCTGGTTAATTATGCTTACCGGAAAGGGAGTTTTAACGAAACACTTTCGGTACTATTTACTTTTAACTAAAAATCACATTTTGTATTTCCCTGGTAGTATTCACTACACCTTTATTTGTCATTTTTCATTAAAACTAAATTTTTTTTTGAACTTTTCGTTAGTTTTCCTTACTGGAAACCCTGGTCCCTAAGAGAGTTGGATCGAATCTTTCATATACATCAAACCATTCTAATTCACCATGACACGAACCCATGTAACCCACCTAACTTATGCCTCTCATTAATGCGATGCATGATATGAATTTCCATCTCAAATATGCAAGCCATAATCAGACCAATATAAACATCCAACTTCAGCAATAATACAAATAACATCCACCACATTTGTCAATCAATGAGATCAACAATTACATAGCACTTCACAAAATTTAATAAAATCAATTTTTGTAAAGATGTGCCATATTTTCCCAACCTAGATTTCAAAGCATTAGTCCAAGATATTAACACAAGAAACCACCACTTTGATAGGTTCCTATTCATAAGCATAAGCAGATCTCCTCATAAGTATAAGCAAATCACTACATGCAAGACATGAACTTTAACTAATCAATACACATCAGCCAATAGTCTGTATAATAATACCATTGCCCGATTGGCCAATAATCTGAGTGATGAAAACCTTGAAAGCTCCTCTTGAAAATAAGTATATATCAATTATAGCCCCTTTCAACTCTAAATAGATGCAGAAACAAAATATAGTAGACATAGGTATATAGTTTGAAAACTTGCTTGGTACAGTTCAAGAATATATAGACATATATTAAAATAGCTTGAAAATGTGAAAGCTCGGTTTTGGTTCCAGTATATATGCATGATTACATATATTACAAAGGGACCAATTCCATTTTTTTAAACAAATTGTTTGATATGTATTATGTACTTAGTAATAAGAAAATGTTCCATCCCTTCAAATAAAACCTAATATATTTACAAAGCAGTAAAGCTAACGATAGCAAACTCATAGAATGGGATTTGTGAAACATTTTATAATTATTATTTACAAGAGCCATCACAAATAAAACAAAACTCAAGTAAATGGTAGCCAGGGTGTGTGTGTGTGTGTGTATATATATATATATATTATTTGAATACAAATACAAGAGTTATCACAAATCAAACAAATCTTTCTATTCGGTTGAATATCAGAAGAAGAAATAAAATGGTGGCTAGGGTATATTGGCATCCTATCCCTGACTTGCACTGCTTAAAACTATAGATAATTATTAATAAAATAATATAAAACATAAAGAAATTTATTCCAAACTTTCTGGCTATTACCAATAAATAATATTGAATATAAATAGTGTTCTAGGCCTATTTAATTGGAGAGTTATAGAGAGGGGTGCGGCAAAGTGTAGAGAGAACTGGGTGAATTCTGAAGCTATCCAAAAGAGATGGCAAAATCCCATAAGGATTTACTTAATCACATTCCTACTTAAATTACGACTGCAACACTCCCCCTTAAGTGTGTAAATACTCAAGTAAATGGCGTATCAGGTCTTCAACGATGAAGTCAGACGATGAAGTAGTTGGCCAAATGAGTGAGTATGAAACCAACGGATAGATGAAAAAAAAGGTAAAGATAACAAAACCTCACTACGGTAAAACCCAGTATAGGAGAAAAGCCCATAGCCTAAGGAAATACATGAGAAGTTTGCATTAAGTCAAACCATACGTCTTTCAGCCATAAGTAGAAGAGCTCACATGGGTATGACCAGCCCAGAATGGGTACCTCATTAAAACCTAGTTAAGTAGCAAAAACCCCAATGAGAAAAATGCTCATAATCGTGAAAAAGAATACATTAAGATAAAGTAGGTATACTTTTGGATGCTCCCCCTAAGTTTGATAGAACTTCCCAATGAGAACTACAAGCATTGCAAAAGAGATAGTTATGCATACCAATTCCTCAGACAGGCTTCTGAAAGATAGACTTTGGAAGTGACATCGTGAAGAGGTTGGCAAGGTTGTCCAGGAGCAAATTGCTTTACTTCAATCTCCTGATGCTTTTATTATGTGATGTAGACGCAATATGCTTAGCATTGATTGACTTCGTTGATTTATCATGTCTTGGTCTAGTCAATACATGTAGCATAGTCTTCATGAATCGTCTTTGGGACTCAACAAAGGATGAAAAACAAGAGGTACTTGGAATATATGCAACAAGAGTTCTCATCCATGTCTCACAATGGGTAGTGATGTGCGATGAGCCTTTGGAACGATTTGAAGATTTCGCAAGCTCTATATCATGGACTCAAATATATTGTGGTATCCCTAACAGTAAAGATATAACCATTTGGGACATGTCTTATGTGTGCTTGATAAGTAATGTGTGTCAGCATAACAAATAAGGCAAGCATCATTATGAGGATTAGCAAGGTTGGATCCACTCAGAATGCATAGGGATAAACACAAATCCATAGTACCTTTAGGGTAGCAAAAAAAAACGTCTTTAATGTCAATTCAGTGGCTGCATGTAGGTGCTGTTGAAATTGAAGGAAAATTTTTGTCCTAACTAAGATCATGTGAGAACATTTGAACACATAAGCAAACTAATAGCACTTTAAAGTAGGCATGCGTTCAAAAACAATTCTAAAAAAAAATGACTTTCAAAGCCTAGTGAATGGTGAACCAAAAGACTCTTTGACAAATTAAAGAGAAAAGAGAGTTTGAGTTTCATTACCCTTGAAGCTCCCTTGTTTACACAAGGGATTCATCCAAGTGGAGGGCCTTCAAGTCACCTCCTTTACTCCTTGGATGGTTGCTTCTTTGCTTCACCTTTGCTCCTTGAGGATTTGAGGAGAGGAACTCCATGAACACCAAAAGTTTGGTGTCTCTACGTCTCCACACCAAGGATGAGGTGTGAAGATGAAATGTATGACTTAAAGGAAGGAAGAATACTAGCTATTTTTCCTCTAAGTGTGACCGGCCTCTTTGGAAGACAAAGAGAGAAAGAGTTTTGCTCTTTTGCCTTAAAAGAAAAACCTAATGTGGTAAAACTATAAAGTTCCTTTTATAGAACCTCACATTTAAGTGGTAAACTTGCAATTATACCAAGTTCACTAACACTCACCTTATGGCCGGTCACCCTTTAGTTATTGGGCTAATTGCCCATTTTGTTTTAGTTGTCATACAACTTAAACATAATGGGCCGTGTGGACCAAAACCTTTTTGGGCCATGAGACCTAAAACTAACTTGAAATCCCAAGACAAACCTTTCATATAATTAATTAATCTTGACCATTCTCAATTAAACCATTTAATTGCTTATCCATCTCATTTATATTTCTTCACTTTCATCCTTACTCGGTGTACGATCCATTAGGTTTCAATTAGCGAGGCAGTGGGTCATTGTTACTTGTAACGATCAATTGTGAATTGATATTACGTTTCAATTCTCCCTTTGATGAAGATTAGTGTTTGCTAATCTTCAAGGCTTCAACAAACCATTAGTAACACCTAGCAGTATGTCATGGATACCCAAGCTAAGTAGAAGTGATTGGAGAACCTATCTAATTACAATTACAATACAATACGGTCTTTCTCTAATATAATACTCTTAATCACATTGTTTGAGTGAAAGTTTGCTTCATGTCTACTATCCAATGTGATACTTCTTTATATGATTCAATTGAATATGATTTGAAAAAAACTTCCTAAATCATATTCTAAATCATATTCATATGCTTTGGCCAAAGACTCTCGAATCTATCTCAGAGCATTCTCCCTTCATCATGGAAGGTTAGAGATTCCTTGTTGTGCATTCATATGCCTACATGACTAGATAGCTTGACCCAACAATGTCATGGACACTCTTGATGGAATGCCTTTGACATGATCAAAGATCAAGGACCTAACCATTAGACATCTATGATGCCTCAGGTTAAAGAACTACTTTGCATATTGCAACTTACGAGTTCTTATATGACATGTATGTTCGAACTCTCTTTTAATAGTAGTTCAGTGTACTCGATTACCTTTTTGAGCACCTATGTGTTTGACTCAGTATCCAACTTTAAATGACTTGAGACTAGTCATACTCACACTTGAGTTAACATAACACATACTAACCTTAGCGGACTATCAATGCCCAATTAGCAATCCTATGGCTAGGAACGTTTTAGGAATGAACATGAAAGAAAGGTCTTGTTAATCTAACTTACTTAGATCACTTCTCTCTTAGATTAAATACATTCCTCGGATTCCCTAATTGCTTAAACACATACTAGTGATTAACAATAAGCTTTGCCCTTCATTAAACATATAATAGTTTAACACAATAAGTATCCAAAAGATTACATCAAATGAGTGGCTTTGTGGGCATACTTCCAACATAAATGTCCCACATCGACTGTATCAACGAGAAAAGAAGAGTTTAAATATCGTAACCCACTCCAACTAACACCGAGGCCTTTTATGATAAAACCCCACACCTGACAGATTGTGCAGGCGGTAATTACCAAGTTGGGGACAATATCGGTGTTGTTGAAGTGAGTCGTATGGCCCGTCTCTCTGATAATTCAACATGGTATCAGATCCAGAGAGCGGGCCTGTACTGTACTGTACTGTACTGCCACGTGATGGATGGGTCCTCTTGGTCCCGTGCAATGATGGTGGGTCCTCTGGCCCCGCGTGTAGGGTGAGTCCCCTTGGCTCCACATCAACCATATCAATGAGAAAAGAAGAGTTTAAATATCCTAACCCCACTCCAACTAACACCAAGGCCTTTTGTGATAAAACCCCACACCTGACGGATTGTGCAGGTGGTAATTACCAAGTTGGGGATAATATCGGTGTTGTTGGAAGTAGGCTGTATAGCCGGTTTCTTTGATAATTCAACAGGCACTGTTGTATCTTTACCAATAGATCAACAGTGAAGGAAATGTCATGCCTAATGCAATGAGCTAAGTACAACAAAGTGCAAAGTTGAACTCAAATATGGAACTTCGAGTTCCATAACGTCTTCAAAGGTCTCATTTGCATCTAACGTATGGAAGATCATAGGTATACTTAAAGGTAACTCCTTCTGGGTGCAGTCCATGATGCAGTTTAACTAGTGGACCAAAGTACTGTCAGAACAATGCTTGAACTTCAAGTCAAGACATAAATGGGTTTCCCAAGTTGTTCTCCACTTTTATTAGACTTCTAGTGCCGTGAAAGATGTCACTTGCCCTAGCCAAAATGTACTCTCTACTATCCTTTCAACAATGTTTTTAGACAAGTAGGTATTATGTGATGCAAAAATATTGAGAGTATCGACAATAATTAAGTATTGAACTTACTATCTACAAAACTTGAGCCCGCAATTGAACTTGCGATCTACACCAACTAGCTATATTCACTCCAAATCTATAAAAATCAATCAATATAACCTTGCAAATGGATGCTTTTTGTTGGTGCATCAGCGACAATAAAAGAAATTTAATGTGAATTTTATACAATATTCTTAGGAAAAAAAACAACAAAATTGAGGAACGTTATATTAGATTACAGTTTCCTTACATAATTCATACAATGTATAGTTGACAGAGAATTACCAAACCTACATCAAATTAACCGAAAAGTAGTGTATGTCCATATGGCCACCATGCAAGTTCCTTCATTCCAAAATAACAACACTAAGAACAACAGAAGCAACGGAAGGGAGCTGCAAAATTTTTCCATTGCTTCTATATCTCCCAGGCTTCGAAGTTCATTTCTCTCTCGATTTCTTGTTTAGCACAAATATCGCCCCGGCCACAGCCACAACCATAGCCGAGATTATAATGCTTTTCTTGAGCATCTGCGCTGCATATTTCTTCTCCTTCTCCGTCTGCTGCTTCCTCTCTTCAGCTTCCACTTTTTCCTTGAAAATAAAAAGTGCAACGTTATTCACAAGACTACACTGGTACATAGATGAGAGGCTGATAGGAGCATATTCATGCGACTTAATTAGCTTGTTCTCGTGCATTTATGTTGTGTTTACTTAGCTATTTTAGTGTTTAAGGCTACTTTTGTGTATTTTCAGATTATAAGGCCAAAGTGTGCAAGAAGATGCAAATTGGAGTAATTTGGAGCGAAAGAGGAATGAATGAGTTGAAGATTTGAAGAAACGACGAATTCCTACTCCAACGATGAATTCTTACCAAAACGAGGAATCCTACTCAAACAAGGTTTCCTATTTGAAGTAGGAAAGTTAACCCTAAGTTCCCGTTTTGGTAACCTTTCCTAAACTTAAACGTCCGTATTTTCTAGCTACTTTGAAGGCCTTGTAGGCACTTTAGGACACAAAACCAAGGCCCTAGCCCAATTACACAACCTTGCCGTGCCTAAACCCTATTTCCCTCTCCTAACCTAACCCTAGCCGCACCCTTTAATTATTCCCTCTTAATTTCTGATTTTATTCCCTAATTCTAGCAGCCTTTAGGTGAATTTTAGTTAATAAAAATAAAGGAGGGTTTGAATTTCAAAACCCTAGGGTTTCCACCATTTAGCCGCACCTTAGGGACCTATTATTATTTTTTTCTTTTCATATTTTTCAGAAAAAAATAACCAATTCCAGCCTTCCCCTCATCTTCACGCAGCCACCCTTCCATATTTCTCCAAGTCCCATATTTCCGTGCCTCCCCCATTTTCCTCCCAAAAACAGTGCAGCCACCACCACCTAAAACCACTGCCGCAGCCATCATCTTCCATTCCAGCCACCATTACACCATCCCACACCTTCCACTACCATTGCCGCATCACTTTAACACCCTAAATCCATCCCAAACCCAAAATAACATCCAAATCATCCATTTAACCTCACTGCCGCAGCAAGGAGAAGAGGAAAGAGGACTTAGACGCGCAGAAATTCAAGTGGATTCGTTGGGCGTTCTAGGTGTAATCCATCCTTTGTTCTTTATGTTTAAATTCAATTTTATTTTTCTTGTTGTGAACATGAGAGGCTAAATCCCTATTTAGCTAGGGGGTGATTCGAAACCATGTTTATGCTTGCAATATGATTTGATTACGT
Organism: Pyrus communis; assembly: GCF_963583255.1. Taxonomy (NCBI): domain Eukaryota; kingdom Viridiplantae; phylum Streptophyta; class Magnoliopsida; order Rosales; family Rosaceae; genus Pyrus; species Pyrus communis. Next base: position 19,292,223 of record NC_084811.1, read on the forward strand.
TTGGTTGGAATTTCATGAATGGTGGATTCAATTTGTTTAACTGCTTGATTGATAACTTATTTGTGTATGTTTATTGAGAGTGCACACTTAATTTTCATGCATGAATATGACGCTAGAATATAAGTGAATTTCACCTAATAGTTATGAACTTATATTCACAAGTAGTGGAGGTTGCTATTAAACAATCGCGTTAAATAAATTCTTGGCATAAGTTTCATGCAATCATAGTAACGAATGCCTCGTCAACACTTATAGTTTTCATGATGCTTAATGATTCTTGCTTGTATCTCTATTATGCAATTCATGTAGGGAACTTGTGGGGAATGCTTTGGGTTGTCGCATGCAATCATCCAATTCATTAACTTAAGGAAAACTTGACGGTTAATTTAAGCGGACCTAATTAACCCGGGGTGTTGAGTTTCATAATTCATCGAAAGACCAACTGAAAATCAAATTGTATGCAAGTGTGACATGTGTGGAGAAGAACCTTCTAGCTAGCATTCATCCATATTTTCATCACATTCATATTTATATTCTGCCTTTTAATTACAATCTTTGCATTTAGTTAATTTCGTCAAAACCTCAATCCCCCTTTACTTTAGTGTCTAATTTAGTTAGAAAGTGTCTTAGTTTGTGTTTATAAGTGTTTTGCATTCTTTGAGTCTAGTTTAGTGTTTTTAACGTTTGTTTTACGTTTTTGAGTCAGTTTCCAAGTGATTTAGTAATCCCTCCTAATCCCCGGTCTAGAACGATCCCTACTTGCATCTTTACTACAATTGTCAAAAGAGGGTTTTAATTTGTGTGCTTAATTAGTTAGCATCAAATTTTTGGCGCCGTTGCCGGGGATTAGCAACTTTGCTAATCCCTTGGATTGTTACTTTCTGTTTAATTTAGTTTTTGTTAAGAATTCTGACCTTGTTTTGTTTTCCTTGTTTTAGGTATTAGTGCATGACTCGGAGTTCTCAACCGATTCGTGAGCATATCTCGGATTTTGACAGCGATTTTGAGAGGACTTTGAGACGGACGAGGAAGCAACACGAACCAAATCCACCAAGCCCGGAATCTGACCTCGAGGAACAAGTCCTAGAGGAGGAGGAGGAACCCACGGCAAGGGTATTTGAAGAACCACAAGTCATGGCCGTGGATACCCGGACACTCAAGGAGCTTTCGGCCTCGGGATTGGATAATGCAGCACCCTTGTGTATCCAATATCCCCCACCTGCCGAAGGGAAGACCGACGAGTTTGAGTTGAAGTCCAGTTTGCTCCACCATATTCCGAAGTACCATGGGTTGTCCATGGAGGATCCGAACAAGCACTTGAAGGAATTTGAGGTGGTGTGTTCAAGCATGACTCCCGTCAACGTTGACGGAAGCATATTGAAGATGAAGGCTTTCCCATTTTCTTTGATGGACAAAGCCAAGGATTGGTTGTACGACTTAGCTCCCGGAACCGTCACATCATGGGAGAGCATGAAGAGGGCTTTTCTAGAGAAGTTTTTCCCAACTTCTAGAATCATCCTTTTGCGTAAAAGGATAAGTGGGATTCAACAAGAAGAAGGTGAGTCATTTCCTACGTATTATGAACGATTTAAATCTCTTGTTGCTTCGTGTCCACAGCACCAGATGAAGGAGGAGTTGCTTCTACAATACTTCTATGAGGGGCTCCTACCAATCGAACGTCAAATGCTCGATGCCTCGGCGGGTGGAGCATTGGTGGACAAGACGCCCATGGATGCCAAGGTCTTGATCGCTAACCGAGCGTTGAACGCTCAACAATACGAAGGAGTAGGCCAAAGAGGACCCCCACGGCAGCAAGTGCATGAGGTAAGTTCCACACCCGATATTCATTCACAGTTAGTTAATCTTACTTCCATTGTGTCTCAGATGGCCGAAGGAATGAGGGTGCAAGGACCGATTGTATGCGGGGTGTGTTCGATCCAAGGACATGCTTCTGAGAAGTGCCCACAACTCATAGGAAATGGTGGATGGGAAAGCGCCAATGCAATTGGATTTCAGGGCCAAAACCAACCAAGGAACGATCCGTACTCGAACACTTATAATCCAGGTTGGAGAGACCACCCGAACTTCAAATGGAGGGAGCCCCAACAACCACCACAACAAGGAGGCTTTAGGCAACAACCCCCGGGCTTCTTCACCAAGCCATTCGCACCCACACAAGCACCTCCACAATCTGCCCAAACAAGTTCAGGTAACACTTTAGATAATGATACACTTCTTAAGTTACTAACGAATTTGTCTCAGGGGCAAGAAAATCAAGCCAAAGCCATGCAAAACCAAGATAAGAGGGTGGATCAATTGGAGAAGCAAATTGGGCAGATTGCGGAGTTTGTAGGGCAATTCCGAGACCAAGGCAAGCTCCCGAGCTCAACCATTCCAAACCCGAAGGGAGGCTTTGAAACCGCCAACGCAATTACCTTGAGAAGTGGCAAGGAAGTTGGAACCACCCCACAACCACCAAAATCAAGCGAAGAAGAGGATGAAAAGCTGCAACATGAAGAGGAGGAGGCAAGCAAGCCCACGACAAGGGTACAAACACCCTTGCCGCAACTACCTAGGGACATTAATGCACCCAACTCATCCCATTCGGCCACCAAAGGTAAGTTGGGTTCAAAATTGAGTAATTATAACTTTGTTCCACCCGATGTTCCTTTTCCTAGCAGGTTTATGCAAACAAAGAAGGAGGAGCAGGAAAAAGACATTCTGGAGACGTTTCGGAAAGTCCAAGTAAACATTCCTTTACTTGATGCCATTAAGCAAGTCCCGAGGTATGCAAAGTTTTTAAAAGAGTTATGCACAACTAGGAAAAGAATTGCAAACAAAGAAATTGTGAAAGTAAGTGAAAATGTATCCGCTGTTTTGCAACGAAAATTACCTCCAAAATGTAAGGATCCAGGGAGCTTTACTATCCCATGCATAATTGGAAAAACTAAATTTGAACAATGCATGTTAGATTTAGGTGCGTCTATTAATGTCATGCCATATTCCATTTATGCATCTATGAACCTTGGTGAGTTGAAACAAGATGGCGTTGTAATTCAATTGGCCGATCGTTCTAATGTTTATCCCAAGGGAGTCCTTGAGGATGTTTTAGTGCAGGTTAATCATCTCATCTTTCCTGCAGATTTCTATGTCTTAGAAATGGAGGATTCGAGCGATGCTCCATCATTGCCACTCTTGCTAGGCCGTCCGTTCATGAAAACGGCCCAAACAAAGATTGATGTGGCCAAAGGAGCACTAACAATGGAGTTCGGTGGTGATATAATTAAATTTAATGTTTATGACTCTATTAAGAATCCTAACGATTGCCATTCTTGCTTTGTCATAGATGTGCGTAAGGACATGGGGCCGAAAGGATCCATACCTATCAAGAAGGATGTATCGGGAACCACCGCTGGAGAAGAACTTGGAGTGATTGGTCTACAACCACCCAATATGGCCGAAAGTAGCCATAGTAACATTGTTGAAAGGGCTGCCATTTTTGAGCCCTCACCACACTATGTTTGTAAGTCTTCAATTCCAATCTCAATTCCTACTTCAACTAATAGGTTGTTACCTTCTTTGGTGCAGGAGCCCAATCGATATAAAGGTGGTGGGAGCAGTTATATGGATTGTCGGAACCGAAACACCACCATCAGGAAGGATCATTATCCCCGCCCATTTAGTGAGCCATACTACGAGAAATTTCAAGAAGTATACCGTGGAGGACATACCCCTCCATGCCGTGAGCCAGAGTGAAGATTAAAAGAAAGTTTCGTCCGGCTGGAAGACGTTAAAGCAAGCGCTTCTTGGGAGGCAACCCAGGCATTCAACAAGGAGAAGAGGGAATTTACACTCCATAACCAGATTTGCGTCCCTAACCTCTTCTCTTTGTTATTTACATTCTGCCATGTTTAATGAGTTTAGTGATGTTTATGTGTTTGCTTGTGTTTGGTGTGATGTTAAGCTTAAAACATTGAGGACAATGTTTAGTTTAAGTGTGGGGGAATTTGATAGGAGCATATTCATGCGACTTAATTAGCTTGTTCTCGTGCATTTATGTTGTGTTTACTTAGCTATTTTAGTGTTTAAGGCTACTTTTGTGTATTTTCAGATTATAAGGCCAAAGTGTGCAAGAAGATGCAAATTGGAGTAATTTGGAGCGAAAGAGGAATGAATGAGTTGAAGATTTGAAGAAACGACGAATTCCTACTCCAACGATGAATTCTTACCAAAACGAGGAATCCTACTCAAACAAGGTTTCCTATTTGAAGTAGGAAAGTTAACCCTAAGTTCCCGTTTTGGTAACCTTTCCTAAACTTAAACGTCCGTATTTTCTAGCTACTTTGAAGGCCTTGTAGGCACTTTAGGACACAAAACCAAGGCCCTAGCCCAATTACACAACCTTGCCGTGCCTAAACCCTATTTCCCTCTCCTAACCTAACCCTAGCCGCACCCTTTAATTATTCCCTCTTAATTTCTGATTTTATTCCCTAATTCTAGCAGCCTTTAGGTGAATTTTAGTTAATAAAAATAAAGGAGGGTTTGAATTTCAAAACCCTAGGGTTTCCACCATTTAGCCGCACCTTAGGGACCTATTATTATTTTTTTCTTTTCATATTTTTCAGAAAAAAATAACCAATTCCAGCCTTCCCCTCATCTTCACGCAGCCACCCTTCCATATTTCTCCAAGTCCCATATTTCCGTGCCTCCCCCATTTTCCTCCCAAAAACAGTGCAGCCACCACCACCTAAAACCACTGCCGCAGCCATCATCTTCCATTCCAGCCACCATTACACCATCCCACACCTTCCACTACCATTGCCGCATCACTTTAACACCCTAAATCCATCCCAAACCCAAAATAACATCCAAATCATCCATTTAACCTCACTGCCGCAGCAAGGAGAAGAGGAAAGAGGACTTAGACGCGCAGAAATTCAAGTGGATTCGTTGGGCGTTCTAGGTGTAATCCATCCTTTGTTCTTTATGTTTAAATTCAATTTTATTTTTCTTGTTGTGAACATGAGAGGCTAAATCCCTATTTAGCTAGGGGGTGATTCGAAACCATGTTTATGCTTGCAATATGATTTGATTACGTTTGGTTGGAATTTCATGAATGGTGGATTCAATTTGTTTAACTGCTTGATTGATAACTTATTTGTGTATGTTTATTGAGAGTGCACACTTAATTTTCATGCATGAATATGACGCTAGAATATAAGTGAATTTCACCTAATAGTTATGAACTTATATTCACAAGTAGTGGAGGTTGCTATTAAACAATCGCGTTAAATAAATTCTTGGCATAAGTTTCATGCAATCATAGTAACGAATGCCTCGTCAACACTTATAGTTTTCATGATGCTTAATGATTCTTGCTTGTATCTCTATTATGCAATTCATGTAGGGAACTTGTGGGGAATGCTTTGGGTTGTCGCATGCAATCATCCAATTCATTAACTTAAGGAAAACTTGACGGTTAATTTAAGCGGACCTAATTAACCCGGGGTGTTGAGTTTCATAATTCATCGAAAGACCAACTGAAAATCAAATTGTATGCAAGTGTGACATATGTGGAGAAGAACCTTCTAGCTAGCATTCATCCATATTTTCATCACATTCATATTTATATTCTGCCTTTTAATTACAATCTTTGCATTTAGTTAATTTCGTCAAAACCTCAATCCCCCTTTACTTTAGTGTCTAATTTAGTTAGAAAGTGTCTTAGTTTGTGTTTATAAGTGTTTTGCATTCTTTGAGTCTAGTTTAGTGTTTTTAACGTTTGTTTTACGTTTTTGAGTCAGTTTCCAAGTGATTTAGTAATCCCTCCTAATCCCCGGTCTAGAACGATCCCTACTTGCATCTTTACTACAATTGTCAAAAGAGGGTTTTAATTTGTGTGCTTAATTAGTTAGCATCAGAGGCACAAAAGAAAACAAGGTTTCCGAATTTTTTGATGAGATTTCGTTGCTAGAAGTGTTTGTGTTAGCTTGAAATATGTTGTTAACAGGTCCTGAGGTTCACTAACAAATGAATTGACATGTAAGAGTCAATGGTTACCTAACATGGTATTAGAGCTTTGGTTACAAATGATCGTGGGTTTAAACCTTCAACCCCATCGCTTACTAATCACTTTTCGATAAAACGACTTTCACATTCCTACTTTGTAAACTTGCATTTCATGTTTTGTTTATTTATTTATATTTTTTAACAAAAAAATAAAACGAAAAACTAAACTAAATACATTCAATAACTACATGCATCTAACCAAGTACAATCAGAGGACTTCCGATGCCCAAAATTGGCTACATCATCAGCAAAGTGTAACTTTGTATTCAATTATAAAGAGCATCACAGTAAGGTGAGGAATGCAAGCCTACAAAATATGATTGCGGAAACCATTATGTGCTCAATATGATTGTATATGCACAAATACAGCTGGTTACAAACTTTTAATAAAAATAAAACTAAGAAGACAAAAATATCAAATATAAACCACGTTTGTGCACCCTCTATTATGTCATGGTATTCTCGAGTTTTATTTTTGATTAAAAGTATGGGGCTATACGAGTATTTGGGAAAACAAATATTCAAACGTTAAGAAAAAAAAATATCACCTTAATTTCCATGGAGGTAGTTACTAGAGATGATCCACTGTCTTCCTCAAAGTTCTTGTTTTTGCCTGGATTCCATTCTGTATCTACACTAGCTGCTGGAAATGTCGAATCCGCCATTTTCTGTCCAAAAGAGAAATAGTTTGTTCTTCCTTTCAAGTTATTGATTTCTTTCTTTGTTTCTATGGCAGTGGAAAGGGGAGGAGAGAAAAGGTGAGGCAGCGACACGTGTCAGTACCTTTTTTCTTGAAGACCACGCTTGAGTTCTTTAGGTTGATCTGTAACGGTTTGTCATGTTTTTCTGGGTCTTTTAGGTTAACCAGCCTACTTTCTTGTTTTATCCTAAATTGTCCGACAAAACCTCCGTGACTCGTTCTAGGCCTATCCGTATTTAGAGGCTGAAAGGACTAAGATTCTTGGTATGAGAGTACGTACATCACCTGTCCGTCCAAGACACACACAAGTAGATTCGGGCATTCGGATTCTCACAGCTTGAATGCAAAGAGAGTAGATTCTAGAATTTCCAAAGAGAAAATACGTATGTCACCTGTCCGTCCAAGACACCGGGAATCACGAGGTGCATGAACGAAATCTAACTATTGAATGTACTGTGTACTCCACATACGTTAATAGCATCACTAATCATAAATATTAAACCCACATGGGTGACTGACCACAATATTTCTATAAGAGTGTTGCAACCGCAATGATGCATGAATTTCTCATTAATACAAAAATAGATTGCGTTACAGAAAATTGAATATACAATGAGCTTGATACATTACATAGCCTAGTGCAGGAACATCAACTCTCACAACGTACAGCAATCATGAAGAATAACTCTTGCAGTTCTACGCAAACATGTCTGACTAATCGTGTAAATTATCAAGAGCACGCATCTTCTTGACCTGAACTCTCCTTTGCTATGCTCGCTCAGTTCCGGCCTCCAAAACCATGTGGACCGGGCCTGGATGCCGAGCCAACAAACTGCCTCCTTGAATCAGACCGTCGTTCTGCCTTGCAGGGCCAGGATGAGCCTGACAAAGGAAGAATCCCAAGCCGTAAAAATTATGGAGGGCAGAGACATGTTATACAGTTCAATAACATGGCCTATAAATTACAGAGAGCGCACAAAAGTGTAGGATTTATCTTATGGGATAAATAAATATCAAAGGATATTCCACCCACATGAGGATATTAACCTCCTAATTATCTATGTGACAATTAGATGAAAATCAAGAGATATTCATATTAGAATATACTTGGGATTTTCATGGGCTTTTCAGTCTTTGTACACTCTTCCCAATCACTATATAAGGAGGCTTTGGGGAAGAGAGAAAATACAAGAAACACAAGCTTTTCCACATTTCAAATATTCTAGTTAGGTCTTTAGAGCTATCACTTTCATCTATAGGTCTTGGGAGGCAAAAACAAGGGGCAACTCGACATATCATAGCCAACCCTAGACATGCACGGAGGGTCAGAGCAGTTGTTCGTGTTTGTAGGAGCGTGTTGAGATTCAAGCTTCTGCATAAAAGGTACACACATCATTTCGAATTTATTTATAGTCTTCCAACAGTGGTATCAGAGCCACTCACACACTCCTCGCATGAAAGCATGAGATATATTTGAATATGCCATGTATGAAAACCTTGAAAGCATGAGATATATATATATGAATATGCCATGAATGGTTGTCTTTAAAAATTTTCGTTTTTGCCATGCTTATTTTTTATGGGTTTTAATGCTTGGGTTATGTTCTTTACATTCATTTTAAAATTTGGTAAAGAAAAACCAAGTGGTTAGAGAGATAATTCAAACCCTAGTTTCATAATAGCATGAAAAACGAAATTTTTCAAGGTTTTTGCAACCCTTTTTTCATGTGGTTAGAGTTGTTTGTGGAATTCACCAAAGAAAACTTCACTGTATATGGTAATCTGATCTTTCTAACGACATAAAATACACATAAAATGGATGCATATTCCCTAAGTTATAGCCTCTGTAAACAGGCCTCACAAGAATGAAAAATCTGGAAATTTCAGTTTTTTTTTGGAAGAAGATGATGAACAGTGGTTTATCTCTTCCGCTCTCGGCCTAAGCAAGTACGAGTGCAACGCTAGGCTTTTGTGGATGTTAGCTACACTGTTGGATTCATCTCAGGGAGTTCAATCCAAGGTAGGTAAAAAGAACGGTATCGGACCGCCAGAAGGTGGTCCATGTGTGTCATGCACCACCCACGGCGAGTGGGTTTGCGCAATATTAAATTAATTAATTTTGCACTGCCGTTTTGGGCAACGCATGGGCCGTGTTTTTGGGACAAGGCTAGCAAGTGAATCATTGTGGTTCACTGACCTACATAATTGTATATTTAGGTTTGGTATTAGAGACATTTTAATTTACTAAAATTAAGGAAACGTTCTTAATTAACCTTTAAAAAATATCCAACACATGCCAAGATTTTAGGAAAATCAAAAAGAGATAATGTCAATCAAATTTGCTCATGTTGATTGAGCATTTTAAATTAGAAAGGAATATTCTTTAGGAGAATATTTAAAAAAGATTACCTAATTAATTAAAAATAATGAAATTAGACTGGGGTTCACTAATGGTCACCTCTTATTTGGTGTGGTGTCTAGGAAAAATCTTTAAGGAGACACTTTGGGTGTCAAAGGGGTTCGGTTTTTTAAAGCTTCACGCTACCACCGTTCCCAGTTTTGACCTGGCCACACTTACGGAGGCCCACATGTCAAGCCCATTGTCTAAAGGCTCTAATCGTTGTGCACTCAATTGGATGTTGCATGAAAAATGGATAAGCTTAAAACATAATAATGTTTAAATAGATTTATTTTGAAAATAATAAGAAAATATGATTTTGACTCTTAGAATTGAATGGTAATTATTAGCAACTTAGCGGATTTTTCAATTTCAACCTACAAGAAACAACGAAATATTTTCTAATGAGTTTTTTGAAATAAATAAATGCAACATTTGTAATTAATAATGTCAAAATTATTTCACCCCTGTAGAAAGAAATGGTTGTCAAAAATGTTGCTGCTAATTTGACCAAATGAGAAAAGCTGGTTGGAACTAACTATGATATTTGGCATAGGAAGATCCAATATCTTCTCAATCAATTAGAGCTCTTGGAGCCTTTGGAGGCTTCGGTGGATGAGCCTGATCTTGAGAGAGATGGAACCACTACGGCTCAGCATACAGCTAGAGTAAGGTCTTATGAATCTTGGTTCAAAAAAGATCGAAGTGATAACATATAGTCTAGTACATTGGACTGCTCTTCGTTACAAGGGAGCTCCTCTAGCAGCTTCAATATCAATATGGATATCAATGCTAATGTTAATGGAGTACGTTATGCGTATTAAGAAGTTCGAGCGTATATGGGGTGGATTTTCTTCAGAATCATTCCACTATGTTCTTACTAATTTGAAACTCGCTCTCCCCTCTGCATTGATGGCATGGTAAGTGTTCTTTAAATTTTCATTACTTTAATTTTGAAATGCTAAAAGTCCAACCGCAGTTGTACTCATACATAAACACATTTGATAAGACTAATTTGATGGATTGACTTAGATTGGCATGACTTGAACTTAGTGATGTCCTATGTTCGTGTGTATTTCTGGACTAATACACCACAGGTAAAAATAAGCCGTGGAAATATAATTTTTTTTTTCAACAATATATCATTTTTGTTTTTGTATAATGGATGTATTAATCCAAAAATACATCATTGAAAAAAAAAAATAAGCAGTGGAAATATAATATCTTTATTTTATTTTTTTTACTTGTGGTGTATTAGTCCAAAAATACACACAAACGTAGGACATCACTAAGTTCAAGTCTTGCCAATCCAAGCCAATCCATCAAATTAGTCTTATCAAATGTGTTTATGTATGAGTACAACTGTGGTTGGACTTTCAGCATTTCAAAATTAAAGTAATGAAAATTTACCATACCATTAATGGAGTGCGGAAAGTGAGTTTCAAATTAGTAAGAACACAGTGGAATGATTCTGAAGAAAATCCACCCCATGTACGCTTGAACTTCTTTGCACACATAACGTACACCACTAACATTAGCATCGATATCCATATTGATATTGAAGCTGCTAGAGAAGCTCCCTTGTAACGAAGAGCTGTCCAATGTACTAGACTATACGTTATTACAACATGAACAACCATTTGCATAACGAAAAAGAAATAGAGGGGTAAGACAACTGATTGTGCCTGCATAAATCTTAATATATTTTGTAAAATATGTCGGATATGATTCTCCTTCAATTATTTGTTGCTTAGAACCTTTTATAGGTGATCTTTTTACTACTCGTTTCACGGATTGTCACTTCTATGAAGCAGTCTTCCCGTCGTTAGCGGGAGATAAAGAATGTCATCATTCCTGAAGAACAAAGCGAATTATCATGGACAACTCTCACTTTTTCTCATTTAGATCCTCGTACCGCTCAGTTTGAAACTAAAGTACGGCGCATATTAGATCTTTAGACCATAGCTCAGAGCATGCCATATGCTTTCATGGATCTAGCGCGAGTGACAAGATCACATATTCCAGCTGCGAATGTGCCTGCAAAGATGGATGTACCAAATGTACGACAGACTTCCCTCCTGGAAGCCTGGGATGCCACTTTGACTAATTAGTGACTAGCCAATCCTCTACCCCAACACATGGTAGACCTCTTAGTTCAAAGGATTCACACCCCCACAAAAGGAAACCCACAGCACAGGTTGTTGAGCCTACCGTGGATCCAACTGTCGCCCACTCATTCTATCCAACTCATGAGGAAATTCTAGATTACGAAAGTGTCCTTGAAGAGACGAATCCACCTCCTGAGAATCGAGAGATTTCAGTCCATTATGTTAGCTTCGATGATGTTTGGTGTAGAAATGAGATAATCATCGATGATGCATTAGCATATGCAGTAACTACTGAGATCATGTTGAGTGATGACATTGAACCCCTTTCCGTTGATGAATGTCGATGTAAAACCGATTGGTTATGAAACGTAGGGTGTTTGGACCTATAGCTTCTACTCCTTCATATGTGAACCTCATTGGCTACAAGTGGTTTTCGTTCAGAACGGTAATGAGAAGAACGAAATTGTGCATTAAAAATCTCGTCTTGTTGCACAAGGCTTCTTATAACGCCCCGGGATTGACTATGACGAAACTTATTCACCTGTTATGGATGTGATTACTTTTCGCTACCTTATCAGTTTAGTAGTTTCTGAAAAACTAAGTAGCTAATGGACGTAATAACTGCGTATATCTATAGGGATCTTGCTACAAAAATTTATATAAAAGTTCCCAAAGGACTTACATTGACTAGATCAAATATTTCCAAACCTGGAACACGTTCTTAATTCGGCTAAGACGTTCACTCTACTGTTTGAAGCAATCCAGAAGAATGTGGTATAACCGTCTGAGTGAGTATTTGAATAGTCAGGGATATATGAACAACAAACTATACCCTTACATGTTCATTAAGAAGATGGTTTTGTGATTGTTGCAGTTTATGCCGACGACTTGATCTTCATCGGAACTCTTGAAGAGCTCAAGAGAACTGCCACACACCTAAAGTCAAAACTTTAGATGAAAGATCTAGGAAAAGCTTGATAATGTCTCGATCTCAAGATAGAGCATTGTTCGAATGGAATCTTTGTACATCAATCGAACTACACCCAAAAGGTGTTGCGTCGCTTTAACAAGGATAAAGTGAAGCCTTCAAGTACTCCTATGGTCGTTCGATCACTAGATGCAAAACGAGATCCCTTCCATCTGAATGAGGATGATGAACAGTTATTGGAACCCAAAGTTCCTTATCTGAGTGCGATAGGCGTTTTATTGTACTTAGCTCAATGCACTAGACCCGACATCTCCTTCTATGTTAATATTCTATTACACGAAGCAACTTAGGAATGCTTCTGGCTGAGAATAGTTGTGGGCCATATTCTAAGCTTCTGCGATCTTTACCCTGTCGTTGATGTCTCGACGATGATCTATGAAGATAACGCAGCATGCACCAAACAACTTAAGAAGGGTGACATCAAAGAAGACAACATCAAGCACATTGCGCTAAAGTTCTTCTTCTCACATCAATAGTAAAAACATCAAAAGATTGAAGTCACACAAATTTGTTCACAAGACAATATGGCCGACCTCTTCACCAAATCACTACCAAATGCGACGTTTCATAAGCTTGTTCAAGGAATAAGTATGCGTAAACTTTCTGAGTTGTAACATTGTTAGTTCTCTTTGGAATTATGTTAATCTCAAGGGGAGTATCCTGAAGTATACTTGCTTGATCTTAATGTACTCTTTTTCCCTACGATTAAGAGCATTTTTCCCATTGAGTTTCTGCTACGTAACGAGATTTTGATGAACCTTGGGTTGATCATATCCCTAATGACGTCTCGTAGACGTTTTATTTGACTTTGCATTTTCTCATGCATTTTTCCTTAGACTATGGATTTTGTCCCCACTTGGGTTTTACCATAGCCATGGGGTTTTTTGTGAGACTTAGTTCCATATCTAAGTTCTTACTTTACTTTGAGTCTAGCGTGTTCCCAGAATCAGTGCTAATGAGTCGACTTCCTCAACTCTACATGATGCCGAATCTACTTGAGTATTTACACACTCAAGGGGAAGTGTTATAAACATTGTATTTAAGTGTGATTATGTAAATCCTAGATTAGATACTAGTTATTCTTCCCTATTAGGACTTATATTCCTTGGAGGAGAAGGATTCTTCCCTCCCTTATTACTATAAATAAAGGCGCTGCTAATAGGGAATAACACATCTTTTACACAACCTTACAAACACATCTCTCTCCTTACTCTCTCTCTCTCTCTCTCTGTGTGCCATGCACACACTCTCTCTCCCTATCAGATTAAAATAACCACAGCATGGGTGATATATAGGCCATATTATTGTGGTGTGTCATGTTTTCCTCTACAAGCATTGGAGATGAAGATGGAACAGACTAAGGAAAGTGAGAGGCACTAGAGGAGAGGTCGAAAGTTAGAGAAATTAAAGTTTTAGCACTAAAGGGAGACATAAAGTTTTAGCACTAAAGGGTGACATCTCAATCTCTACAAGAATCACCAGCCTTCAAGCTATGAAGATGAAAGAAGCTTATGAGTGGTGAAAGCCTAACAACAAGGTGAACAACTTTGATTCAAATCAAGGTATCGCTTGAAGAGGTATAAGCCTTTTCCTACTCTTATTGCATGCGATATTTATCAAAAAAAGTTTTAAAAATCCATGGTTCTAGGTTTTGGAGTGCATACAACGTATATAACACTTCCACTACTATGATTTCGTTTTCATTGATGCACGTACTTTGTTGGTCCAAAATCTGATTAGGATTCACCATTTTCACCCACACATCATTTTTTACCTTCCACATACTCCTCTCAATTTATAGGCATCAAATATATTGAATGTGTGTGAATAACACCCCCTTTTCATCAAATGAGAACCCAAGAAACCTTCTCGACATAACCACTCTCTTCACCTTCACACTTGTCTCCCACTCCCGTCAATTGGTTGAATATCAATGTGTATGATGCTTATAACATTGCAAACTTCATCGGAGACCTTCCTCGATGATTTCATTCAACATACTTGGGGGAATTCTTCAGTGACTTTGCATGCAGGCTTCTACACATGTCAAGTCTTGTCATGGTTCAATGTTTGGCAATCATCATTAGTACAAAGAACACACTTGCACGACGAAGCATATTACGTTGCGCAAAAACTTTTCACGCAATGTTGACAAAGAAGCATCACGCAATGACGTTTTAAGCGATAAAGCTTTCCATCGCTTAAAACTGTTTTACGCGACAAAGGTACACCTTTATCACGCAATGTTTGGAAAAAGGTGGTAAAATCCTGGTTTGGCACGAGAAAATTGCGCGAAATACCAACCGCATCGCGCAAATGGTCTTTGCATGACATTTTAGTTCACCGTTGCGCAAAGACCATTTCCGTGACGCGAGTGGTCCATCGCGAAATTTTCTGGCACCAAACCAAGATTTTTACCACCTTTGTTGCGGTAAACATTTTTGTGCGACGGAACGATTTGTTGCACAAAGTCGACGAGTTTTTCCAAATCACAAAAGTAGTTTGGAAGGTAGAAATTGCAAACCAAATTGCAATAGCTACCTCCCTTCCTCATCTCTCTTCAAAATTTTCTCCAATGCCTCCCTTGCTCTTAAATTCATCATACAAATATTCCATCTCTCTTCTCCTCCATCTCCTCTCCCTTCCTCGATCTATGCCTATCCAGAAAGCAATTTGACTTTGTATATGTAACTTTGAATTGAGAATTCACGCTAAAACAATTAAATTTGTTTTGTAAAGGATTTATGTATACGAATTTCATTGAAGAATGAATTTGAAGGTATTTTCTTTGCTAAATTTATCTTTACTAATTTTATCTATTTTATTTAGTTTTAGTAATTATTGTGATTTAATTTATTTATATGCACATATTTTTGTAGATCACGTGCAAAATTGTTTTGTGTTGTATGGAGTTAATACTACTTAACTTCGTACACTTTTTTCAAGAAAAGCTTAGTTTCCCATATGAGAATTAGTTGGATTTCGTGCATGCATGTGAAAGCATGACTTTGGTTCAATTAATTCTTGAATTGTCCCATTTTTTGGACAGTTTGGGAATGCATAGTTATGTGTCGTAGTTTGCAGTTCATGGATTAGGTTTCGATAGTGGGAATTTTGGTAACATTTCCTGATGTTCTTCGAGTACACAGTTGATATTATATATCTACTGCGTGCACTTGAAGAACAGTAAGGTGATGTTGCCAAAATTTACCCACGTCAAAATTTAATCCAATGAACCGTAAATTACAGCACATAATTGTGCATTTCAAAATTGGATAGGGCCTTTACCAGAGGCATAAGGTGACAAGACAATAGTTGAAATTGTTGTAATTCTTGTATTTTTATTGTGATTGCAGACAAAATGGACACATAGTGAATATAGAATCAGAACAGATATGCTGCTGAGTACTTGGATGAAATAGATGAGTTCATTAAATTCGCATAGCAAATATAGAATCAGAACATATGTGATGTTGAGTACTTGAATGGAATAGATGAGTTCGTTAAATTTGCAACAAGACATTCGATATCCGTGTAGGAGGTGTAACAACTCAATGAGGGAGACATTCGAAAATGTTCGATTTCATTTGGTAATAAATGGGATGATGGAGACAAATAACTACTTGGAATCATCATGGAGAACGATTAGACCATGCTTCGTCTTCATACGTGACACAAGTTGAGACTATTGAATTTAATGCGGATCCTAAGAATAGGTTCTTCACTTCTAGTCAGTGTCCTTTAGATTTAATTATCCTGTTGCCAAGTTTCTTCCATAAATTATATATACTTGTATTTAACGGTTCGACTCATCAACTACTAATCACCCTCAAATGCTCTATGCATAATAGCTAGTATATATTCATATTTCTTAGTATATATGTGTGGATGTATATATAGAAACTAAACAAAACTAGCTTTCAAGACATGAAACTATACACATGTGTATATTTTTATATTTATTGTTTCAACTATTTCAAGTAAAACATGTGTTTGGAGTCGATCAACCAAAACTACTTTGAATTAGTATTGTTTCCACCTTTGCAATACTGCTTTATATATGTGTCAATTGATTTCTTAGAAAGTGAATATATATATATATATATATGTATGTATATATGTATGTATGTATGCATGTATGTATATATATGTATGTATCTATATATATATCCGGACAGGAGCTAGCTGATTTTCATCTTGTCAAACTATACACATTGTTACATATTTTTTTTTTAAATGATATATGATATTACTTTGGCTCCTAATTGATTAGTTTCCAATGCAAGAAAGGATTAGGGAACAAACTACTTCAATTATTTAGGACAATATATATGAGTCTCTAATGTTATATTTTTATGATTAAAAAATTGTATAGATGTCGCAGTTGATCACTCTTCATCGGGGTGTGACCAATGTGCCTCCCGCATTTTCAGCACCTACTACTTTAGTGATGAGTGCTCCATCGATTGGGGAGCTTACACCCCTTACGCAAGCTACTCCGGGGGGTCCTAGGTGCCCGCATCATCGACATGATCAATGTCGGTTCAGCCGCTCAGTGCACGGCAGCTTCACCACCCTCGCCGCCATCAAGAGCCTTCTGATCACACTTCCTCGGCATCCACAGTCGAGGTTGGGGGCTCCCAGCCAGTTAGTTTTTCTAATTTTTACTACATTGTATTTTTTTTCATTTTAAAACTATTCTTTTTATGATTCTGAAAATTTGCTAGATTGTGAAAATGTGTTGTGGATGTGAACCACTGTTATTTTACTATTTTCAGGTTTTGGGAAATGATATACTATTAAGGGATGTTCTACCAAATTTTCGGTAGAAAATTTAAGATTAGGGTTTTTGACCATTTAAGTTTCTTTGGGAAGCTAAAAAAAAACACCAGGGCACCTAATCGAATGTTAAAGCCAGCACACAACGCACTTGTGTCCAACGGTTTATCAAGATTGCTTATGACTCGCGACATCATGGAGTAGCTACTTCACAATAGTATAGCAGCATTGCTACCAACTGTGGTTTTGTTATTCGGTGGCATTGTCCTATGCAGTGAGACTCTTGGGCAGAAATTCCCGAGGAGACGAAGAAAATGGTGTGGCATGACTTGTCAGTTACTATTTTCATTTTTAGACTTTATCATTTTTTTTTTAATTTTGTTTACAAATATTATAAACCAAATTATATTATCTTAATATTATTAAATTTCTTACTATTATTTTACTATTTTCATATTTGTAGTTCATTTATAATCTTAAGGATATATCCCCTGAGGCCACTACCTACTTAGAGGAGGACTTAGCAACCCATTACAAACATTGAAACAAACTCCACGTGCATTTTAAGAAATGGGATGATCCGGAGATTACTCGCCTAGAGAGTTGCCTAACGGAGTTGTTAAAGCAGCCGGAGGATTAGGAGTGGCTTTGCATGACACACCCCGACCCAGAATGTCCACTAGGACCCCAAATCGAGCTGTGTTGGCCGACACCTGGAAGGTGATGAAGCCATAAAATGTGATAGTGTATAAACAGTGAGTAAATTTGAATCTAAAAGTGTCTAAATACCAGAGTGCGCTACGAGTGGGAGCGAACCCATTTCACATGCGATGTCAGAGCATAAGTAAGGTACAGTAGTGTGGGTAAGAATCATGCCCTTAAATGTAGCCACCAATACTAAGATTAGCCATATATCCTTGTTGATACGAACTTAGTAGTTAAAACCTGAAGGGGTACAAAACAGAAAGTGTGAGTAAGCAGTAAAACCAAGCTTCCCAAAACTATTATCTTTCTAACAGTAATAACCCCTCACTGTAAATCCCTTATCGTTTCCTATAGAACAGTACTATATATATATATATATATATATCAACATATCCACCCACGCTAATAAAAAAATAAAGGGCCAAAACCACTAGTATGCCATGTCCATAGACTCTACAATGCATTAACAAGTAGGCCAAATGAACTTAATCAATATAAAATGATACATCAGCCGGAATCACCTAACGTGACCCGTACGACTGTACTCATATGTCATCAATCAATGCTAGCATATAAGTCGGGAGTCATCTCTAGTGACTTGTACGACTTATCTATATCTCATCAAGCATCCCTGCACACGAGTCGGAACCACCTCTAGTGGTCTGTACGACAGGACTGGGTGTAAATAGTACGCTCAAGTGCTCCGATCACGTGAAAACTGGGCGGATAATCGCGGGTCACCTACGAGTCGGAACCAACTATAGTGGTCTGTACGATAGGCCTATGCACCTACCTTGAGTCCAAGGTGAGCGTAAGGTGCGGGAGGTGAACATCACGTGAAGGACTGTGCCCTGACCACGGGCTGGAGCACTAACACCGAGGTGCAAGTATCCATATCTCATCAATCAATGCTAGTATACAAATCGGGAGTCACCTATAGTGACCTATACGACTTAATCTATAGCTCATCAAACATCTCTGCACACGAGTCGGAACCACCTCTAGTGGTCTGTACGACAGTACTGGGTGTAATAAGTACGCTCAAGTGCTACGATCACGTGAAGACTAGGCGAATAATCGCGGGTCACCTACAAGTTGGAACCACCTATAGTGGTCTATACGACAGGCCTGTGCACCTACCTTGAGTCCAAGGTGAGCGTAAGGTGCGGGAGGTGAACATCATGTGAAGGATTGTGCCCTAACCACGAGCTGAAGCACTAACACCAGGGTGCAGGTTATGAGCTCTCTATGCATCTCAATATAACATGTACAACTCATGGCAACCAGTACGACAGTATCAGAGTTGCCTAACACATAAATGTAGTCATGCTATAACTCCATCGATTTAACTAATACCATAAACTCACCTGAACTTACCTGGGTGTCCTGTGTTCACCTTTGCACTTGAAAGCATTTCCAATAATTATGTGCAAGTAATATACATATGGATATACCATGATGCAATCTAATACTCAACCATGTTGTAGCATTTTCAATTATAACGGTGTGAAATGTACAATCAATAACGCCCTCCTCCCGAACTACTTATTTTCAGGGATAATTATCCATGACAACCCAATTAACACTAATTTAACTAACTAATTCACAAAACTAAAACTTGCCTTTACCAATTTCCTTCGCATTACTCAATTTCCCAAATAAGGCTTTTGTCTCAAATATATTATGGCTGCATCTAACGTCTCGTTAGACTGCCTACGTACCCTAAATAGGGATCAAGCCATTCGTAGTTCATATTAGTACTTCAAGCATTCACAATAATTATATGAAGGTAATATACCTAATCAATTCAAAAGTGTCGAGAGAACTCTCAATAATATGTACGATAAAAAGGAAAAGATCCACTCACTTGGAGTCCACGCTATGGTTCTCTAGCGCACGCATTGAGACGTCCTGAATGATTGGTGCCTGTGACCAATTATCGAATCACATCTCAGAACTCTTATTAGTAGAATACGTCATTCACATAAAACACAACCTCAAAGGCATTCTAAAATAGTTTGAGACCCATTGACCACAAGTCAACAGTCGATCAAAGATCAACGGTAGGGTCTACAACCCTGTATAACTCGACTCGAAAGATCCACATGTTAGATTTCCAATCCGCAACTCCCAACGATCCACAATATGTTTCTAGAATAACATATTAAAATTTCATTACGATCCAACGGTTGGATCTCCGCCATTTGCCCAAAACCAAGTGGACGTGAACATTTATTTTACTAACTTACAAATCCAATTCGGGAAGATCCGTATGTCGGATTCCCAATCCATAAATTCCTGTGATCTTTAAATATTACTATTATAATGTATCCAAGTTTGATGACGATCCAACGGTCAGATCGTCGATTCACATTTTCATCAAGTAACGTATCGTAACGAATTTAGGTTCCAACGATCAACCTATGTCATTCAAATAACAAAACTGAATTCAAGACATTCGACATAGCCTAAAAATAGCATTGGCGGCCCACTGGCCACGCGCCGCCTAGAATTGCCGGAAAATCCAACTATTTCCAAAAATTCTCAAACTTCACAGAAATGAAGATCTCAGTGAGTGGAGCAACTTTCATACCTGCCATGAAGTCCAAAGGTGGACGGAAGATGGTCAATTTTGCCCACAAAGCCGGTGGGTGCCTAAAACTTCCCAATGTCGATTCGTCTTCTACGGTGGTCCAACGGGGTCAAGATTGGTTGGGTTTTTCTCCTGGGATGATGGGCTACAAATCCCAAGTGGTGGCATCGGCCATCACTTTGCCGATTTGCCGGAAAATCAAAAAGAGTGGGCAGAGCACCGTTGATTTTCGTCGACTTTCGTGGCCTCAAACCGCCACATACCGTGGTTAATCAAGGTGGTTCTTGGGTTTTGTAGAGGGGAATGAGAGCTTCAAGATGGTGGTGGTAGCGTCGAAAAACTCCACCGAAGTTGGGCAAAATCGGCCTTGGAAAATGGGAGCTTGCGGTGGGTGTGGGTGTACGGGAAGGCCACTTCCCTTTTTTTTTTTTCTTCTTTTCTTTCTTTCCTCATTTCTGATTTGGCTTCACCCCACAAAGTGGGGATTTAATTTAATGAAAACTAAACCTTGAATAACCAATTTCAAACGTCTATAACTATACAGTTATAATTCGGACTCGCAAACGGCTTTCGCCTATACGTTCGTACCAATGAGTACTACGAGGATATGCTAAAAGATATAAGTCCCACATCTCTCAAGTCGATGGTCAACGGAAGTCAAAGTCCTTGCCTCTAGGGCAATTTCGTAAATTCACGCCTTTAAAATAAAATAAAAACGTAAAATTTGGAACGGGTTGTCACATTGCAAACATTTTACAGACACAAATTTTTTCGTAAGTATGTACATATTATTTTAATAATAATTTAATATTGTTTTATTTATTTTTTAAAACTTTTTTAATAATTTCTTTCAAATAGTCGCGCTCACATGTATATTTGTGTTTAACAAAAGAAATATGTTGCTGGCAAGAAAGCTCAAGAGTCAAAGACACTTCTTCACCATTCTAGTTCAATGCCTTTCTCCTATAGGGTTGAGGAGCGACGTCAAGTTAAAGTATATTAATTTTTAAATTTTGTACAATTTATTTTTTATTATTGATTAATAACATTTTCTTAATGTTTTTTTTTTCTTCAGGAGGGTTATAAGTTCCCAGAGCTCGACATGTTCAATGACGTTTATGTTCGACCCAGCGATGAGACCACTGAGCAGTTCCATGTAAGTATTTGTAATTGTTATTATTATTATATTTATGTATTGTTCAAATATTAATTACAATTTTTTATTATATATTAAATGTTTTTTCTTTATTATTACAGGCCGCTATGGTGGAGAATAGCATCATTGCAACTTTTCCTGGAGACCCCGATCAAGGACGTCACTGTACCCGAGGATGCAGATCTTCAGATCCTGACTGAGACCTTGTATCAAACGCTCGGTCGTTGTCATGGCAAGGTTGTTCAGGGTATGGGGAAAGCGTTGGTTGTGAAACGGGTGCCTCCTCATCTTCCACATCAACCATAGTATAGGTCGTCCTCATGACAGAGGAAGTGGCAACCTGAAAGATAAGATTGCAGCTCAGGAAGCCCAGATTGCAACTTAGATTGCGGCCCAAGATGAGAAGATGAACATGATCTTATAGGCCTTCCAAATGTCCAACCTCCAAATCCCGATGTCAGCACCTGATCCTGTTCCACCTTCGACATCCCAACCACATCCCAACCACTTTGCCCAGCCAATACCCAGTAGCCTGATGCATTAAACACGGACGACTATTTATTTAATTTTTTCTTTTTTGTTCGGACATCTTGTACGTACATTTTTATATATTTATAATTAAATGTTTTTTCATGGTTGATTAATTATTATTGTTTATAATTTAATTAAAATATTTGTAGAAATTAAATAAAAAATATTTTGTCAAGAAAAAAGAAAAAAAAATGAAGAAGGGTTTGCGCAACGACGACAATAACCTGTGTCGCGCAAAAGGTCTTTGCACGACGACAACAACCTATGTCATGCACCTATCTTCGCGCGACAACGAGAGCTCGATATGTACGCAGATTACGCCATCGTCGCACAAATCCTGCTTTCACGACCTTTGCACAACGGTCTCCGCACGACGAAGTTTTCATTGGACTAATTCTCATGCAATTTTTTTTATCTTTGCGCGACGAACTATACTTCGTCGCGCAAACTGTAATTTGTTCTAGTGCAGGGAAGAAGCATATATAGCCTTGGATCATGTCAATAGTATGATCAAACCATTCCAGAAAGCGACTCTCTCCAAGGTTGAATCAAGAATCAAACTTTGCTCTAATATGAAGTTAAACAACGTATTTTAAAATTATAAATAAGAAACAACCCTAACTAAATAAAAAAAGTAAACATTAATTTCTTATATGGACACTTTATTACTCAGAAGGTAAGAAATAAAATACAATCGCAAATTTACTAATCTCGAAGACATAAATTAACAGTAGAAACAAAAATGGTGTGTATGGATTTCATTTGGACCGTGCTAAAACCAACCAAGAGGCCACAACCCATGGTTCTCAACCACGCACCCCCAGTCCAGTCATATGCCCTGCCCATTATTAAAAAAGAAAATGAAATAAAAAATAAAAAAAAATGTGGTTTCGTCCCTTACTAGTCGTTTTCTTTTTCGTTTTTTTCTTTTTGACTAGCCGTGTCGTGTTCTTTAATTTCCGAAATTAGCACCTTCAAAATGCTCGACCAATAAAATAATAAAGCACTTTGAAAATGCAAAGCACCTGCAGTGTATATAAACTAAAGTATTAGGTACCCAAAGGCACATGTGATCTACTCTTTTTCTCCAAAGTCCCCAAAGTCCACCAAGCCAACATCTTCATATAAACACCTTCTAACCCCCACCCCCTCCCCACCTCTTTCTCCCTGCAGCTTCCTACTTTTCATGGCTGGCCTTCAATACAACTTCTTTCCCACTGACTTCCTCTACCCTCGTACTTCTCAGTTGCGGGCCTTAGAGCCAACTAACAAAGCTACTGTCCTTCCCCTCAAAACCACCAAAACCGATCATGTAGCCGATGACCTCGAGCAGCTCAAGATTCAACACCGTGGAGTTCAAGTTGTCAAGATTTCAAAATCTCCTCCTTCCATGCATGGTTGAATATGAAGGACTCACCCGGTTTGTGAATGCTGACACTCTTAGGGTTTCTGACGCTTGTGAAGATCAAGATCATGAACTTGAGGATCTGGTTATTTATGGGGTTCAATTTTTTACCCCCGCTAATATTTATTACTTTGCTTCCATGTCAGCACCATGATGTATCACATACATAGTCTCGCTATGTATCGTCCACAACATATGTATGTTCAGATTATTGTTAATGTACGAAGATATTGGGCGATATGTGATGCATGTTTCTTATATCTTTTCGCTTATTTTACTCAGTAACTACAATCTAAGTAATTCAAACTTTGCAGATTTTAAGGCCTGCGTTTAGTTTCCACCAATATACCAAACAAGATATATATGTAATTTCTGCTATTGAGGATTGAAAGAGAATCTTTTGTTCCCCAAAACTTATATTGAAAAAATTATACTAAAGGTTAAATTGTAAGATATTTTGTTCTTGCACACTTGTTCATAGCAAGAAATAATTAAATTTCACCTAGCACCAAATGGTTGGTCAAGGCTAGGAGCACAAACAAATAATTGCAACCAAATATTTGATTGAGTTTTTAGGCATCTATTTCATGCTCACTTTTCTTTTCATTGAGGATTCAGCCAGATACAACAAAGTTTTTTTTGTAAAATTAAAACATATAACATATTAAGATTTATTCTTATCAATTATTTAATACTTCAAAATCTTAGTAATGAAATGTAAAACAAAGGGTATTTTGACACCTTCATGCAGCCAGCAGAAATGGAAAGTCAAGGCTTTCGATTATGAGAATGGCTACAATTACGAACAATATATTCGAGAAAGGGGGTAACAAAGAACCTCCCATTTGATCAAATTTTAAAAATAAAAAGGTAAGCTAACAATCTCTCTTTAAACTGTATCACGTATAATCAAGTAACTTAAATGACGAAAAAATAAAAAATATATTTTTGAATCTAACACTATTGAACTTAGCAGTTTTTAATATTATTCGACGACTAACTCATCGCATTATTCATAGAAAATAAAAAGAATAAACATATATATAATTTATGTGGGCATCGTGCAGCCGTCCAAATTAGCGGTGAAAATTGGTGTAGGCAGGGGTCATTGCTGGACCACATGTGGAAATAATTTAAAACATGGGGGAGTGATGTAATACAGAATAAAATAGGGTTTTGTGGTGCTTTCATGATCCTCGCCGGATGCTTTTTGTGGGAATCTCTGAGATCAAGTAATCATGTATGTTCATTATATATCGTACTATTATAAATTATTTAAAATTGAATATAAATAGTACCTAACGAAAAATGATCGTACAATGTACGATGAACAGACATGATTGCTTGATCCCTGAGATCCTCACAAAAGGGATTCGGCAAGGATCCTAATCCCTTTCACTATTCCAAAACAAAATATTTTCCAGGAGGATCCTCGCCGGATCCTCTTTGTGAGGATATAGGGATCTTTCAATCACACTCGTTCATCATATATCGTATATTTAGAAATCATTGTAAATTTTTTATTTAAAATTGAATGTAAACAGTATCTGACGAAAACTGACCGTATGATATACGATAAACAAATGTGATTGGAGGATTCCCGAAATCCTCACAAAGAGAATCCGGCGAGAATCCTCTCTCAAATATTTGCATATGTGTTTCTGTCTCATTTCATTAAAAAAAATGAATTTCTGTTCAAAGTTGAAAGTTTAAACTTTCCAATTTATTTGACTTGCCCTAGAGAACACAGCATAGACCAATGTGCCATGGCGTGCAGTCCACGGTGTCCGTTTGGCATCGGCACCTACCCGAAATATGCGAATATGCCGTTGAGAGAGAACTCAAACAGTCTGCATGCACCATGCCAAAGAGTCTTCTTTCCTCTTCTTTTAAATTGTTAGTACTAGCATACGCCCAATTATTTTCTCTAGACATTAATGTCTAAGAAAAGTTGTGATTATTTACTGTTGGATCTTAATTTAACAATACATGATCTTTAACTATTGTTATTCAATATGATCTTCTGTTGATGAATTATGATTAAACAGTGCATGGTCACGATTTACTTAGACCCTAAAGTTTAGAAAAACGGGACTCCTAGCATGCTAAACACTTTGCTCTTAGGTCATCCTGCATGCCTTAAAATATATGTTTGTTTACATATTTGATATATGTTTGTTTAATTATTTAATATCGAGTCATGATGCATGCTTTGAAATATATATATATATATATATATATATGTTTGTTTTCTTTTTAGTGCCAAAACAGAATCTGTACTTCTTTTAAATAATGGAAATTGATGTACGAATCTCATCACGAGTTTTTCATTTTGTAATGTCAACTCATCACAACCTATTCCGGCACACCAAATTAGATGGAGGGCTAAGGGAAGGTAACTGTGCATCTTTATATGCATATTCTTATTTATCAATTATATGCATATATTTATTGATGAAGCATATAAGATAGAACCGTACGTATCCCCATTAATTTATCAATTCACAAGAGACTTCTTTCATGAAGTAAACTTCCAACAGCAGAAAACTAAAGAATAACTGTTTTCACCGAAATACCAGTCAACTGAAGGAAAAGAAAATTTTCCAATTACAATTAATTAGAAAAAAAGTTTCGGTTAAGTAGTATTTCGGTGAAAACAATCGGGAGGTCATCTTCGAAAGAGGAATAACAAGATTACAGTTCAAGTGGGTTGAGAAACTTTTTCTTAATTGTTTGGACAGATTTTGCAAACAATCGGGAGGACTAAACCATGAAACTCTAAAAATTAAAGTATAAAAACCCAACTATTGTATTGAAACTTTGATTAGACGACCCCAAGATGTTCAAAGATTCAATCATTCCAAGAAAGCATCTAGGTCCTCCAAGGAATCCAATCTGATTTTGAACAATATTAATCAAGTTAAGTAAAGGGTAAATTACATTTTACCACTTCAGGTTTGAGGTCTATTACAATCTTATACAACATCTTCAAGACATTTCACTTTCATACATCAAATACTATTTTATTTCAATATAACACATCTGTTACATTTTCCATTCATTGATCCGTTAAGAGCTGACGTGGCTGTCAAATTTGTGCCACGTGACAAAAAAAAAAAAAAAACATTTATGAATTTAAAATATAATAATTTACTCTATTTATAAAAATAAAAAATAATAATAAAAAAAATTAAAAAAAACAAACTAGAAACCCATTCCCCTTCCCCTTCCCCGCAACCCCCCAAACCAAACCCTAAATCTCATGTCTTCTCCGATCCACTCTTCCCTCTTCACCTCCCTCACCCACTTCGCCTTCCCTACCCAAGCTACCCCTTCTTCCGTCACCAACCCCGTCCATCAACCCCCGGATCCTCTCTACCTTCACCTTCGACAACACACTACAGCCATCACGAAGCCTCGATCTTCAACAATCCCTGAGTTCAACAACACATTAAAGCCCCACGAAGCCCCGAAATCAACAACTTTGCTCCAGCCCCATGTTTTTCTTCTACAATCCGAGGTGAACACGACCTTCGCGGTTTTTGGATCTGAAGTTGCCAGCGAGAAAACTTTCGTTGTTCACCAGCCGACGATGAACATGAACCCATAAACCCAGAAAAAGCAATTGTTCTTATGTTAGGAACATCCCAGAAAATTTCCAAAAGAGATTTCAATAAATGTAACCTCTTTTACTTTTTCTATTAGGGTTGGGTGCAAGTTGATCTGGGGAGAGAGAAGGGAGGAAAGGTGAAGAGAGTGGAGGAGAGGGAGAAGTGGCTTGAGGAGGTGAAGAGGGAAGAGTGGATCAAAGAAGACATAAGATTTAGGGCTTGGGTTGGGGGGTTGGGGGGTTACGGGGGTTGCGGGGAAGGGGAATGGGTTTCAAGTTTCTTTTCTTTTCTTTTTTTAATCAAGTAAATTATTATATTTTAAATTCATAAAAAAAAATAAAAATTAATTGCCATGTAGCACAAATTTGACAACCACATCAGCAAAAATGTGGCAGTCGCATCAGCTCTTAACAGATCAATGGATGGAAAATGTAACAGATGTATTATATTGAAATAAAATAGTACTTGAGGTATGAAAGTGAAATGTTTTGAAGATGTTGTATAAGGTTACAATAGACCTCAAACTTAAGGTGGTAAAGTGCAATTTACCCTAAGTTATAAAACCATGATTTATTTAGTAAAAAAAGTAAAGCTTTGGTTTCACTTTTACTCCTTCAATAAACAAATGGCTCAACATTTAACACTCATTTTCTTTATCTAGCCATTTTTGTAAAGGAAAACTAATGAAAAGAGCTTGAAAACTTTGAGTTTTAATGATAAGGACAAAATACAAGGTAAAGTGAATAGTACCATGATTGACTTTTTAGTGTAAAAATGTGGTTTTTTTTTTGTTAAAGTGAACAGTACCGTGGGCTTTTCGTTAAAACTTCATTTTTGTAATGCTTTCAGATCTGGCTATGGCTCTCCAAGGAAGTGAGATAGTAGTTTCAGCAAATTTTAGGTTTGTTATTTCTTCTGCATGAATATTTTGTTGTTATTTTTTTTTTTTCCGAACAAATGATATTATTTACACTAAAGGTTAAGAGAATGAGCTAAACCTCATAATGAGCTAGTAATAATGTAGTTCAAATTTGCATTTGACAAGAATTGAACCTACGACTTCTCACTTATAAGTAAAAAGAATAGGACTAGACCGTAGTACTAAGTAGCCTTAAGAATAAATCCTTACGAATTTCAACCGTTAGATTAATCTAATGGTTTGCAATCAGTTTGTCTTTCACAGCACCTTAAAAAGTGGTCCTTAGGTGAGCATCACTTGTACATTCTTATTGTAATTAGTTTTCATTTTCCATTTTTCTGTTAGAGATAGATGGAAAAGATATATGAAGAAGGTGAAGAAATGTATATGGAGATAGATTTTGGACCCCCCATTGGAATCAACATTCCAAGCATTCCTCGTTGGATCAATGCTATATTACATATGTGTAGACTGGATGTTGATTCGGATCCTATTCGAATTTGATGTAATTGTCAAGACTTTTAATACGATTATCCGAAACATCTTATTTAATTTTCATATTATTTTGAAAACAAACTTATACCTTATTTTCTTCTTAGGGCAATATGAAAATTTCTAACTGAAAATAGTTCAGTATAATAAAAGAACAAAGTACTAATGATAAATTCATGTTTTTCCAGGTCTTGAAATAGATCTAATAAGGATTGGTTCGATCTTAATCTGATGCTTATCGAAAATGGATCTACAAGTCAGATATGATGATCTGACTATGAAAATCGGATTTGGATATCAATCAAGGTTGATCTAGTTTGAATTCGATTCGTTTATAGGTCTGCATATGTGTTATCATCATGGCAATTTTATTTTCTTGAGTAGTCAAGTATAGTAAAGCAGGGTAGATAATCCAAGTTCATTTTTCTAATTCAAAACAATATTTGTCATGATCCACATATAATCAAATTTATTTGTAATCAGATTATCAGATTCGGATCTTGTGAAGAATACTTGGGTTGAAAGTCTTGATCGATCCATATCGAATTTGGATCAAATCTGGATTAAAATCTGATCCATTAACAAGTCTAGTCTAGTGGTATTCCTTTCTTGTAAGTGAGAGATTTAGGATTGACTTATATGAAGGGCGAGTTTGACATTAAATTATTGTTACATGTCTATTATAGCTCAACCCTAATCTTTTAGACCTTGATGTATAAAATGGTTGTATAACATATCTAAAAAGAATTCATTTAAAAAGACCAACAGATTCCCTAAAGTAATCCAAGTAAATACCGTTATACAAGATTAAGACCGTTAAGATAACGAGTATGATACGAAAACGATACAAATATGACCTATTTATCAGATTGTTAAGAATACTCGCAAGGACATATAAGAAGTCTCCTCTTATTGCTAATTGATTTTAGATGAATCCTCAAATTTCATCATAACAACTACTAGAGTGTAAGTCATTCAGTACAACGGTTTTATAGTATCCCTCTTTGCTTAGAAATGAGAGATCTTAGGTTTGAATCTTGTGGAAGGCGAATTTGATACCAAATTAGGTTGCCCATTTAGTGACTTAGCCGAACTCTCCCTCCCTCTAATGTTAAATAAAAAAATAAAAATAAAAACCTAGAGTGTATTGGGCACGTGTTAGCATGTACTCTCTAGTAATTTGGAAAACTTTTCCCTCTTAGTTTGGGTTTTATTTCTCTTTGAGGTTGACGGAAATATATAGGAGAGAAGGGATGGATAAAGAGATGATGTGAATGTGTAAAAAGTACCAAAGTCATCAAACAAACTCTTAATTTTGCGATTCGAGCAATATGTAAGAGTGCACAATACTTTGTTGTAGTATTACTAATTTTATTTTGTGCTTTTGGTTTGTTTTGAAGAGCTGTCGAGAGATACTGTCAGAATTTTTTGCAATTGAAATTGCGCTTTGGAGCTACTATGGTATGATATGTAAATATACATATATATTCTTTTATTTTTAATTTTTTGGCTTGACGTGTAATGATCGGGACCATTGATTTTTAAAGTCCTATTTCAAGAATCATTCCTACAAAAATCAGCCAAATGAAACATTGTTTTGCCACTTATTGAGAGGGTTATGGAAGAAGTTCACAAGTATGATGAATGGATTGAGTGAATCTCATTTATTGTACTCTCCGATCAATTTGAGTAATCAATTTTGCTTTTGTAGACATCGAAATTTCGGTGAAATAAATGTTGACCAATAATTAAAATTTCAACGCTCATGTGTCACATAAATTTTACATGTAGCGTGTGACTCAACGAAAAATCGAAATAAATTGGAAAAGTCATCAAATAGGACACGTGTCAATACCTGGCAGAAATGATTTATTTCATCTGATTATTTAAATCCAAAAATCAAGTTTTGGAATTCTATAAATAGGAAGCCAAGG
The DNA here is from genome assembly GCF_963583255.1 of Pyrus communis. Taxonomy (NCBI): domain Eukaryota; kingdom Viridiplantae; phylum Streptophyta; class Magnoliopsida; order Rosales; family Rosaceae; genus Pyrus; species Pyrus communis. The sequence goes on from NC_084811.1 coordinate 19,322,611, forward strand.
CATTCAAAAAAAGAAAGAAAGAAAGAAAGAAAGGAAGAAAAGAAAGAAAGGAATTTACATTACACCAAAACTTTGAAGCTTTGAAACTCTAAAGCTCTCAAGCAAATCTCGAAGGACCAAGAAAGCTATCTTCGTTCTTCGTCAAATCTGAAGAGAAGTGTTCATCATTCATCATCCGTTCATCCTAAGATCAAGCCCCAACGGCCCTTTGGATCAACAACCTCAACAAATCCACACATCCAATCGTTTCTTCAAGATTAAGCCCAAAAGCCCTTGAAGATCCGTTCATCCATCAACCTTCAAGATCAAGCCCAAAAAGCCCTTGAAGAAATCCATACACCCAGCCTTCAAGATCAAGCCCAAAAGCCCTCGAAGATCCGTTCATCAACTGTTCATCCCTAGATCAAGCCCCGACGGCCCTTTGGATCAACAGCTCATCCACAAACCTACACCCTACGAAGATAGAATCAGAGGATCAAATTACAAAGAGATTGTAACCCCAAAATCATTAAACACAAAAATATATATTTTGTACACGTATTCTTGTTTCTTGTTTCAGGAATTTTTCGTGATTACAAATTTGGCACGCCCGATGGGACATCTCTACCTCTCATCTCTATCCTCCAATCATCGAAAAACGCAAATGGCATCAAGAAAGGATCAAGCTGTTCCTGCAATCAAAGCAAAGAACAAGAACATCATCGCCGCAAGTGGTGATATTTCGGGCATCATAACCCGAAGTAAGGCAAGAGCTCTTTTTGCCGCGGCTTCCGCCCCTGCATTAACTCTGTCAAAGGAACAAGAGCACCTGAGGTACGAGCCTGTGATCACCCTAGCCTCGCTAAAGGCATCAAAGGGGGAAAGCCCGAGGAAATACTCAGAGTCCCTACTCTCCGACGCTGATTCGAGCGGCAGTACAACCATGCAAGTCATGATCACTGGAGCAACTTCAATCGAGGAGCAGCTAGCTCAGAAAGAAGTCGACGAAGAAGAGGAGCCACCAGCGGAGAAAGTTGAAGAGAAGCCGAAGCTAGACCAAGCAACGGCATTCATGGGATCTCTCTCTATCCAGCAGCTACAGGAGATGATCGCAAGCACTATCAAGACACAGTACGAAGGAAGCTCGCATGACTCCGTACTGTACTCAAAGCCTTACTCCAAGAAGATTGATGCTTTGAAGATGCCAAGGGGTTATCAGCCCCCAAAATTCATGCAGTTCGATGGAAAAGGCAACCTATAAGCAACATGTCGCCCATTTCATTGAAACTTGCAACAATGCTGGGACAGAGGGAGACTACCTCGTCAAACAGTTCGTGCGTTCGCTGAAAAGTAACGCTTTTGACTGGTACACTGACCTCGAACCTGAGTCTATCAACAGTTGGGACCAGCTAGAAAGGGAATTCCTCAACCGTTTCTACAGCACTCGTCGTACTGTAAGCATGCTAGAGGTGACCAGTACAAAACAGTGGAGAGATGAACCTGTCGTTGACTACATAAATAGATGGTGCTCCTTAAGTCTGGATTGCAAAGATCGGCTTTCTGAAACCTCTGCCATTGAGATGTGCGTTCAAGGCATGCACTGGGGGTTACATTACATCCTCCAAGGCATAAAACCAAGAACATTCGAAGAGCTAGCAACTCGTTCCCACGACATGGAGCTGAGTATCGCTAATCACGGGAAAAAGGAGCCGATTACTAACTTCAATAAGGATAAAGTATTCGCCCCAAATGTAGACAAGACCGGGAAGAAGCCCGCTAAGGAAGCTTTCACCGTCAACACTACCCCCATCAAGACCTCCTCAGCGCCCATCAAGACCTCCTCAGCGCCCATCAAGATCTCCTCCAAGAAGAAAGCGAAGGAGATAAAGACAAGTGAGCCTCCTCGCACCCAAGACAGATACAAGAGCACCTTGAGAGAGTTGGAACAGAAAACGTACCCTTTTCCTGACTCTGACATGGCTGCCATGTTAGATGACTTGCTAGAAAAAAAGGTGATTGAGCTACCCGAATGCAAGCGTCCTGAAGAAATGAATCGCACAAACGATCCTAGGTACTGCAAGTACCATCGTATTGTGAGCCATCCTGTTGGCAAGTGCTTCGTTCTTAAAGAAATCATCATGAAGCTAGCACAACAAGGGCAAATTGAGCTCGACCTTGAGGACACGGCCGCAACGCATACCACTACAATTGCGTTTGGATCGTTTAATCCTGTGCCTCTCCAAACGACACCTGACCGTTCCCGTGAATGCTTAAGTTGCACGGCACCTCCTACACAACCATCACTGGAGAGAAGCGACCAAGATGCACATGCTGATGATGAAGAATGATGGATATTGGTAACCTACAAAAAGACAAGGAAACCAAGACCACAAGTCATACAGCCAAAGGTGGAACAAAGAAGAAGTCACCACGGCCGCAACAATGCGAAGCCTAAAAGAAACATAAAGCATAATAAAACAACATATGCTAGGGAACCTATGGAGCAGGAGCCACGCATTCCCGTTTCCTTGCGTGAGTACTTCCCGAATGACTTTTTCCAACAGTGCACTACCGTGGCCTGTCACATGGTTGAAGTAGAAATAGAAGAGCCCTCAAAAGGCAAAGCTATCGCCACTGAGGTAGAAAAGACCCTTACACCTGGAGAAGGTCTACCAACACACTTTAGCATCGAGGAAGCGCTACCATTGCCAAAAAAGATGCGAAGAGCACTAGCAGCAGTCTTGGCAGGTCCCGACGACCACGAAGTGCAAGAAAGTAACGACGAAGGCTCGAAGCTTCAGCCAAATGAATGTGCCACATGTTGTGCCACCCATGACGTAATTAACTTCACTGACGAAGACCTACTGTTGGGATCAAAGCCTCACAACCATCCTCTCTTCGTCTCCGGGTACATAAGGGAATACAAAGTCAACCGCATGCTTGTGGATGGTGGGTCGGCCATAAACATCATGCCAAAATCAACAATGACCATAATCGGCATCAAGGTGAATGAACTATCCCTGAGCCGTCTGCTGATCCAGGGTTTTAACCAAGGAGGACAAAGGGCGATGGGCATGATCCAAGTAGAGATGACCATGGGTGAGCTCAAATCAAGCACGATATTCCACGTGATTGATGCAAGAACTTCCTACAGCTTGCTCTTAGGAAGACCTTGGATCCATGCAAATAGGGTAGTGTCGTCCACCCTGCACCAATGCGTAAAGTTTTACCGAGAAGGAGTGAAGGTGATTCAAGGTGACACCAAGCCATTCACCGAAGCCGAATCACACTTTGCAGATGCCAAGTTCTACATGGATGAAGAGACGGTACCCGAAGCCCTTCCGGAAGAGATCAAATCCACGGGCAGAGCAGCACCTAAAAAGCAGGAGTGGCAAGCCATGCCTAAAAAGCAAAAAAAGCAGGCCGTGCCATCTTCAAGCAAAGACGATGACGAGTTTGCTAAACCTGCAACAACCAAAGGGAGTAGGATGCCGTCAGAAGGACCAAACGCACCCATATTCCGGCATATCCCGATGTCAAGAAGAAAGAATGGTCAATCTTCATTCGAAACTAGAAAAGCCGACACACAGTGGCACACGGATAACGTGAAGTTGCTCAAGACGAATGCAGTTTTGCCTCTGACATAGCTAGGGGGTGCTAAGGCCGCAAGACTACCACAAGGCTTCATAAAAGCTCTACCAAAGAAGGTGGAATCAAGCTTTCTTCCAACCAAGAGGACCGAGGAAGGTTTCGACCCGAACGCCTACAAACTCATGTCAAAGGCCGGGTACGACTTCGCTTCTTCTGCGGTGGCTGGAAAGAAGGTTTCAAACACTGTCAATGACGAAGAACGTAACCTCACCAAAACTCAAAAGAAGTTGAAGGAGCATGGTTACGGAGTTGACAACAACAAAGCCGGACTTGGTTTCACACCAAATGCACCTGTGATGATTTCAAACCAAGCGAAAAACATTAGCACTCAATATGTCAGCATGAGCATTGAACAAGACCAAGAAGAGCCTAAACCCTCCCCTCGGACGTCGGTCTTCGATAGGATGAGCCATTCAAGCTCCAGAACTTCAGTGCTTAATCGCATTGGTGGTTAAGACCGAACCTCTGTCTTCAAGAGGCTTAACGTGCCGACATCCTAAAGCTCTGTTTTTGAAAGGTTGTTAAAGCTTAAGAAACAAAGCAACACAGTTATCTCTCCTCTGCGACGATCAGCTTCAGAAAGATTTGAAGATAATGAGAAGCCTTTTGGAAAGAGGAAGACAACACCAAAGGGAGAAAAGCTCGATGGGTTAGGAGAAAAAGACGACGTTCGAAGCTTGATTCCTTCAAGGATGAAGCGCCAAGCAATCCTAGAGGTTGACACAAAAGGACCACTGAAGGTAAGGAGGCGCATCATCGTCCACACTGGCAAATTTTCATGCCAACAAACCCAAGAGAACGGCACTGAAGATGAAATCCCTAAGAAAGATGTCACTTCTGGCTCTTTCGACTCAAAGTCTTCACCTCGACTGTTGGGGGCATGCCCCAAGTCAAGTGAAATTGAAGGATGGACTCATGTCACTCCGAAGAAACTGCACGAGAAACATATGTCTTCTCCACAAGTTCACCAATCGGAAAGGGGGCAAAGCAGCTACCGTCAACCTTCAAAGCTACATGAAAATGTTGAGGATGATGAAATTACAACACAAAGATCGTTCATGCGGGATCTTTTCTTCCTCGAAGACGTCTTCAATTACTCGATCAAGGCTCCTTACTATGAAGATTGTGAGGAATGCATTTCGAAGATCGCTTCGAAGAAATTGGACAAGCAGCAACCATCTTGTCCACAAGTTTATCAATCAGAAAAGAGGGAAAGCAGCTTTCGCCAACCTCCAGAACAATGTGAAAGTGTTGGAGATAATGAAATTTCGACACAAAGATCGTCCATCCCCATCACAATGTGCGACCTCTTCCCAGAAGACTTCTTCAATTACTCGGTCAAGGCTCCTTCCTATGAAGATTGCGAGGAACGCCTCTCCCAGAACACCAGACAATCCTTATGCCAACAAGCTCGAGAAGACAGCACTGAAGAGGAGATCCAAGATGTTTTCCACATCACGGTTCAAGAAGGTGAAGAAGACGAAATCCCCGAGGAAGATGTCACTGCTGCACCACCACAGCTCGAAGATGAGGGGCAAGCCACGGTCGATGATCTCAAGGAACTCAACTTAGGTACAAGCAAGGAACCAAAACTTATCTTCGTAAGTGCATTATTAAGTACAGATGAGATAGAGGAGTATTATCAGCTGTTGTTAGAGTACAAAGACGTCTTTGCCTGGACTTACAAAGAAATGCCCGGCCTGGACCCTATCATCGCTGTTCATCATCTTGCGGTCAGGCCTGGAACACGACCGATAAAGCAAACTCAAAGACGCTATCGATCTGAGCTTATCCCACAAATCGAGGTCGAGATCGACAAGTTAATCGAAGCAGGCTTTATTCGAGAAGTGCAATACCCTAAGTGGATCTCCAACATCGTCATTGTCCTTAAGAAATCAGGACAAATACGTGTTTGCGTAGACTTCCGGGACCTCAACGATGCTTGCCCAAAGGATGACTTCCCCTTGCCAATCATTGAAATCATGGTGGATGCAACCACTGGCCATGAGGCATTATCATTCATGGATGGCTCTTCTGGGTACAATCAAATTCACATGGCCCTCGAAGACGAGGAACTAACAGCCTTTCGTACTCCAAAAGGTATCTACTGCTACAAGGTGATGCTCTTTGGTCTAAAAAACGCTGGAGCTACGTATCAACGCGCAATGCAGAAAATCTTCAATGACATGCTACACAAAAACGTAGAATGTTACGTAGATGATGTGGTGGTTAAGACGAAGAACAGATCAGACCACTTCAAGGATCTATGAATAGTGTTCGAAAGGCTGCGAAAATACAACCTCAAGATGAACCCGTTAAAGTGTGCGTTTGGCGTCACCTCTGGAAAATTCCTCGGCTTCATCGTCAAGCACCGTGGTATTGAAGTAGACCAATCAAAGATCAAGGCCATTCAAAGCATGCCCGAGCCAAGAAACCTGCATGAGCTGAAAAGTCTACAAGGACGGCTAGCCTTCATCAGACGTTTCATCTCCAACCTCGCAGGGCGTTGTCAACCGTTTAGTCACCTTATGAAGAAAAATGTTCCATTCGTATGGGACAAAGCATGCCATAATGCTTTTGAAAGCATAAAGAAATATTTGTCAAGTCCACCTGTCCTGGGGGCACCTGTGCCCGGGAAACCACTCATATTGTATATTGCTGCTCAGGAAAGTTCAATCGGAGCACTCTTGGCGCAAAAGAATGAATCCCAAAAAGAAGGAGCACTTTACTACCTCAGTCGAACTCTCACCGGCGCTGAGTTGAACTATTCCCCAATAGAAAAGATGTGCCTCGCTTTGGTGTTTGCCATTCAAAAACTCAGACATTACATGCATGTTTACACCATCCACTTGGTTGCTAAAGCCGACCCTGTCAAATACGTTATGACTAAGCCAGTCTTGACAGGGCGACTCGCTAAATGGGCTTTGCTTCTTAATCAATATGAGATCATCTACGTCCCAGCTAAAGCCGTCAAGGGACAAGCGCTAGCAGACTTCCTTGCCGATCATCCAATCCCGGCTGATTGGAAAATCTCAGACGACTTGCCTGACGAGGAGGTGTTCTACATCGACATCTTCCCGACATGGACGATGTTCTTCGACGGATCCGCACGAGCAGATGGAGCGGGGGCAGGAGTAGTATTCATGTCGCCACAAAGGCAAATACTCCCTTACTCCTTCCAACTGAATGAGCTATGCTCCAACAATGTTGCTGAGTACCAAGCATTGATCATCGGGCTCCAAATGGCGATCAACATGGAAATCACAACTCTTGAGGTATATGACGATTCCAAGCTCATAATCAATCAACTCTTAACTGAATATGAGGTGAGGAAAGATGATCTCGTCCCATACTTCCGGCTAGCGACCCAACTGCTACAAAAGTTTGAAGCTGTGACACTAGAACATGTGCCAAGAAAGGAAAATCAAATGGCAGACGCTCTCGCCAATCTAGCCTCGAGTATGACACTAGGAAAAGATGAAGTTGCAGACGTGCCAGTTTGCCAAAAATGGGTGATTCCGCTCGTTAATGAAATGTCACTAGATGATACAAATGTCATCTCAGTACTTCTAGTCGATGCTGAAGAGTGGAGACAGCCGCTGATCGACTACTTAGAGCACGGAAAGCTTCCAGATGATCTTAGACACCGTTCCGAAATACGTCGACGAGCACCTCGCTTCCTTTACTACAAAGGAACACTCTACCGATGCTCTTTTGAAGGAGTGCTCCTGAGATGCCTAGGTAAGGAAGAAGTTAATCAAGCCATGGAAGAAGCACATTCAGGTGTGTGTGGGGCACATCAGTCTGGACCAAAGCTACATTTCCGGCTTAAAAGGATAGGTTACTACTGGCCGAGCATGGTGAAGGACTGCCTGGAACACGCCAAAAGGTGCCAAGCCTGCCAATTCCACGCCAACTTCATACATCAACCGCTTGAACTATTACACCCTACAGTTGCTTCATGGCCGTTCGACGCATGGGGATTGGACGTTGTAGGACCAATTACGCCAAAGTCATCTGCAGGGGAAGCTTACATCCTAGCTGCAACAGATTACTTCTCCAAGTAGGCTGAAGCCATACCTTTAAGGGAAGTAAAAAAGGAAACTGTTGTTCGTTTCATCAAGGAGCATATCATCCACCGATATGGGGTGCCTCGCTACATTATCACTGACAACGGAAAGCAGTTCTCCAACCGACTCGTGGACGAGCTTTGCGACAAATACAAGTTCAAGTAGCACAAGTCTTCCATGTATCATGCTCCGGCCAACGGCCTCGCGGAAGCATTCAACAAGACGCTGTGCAACCTCCTGAAAAAGGTAATCGGCTGAACAAAGAGAGACTGGCATGAAAGAATAAGTGAAGCACTTTGGGCATATAGGACTACACATAAGACTCCTACCCAAGCTACACCTTATTCTTTCGTATATGGCGTAGAAGCTGTTCTACCGCTCGAAAGTCAAATTCCCTCACTAAGGATGGCTATACAAGAAGGCTTGACTGATGAAGAAAATGCAAAGTTGCGCCTTCAGGAGTTGGAAGCACTGGATGAGAGAAGGCTCGAAGCTCAACAACACTTGGAATGCTACCAAGCACGGTTATCCAAGGCATTCAACAAGAAAGTCCGCCCAAGGTCTTTCCAAGCCGGAGATCTCGTGCTGGCATTGCGTAGGCCTATCATTATAACTCATAAGACAAAAAGCAAGTTCACATCAAAGTGGGATGGACCCTACGTAATACAAGAGATCTACACCAATGGCGCCTACTTAATCATGGCAGAAGACGGGTTAAAGATCGGCCCCATCAACGGCAGATTTTTGAAGCGCCACTACCCCTAAAGCAAATGCACCACGCTCCTGGCCCGCAAGAGCATAAACTGTGTACGGCAAAATCATCAAAAAAAAAAAAAAACCATCACTCATTTGAACTACGTTATTACTTGATCTCTTCTTTGGAAGAGTACGTAGGCAACTTGAAACTTCAAAACTTCAAGTACAGTCACATCAAAATAAATAAATAAATTTTTTATTAAAGAAAGTCAATTTTATTACAAAAAAAAAAAAAAAAAAAAAAAGTGCATATGTTACTATGTATTAGAAAAAATATATATATTCTCTATCAAAAAAAAAAAAAAAGTACATACGTTGTTATGTGTTAAAAATAAATAAATAAATAAATGTATAAATGATAGAGTGGGTCTTTCTACACTTAAAATCCGTGCTGAATCATGGAAAACATAAGTCGAGATCCTCAAAAAGAGGAGCCCAAATGCAAGGCCCATCCCTTCTCAAACACACATTGTTTTGAGCTTGCTGTACAAGGAGCTCTGCTTCCTCCCCCCAGGCTCAGGCCCGGCCCTCAAAGCCCAATCCGCGTTTTCTGCTTCATCCACGCCATCGCAAGAACCCTCACCACCGAATTCATTCTCCACAGAACCTTCGATGTGCCTTCTACCCAATTGATCAGGGACTGTCTGATTCAGACCACCTTCGAGGAAGCAGAAATTCGAAGACGCCGTCGCCGCCCTGAATTCGCTGCTCCGCGACCACTACTCCTCCGCCTCTCCGTCCCTCCGGAAACTGTTCTACGGCGTCGTTTGCAGAGTCGCCACCGTGTTGAAGGGACTGAAAGCAACTGGTTATCCACATTTTATGGAGCAATTAGCATCTGGTGCAATAGCTGTTGAATCAAGAGTGCAGGTGGATGGCAAAGTTGTGACAAGTCGTGGACCTGGTACTACCATGGAGTTTACTGTTGCACTGGTCGAGCAATTGTATGGGAAAGAAAAAGCTGATGAAGTTTCTGGGCCACTGGTGATGCGGTCCAACCATAGGGATGAATATGTCATAACTGAGCTAAACCCAGTTGAGTGGACTGCCAGTGATTCCCCTAAAATTCTTGTACCCAAAGCTGTTGCACAGAAGGTGTTTGATAAAGAGGTAGTCCTCTCCACTCCCTGCCATTTCACCGCCCAGCCGATGACGGAGGAAGAGCACAAGCTTTTCTTGCTTGGATTGCAGAAAGTAGGGAAAGGAGATTGGAGAGAGATCTCAAGAAACTTCGTGAAGACTCGCACCCCGACTCAGGTTGCTAGCCACGCACATAAGTACTTTCTGCGCCGGAACAACCACAATCGCCGGCGCCGCAGATCTAGCCTCTTTGACATCACCACCAATTCACACCGACCCCACAAACCTGGTCCTTGAGCTTGCTCATTCCTCTTCTCAGCTTCTCAATCCCCAGCTTCCTGAAACTCGAGTCCACCGTCCCCTTCCTCTTCACCGCAGTCCAATGCTCGCGTTGGGACGTGGACGAAGGGTCACGGAAAGAAAGACACAGTCGAGCTTGCCACTCATCTGCAATCCGAGATGCAAATGTGGTTTCTGCAGTTTGTTGAGAAGGCGCTGGATGCCGGTTTTCGTGTGTTTGGAGAGTGCACTGCTAATGGCGGTAAACTGCCAATCGACTGTGGCTCCATTGCAGCTGTTCTTTCGCAGTTGAAGCGAGTGAACGAGTGGCTGGATCGAGCCGTCTCGAAAAGGAATGAACTGAAACAGGGTTACAAAAAAAAAATTGTCGACATTAGAGAAGAAATTCTGCGCAAGAGAAGAGCGGGGAAATTGCCAGGCGACACAACTTCTGTCTTAAAATCTTGGTGGCAATCGCATTCCAAGTGGCCTTACCCGACAGAGGAAGACAAGGCCAGATTGGTGCAGAAGGTGTTGAAAACCAACGTGGCGTCCCTCTGTGAACTTAACATGCTCAAGAACCTTACTGGGTCTGCAATGGCTGGAGCTCTCGGTGGCTTCAATGCACATGCCAGCAACAGCATCCACTAACTACCTCCAAGCTCGACTCAAGCTATCTTCGTTCTTCGTCCATGCTCTCCATTCTGCCCATCTACCCCAGTAAGATCTTCATGCTGCTGTATGGGCAGTTTGTCTCTCTCTAAGGTTGAGCAGCGCGGCCTTCTCCCTTCGATCATCGACCTCTGCCATGGCTGCTGCCTCTGAATGTGATCAACAAAACCAAAGTTTGTCAACTCACACCCAAAGACCTCATCCATCTTCTTGCCTCTGCTGCTGCATTTGAATTGGAGAAGAACTTCAACGACCGCTTTCAAACAACTAGCCGATCGTGAAGCTCGACGCTTTGCACTACCTCTGAGCACGGACACCCCTTCCTCCTCCGTCTTCTCTCGAACTCGGCCTGGGTTTTCACCCACAAACCTAGCCTTGCAGAGCACCATATATATATAAAAAAATATAATAATAATAAATAAATAAATAAATAAATAAAATAAAATAAATAAATAAAATAAATAAATAAACAAAATAATAATAAAGAAGAAAAGTATTAATGGTGCCAGGCGCACCGAGAGCAATTGTACAGAAAGAAAAAAAAAAAAAAAAAAAAAAAAAGATGATGCATGCTACTATTAGCAAGTCAAAAGAAAAAGGAAAAGGGGAAACAATGATGATATTGGGAAACAATGATGAAGGTAAAAAAAAAAAATAAAAAAATAAAAAAATAATAATAATAAAAAGGGGACACGCCAGTCTGGAAAGAAAAAGAAAAGGTGGAATCTTGGTGGATCAGCACCACCGAAAGCAAAGAAAAGAAAAAAAATAATAATAATAAAATAAAATAAAAAGGAATGATGATGGATGGCATCAAGTGAAAAAAAAAAAAAAAAAAAAAACATCTTGATGATATATATGTTTTATCTATATTTAGCACAATACACTGAATAAAATAAAGTATGTCCATTGATCTCCGAGAAATTACAAGTGCGTACAAAAAAAAAAAAAAAAAAAAAAAAGATGGAGCTTTCACAAAGGATGTTCACGTGAAGCCCCATTACTTAGCAAAACTCTAGGAGCGGGAAGCATCAGAGCGGGAGGCATCGAAGCAGGTGGCATCGAAGATAGATCATTCGAGGCCTCAATACTTGGTGGAACGCTGGATGACCCAGGAAAAAGGTGCCTCTGGAGATAAGCCGCAAACCTTTGACGGTCACTTTGAATCCGACCTTCAGATTCTTGCAGCTCATCAAGCTTCCTCTTCATGCCTGTCGAATAGTTATTTGCAAGCACGTGCAAACTTCTATTCTCGTACTTAAGCTGTTTGATCTCTTGCTTGAGATTTTCCACCTCTGCCATCAACGATTCAACTTGACGGGAGCGAGCAAGTAGGCGTTGGCCCATGTTGGACACAGAGCCCGCACACTGAACGCTGAGAGCTAGGGACTCTTGAACGGCCAACTCATCGGACCGTCCTGAAAGCAGCCTACTATCTTTAGGAGTGAGGAGGTTCCTAGCTACTATCGTAGCTGTTGTTGCATCCGTCATCATGGAGTCTTCACCTGTAAGAGGACCATTAGAAGATAAGAAAGACGGGCACCATACCTTAGCCTGACGCGGCGCAACTAGATCGCTGCTGAGACTCAAATCTAAGCAAAGGTTAGATGGGTTAGCCATTTTTCAAAGGTGTTCAAAGAGAAGGGTGGATGGAGTTAAATCTCAAAGGGCCGGAGACGATTTTCAAGAATGGGCAATCTTCAAAGTGTGCATGTTAGAGGTGATCGATACCTCTATAAAAAGCCAAGGCGACACGACCACCGATTCAAAAAACCGGAATTTCCTGCGTAAAGTTCGGCGACGCTCTCTCGGCTTTTCAGAAAACGCATTCAACTTTGTCAAAAGATCTCTGACAAAGTTGAAAACACGTGGAGGTCATCATCGCAACTACACACTTTTGCCGACAAGCGTGAAGTTCGGCGACGCTTTCTCTGCTTTTCAGAAAACGCGTGCAACTTTGTCAAAAGATCTCTGACAGAGCCGCATCCGCACTACTCCTTGCCGTTCAGAAATCGAAGAGGCGTTTCTTCATAAATCAAAGAGGCGCTAGCTCAGAAATCAAAGAGGCGTTCGTTCAGAAATCGAAGAGTCATCACTCTGATTTGCTGGATCAAAGCTTTTGTCGACAATGGTAAAAGAACAGTACCACCACTTGCTATCCCTATATATGTCGACCTTCATCTTTTATGGCAAGACAGACCTGCAAAAAAAAAAAAAAATGCCCAACTCTTCCTCACCTCTGAGGGCGCACTCCCAGCAAAGCCTCTCGAAATACTCAATTTTTTCTTCTTCCCCGAAGAAGACACCAGATGCCTGGAGTACAGATGAGGCAGGAGGAAACGGTAGATCGAAGCATGTGGAGACAAGCACAACAAATATATGTGCTGATTCATTCGCTGCTTCTTCAAAAGCAAAAGTATCTCATATCATCAAGGGCGAAAGCAAAGGTATCTCATATCATGCTTTTTCCCTGTCTTTTCCTTTGCCCTTGTTCTCACCTGCCAAGACAAGGACAGAGAAAGCAATATGTCGGAACCTCCACTCAAACTTGCACTGCCACCAAGAAGTGATGGTCCATTCAAATGCAAGGTTTGCATTCCACTCCTGCATCAGAGGACAAATACTACAAGAGAAGATGCTAAACTTGCATAAGGAAATACCACTTCTGCAAAGGGAGCAAGTAAGGCAAGTGAAAATGATACATCGAAGCATGTGGAGACAAGCACAACAAATATATGTGCTGATTCATTCGCTGCTTCTTCGAAAGCAAAGGTATCTCATATCATGCTCTTTCCCTGTTTTTTTCTTTGTCCTTGTTCTTACTCGCATGGCAAAGTGAAAGAAGCAATCAGCCGGCACTTGGAGTCAGTCTTCCGATCTGGAACCGACTGCCTGGAATCTATTCCCTGGTTGCTTACCTAGCGTTGCTCTCGAGTAGTCATCTTCAACGGTTGATACACTTCCAGAGAAGGGACTACTTCTGCAAATGGGAGCAAGTAAGGCAAGTGAAAATGATACATTGAAGCATGTGGAGACAAGCAACAACTGCATATGCTGAGCTATCCTCTAACCCTCTTCAATACGAATTGGAGAGATTGAACAAAGAAACAGAAAAAAGGAGTAAGCTCAGACCTTCGGGGGAGACCAAAAGAATCCTGCTGCCCAGTTCAAGAGTAGCACAAAGGAAAATCAACGATTGGAGGAAACCAAAAGAATCCTCCAGCCCAGTTCAAGATTAAGCCTGTGGAAAATCAACGATTGGAGGAAACCAGAAAATCTTCCAGTCGAACTCAAGATCAAGCCTCGATGGCCCTTGAAGAAATTTCCAGCCCAATTCAAGATCAAGCCCCGACGGCCCTTGGGTTGACATCTACATTAAGGGACTTCAAAACGCATCTTCTACACGTGACAAGCACATGTCTACGACGCACCTTGAAGTGGGGGCATTTGTAGACATCGAAATTTCGGTGAAATAAATGTTGACCAATAATTAAAATTTCAATGCTCACGTGTCACATAAATTTTACATGTAGCGTGTGACTCAACGAAAAATCGAAATAAATTGGAAAAGTCATCAAATAGGACACGTGTCAATACCTGGCAGAAATGATTTATTTCATCTGATTATTTAAATCCAAAAATCAAGTTTTGGAATTCTATAAATAGGAAGCCAAGGCATTCAAAAAAAGAAAGAAAGAAAGAAAGAAAGGAAGAAAAGAAAGAAAGGAATTTACATTACACCAAAACTTTGAAGCTTTGAAACTCTAAAGCTCTCAAGCAAATCTCGAAGGACCAAGAAAGCTATCTTCGTTCTTCGTCAAATCTGAAGAGAAGTGTTCATCATTCATCATCCGTTCATCCTAAGATCAAGCCCCAACGGCCATTTAGATCAACAACCTCAACAAATCCACACATCCAATCGTTTCTTTAAGATTAAGCCCAAAAGCCCTTGAAGATCCGCTCATCCATCAACCTTCAAGATCAAGCCCAAAAAGCCCTTGAAGAAATCCATACACCCAGCCTTCAAGATCAAGCCCAAAAGCCCTCGAAGATCCGTTCATCAACTGTTCATCCCTAGATCAAGCCCCGACGGCCCTTTGGATCAACAGCTCATCCACAAACCTACACCCTACGAAGATAGAATCAGAGGACCAAATTGCAAAGAGATTGTAACCCCAAAATCATTAAACACAAAAATATATATTTTGTACACGTATTCTTGTTTCTTGTTTCAGGAATTTTCCGTGTTTATAGTTTTGTTTTCGTTTTTTCTTTTTCTTTTTTTTTTTTTTTTTTGGTTCTTGAGAGGGTCTTCTTGGGTAAATCCAATTAAATTAAACAATCAGTTGAGTTTCTTCAGTACAAAAAAAGGCAAAATATAGAATATTTGAAAAGAGGGGAAAAGTTTTTTCAGCCTTCGAAAAAAGGCTTCTAGAATTCCAAATTCTCCTTTCAATAAACCAAAAAGGGGTTCCCAATTTCCTGTGTTGCTTAATAAGATAAATTGCTCTCCCAATCACCCTTAAAAACCTCACATCGGAGAGGGCAGTTTTATGTTTTTCGTCCCACCTTTACTCATGCATGTAAAAGGGATGTGAACAAAGAAATTCGCTCACCCAAACCAAGCATGACCCAGCTAAATAGTGTTGGAATGTGATTATGATAACATGGTTTGCACAATATGCGTAATCATGTGTGAAAGTACAGTTGTATTCAACGGGTGGAGAATACAACTCCTCTAAAAAGGTTATTTCATTTCTATATATTCACCAAATCCCTTTCTTATCAGAGCAATTCAATGCCAACGTACAATTGTTCTCACTCTCTTATTCATATCCTCACGCCATACTGTGATGGATATTCTAAACGAGACATCGGTTTCCTGCCCAATTTCCATCAAATAGTCACTAGTAGGAAAAACAACTTGCACAACGACAAAACAAGAAAGATCAACAATATACAAGAAGCAAAGTTATTAACGTATAGTACCTCAAATCCGCATTCAGATTACGAAAAAAATTATGATTTGCCTCGATGTCAAACAAACATGTCTACAGGAACTTCTCCGTGAGAGAACCTAAGGTCCTTGTATCGAAGCACCAAGGACAAAAACGTTGTCAATGCCTGAAATGCCTCACGTTTGTGAAAAGAAGTGCAACTCCATACTTGTTACAGCAGTCTATAGCATCCCCATCTCTAATGCTCCCACCGGGTTCTGTGATTACACAAACTCCGCTTTGGCAGGCTTCTTCCACTGCATCTTTCCATGCTGCTTGTAAAACGAGCATCATTCAGATTATTATAGAGGTACTTCCATGTATTTTCAGTTTAGCATAAGAAGAAAGTGATTTCGTTGAACTTGGTCTTGCGCTCCACTGTTAAATAACATAAATAAAAGTTGATGCATGATCTTGTAATTACCGAATGGGAAGAAGCCATCACTGGCCAAAGCTGCACCCTTAACCTCTTCTCCAGCTTTCTTCAAGGCTATTCTTAAACTCTCCAGGCGGTTAGGCTGCCCACTCCCCATGCCCAGCATGCAGTTATTCTGCTCATAAGTCAAGGATCAGATATTTGTCCGAAAGTGCAAACCCTCAAAATAGCCTACCGAAACTATATTAAATGTGAGGGCGCGGGGTAAAACAAAGAACGACAACCTTTGTTATAACAATTGCATTGCTTTTAACATGCTTGATGCACAACCATGCGAATTCTGCATCAGCAAGCTCACTTTCTTGTGGAGCCTTCTCAGAAACAGCTTTGAACTGTATATCTTGGGGGGTCAAATCATCCGAGTCCTGGGCTAACCACCCACCACCAACCTGTCTAGGTGAAAGCTTTCCCTTCTCATTTTTCCTTGCCCCAAGGATCATTAGAGTCTTTGATTTTCCGCGGAGGATTTCAAGCGCCTTCTTTGTGTACTTGGGTGCAACCACAGTCTCGTAAAACATCCGAGCTTCACCATCTGTCGGGCTTCTAAACTCTTGGATTTCCTTAGCAAGAGCCTAGAAACACAAAAAAATTGACTTATTTAGGAAACGGAGAAACTGCAAAACAGGCACATATATTACCAAGTTAAACTTCTGAAGGCTAGCCTTTCAGAATAAATCAGTTGGCATTCAAGTTCACCACGGTGCCAGAACTTGAGTGCAGTTCAACAGCGAACAACATTTTGGGAAGTGCATGGTAATCACAATCTCATTTCATATCATAAATTCAGGTCGGATCCCAAAACTCCAACTCACCTCATCAACCTCGATGTTGAACGATACAATGCCACCAAAGGCACTCACGGGATCTGCTTTGACAGCAAGCCTGTATGCTTCAAGAATATCATCACGTGAAGCTGTGTCCACAAGGATTTGTATGCTTTACAACTACACAGGTAGGACTCTGAAACTCACACAATTCCAAGCCGCATCGGCATCTAAATAGTTATTATATGACATTTCCTGCATGCGGAAACTAAAAGGTTTAAAGCCGATGAGATCTGGTTAATTTGTAAACATTCAAAACAGAGCCCAACAATTCAAATATTTTGCCTCCCACCAATTAGCATTCAGAATATCAGAGAACTCCAAACATGGTGCTACCATGCTGCTGTCAAAAATTAATATTGGAAAGCAAATATGTTAATGAACTCACTCCTTTCAACAACATGCTACTTCCAATGATTTGCATGTCCACAACAACAACAACAACAACAAAGCCTCATCTCACTAAGTAGGGTCAGCTATATGAATCCTAAAACGCCACTGCGCTTGGTTTTGTGCCATGTCTTCCGTTAGATCCAAGTAGTCCAAGTCTTTTCTTAGAGTCTCTTAGTGGGTGTATATTCCAATCTTGATCGATACTTTCAAATAAAAAAGTATCAAGGTTTCCTTATCAACCTAAATGCCACTAAAGATTCAGAAAAATAAGGATGCATGGTCATCACTATCAATTCCTTACTTTAAGTGGAGTCCAATAGCTAAAGGAAGATGTCTATCTTACCTTCCCATGGTGTCAGATATCAGTTGCAATACCCCCAGCATTCACCTCAGAAAGACTCTTGTCAACGTAGAATGCAGCCCTCTGATGAGAAGGGGACTTTTGAGCAACATAGGCACCGTTAAGCTCTGAAGGAATTTCTCTTGCAAAAACAGAAAAAAAAAAAAAAAAAAAAAAAAAAAAAAAAAAAAAAAAAAAAAAAAAAAAGTAAAAGAAGTTTGTCAATCAACGCATCCCATCACAAAAGGGCGACACAAGAAAATTAGTTTTAAGTACAATTTCAAAGAATGTACTGTCTATGGGGTCCAACCCCCCTGTTGGAAATTCAAATCAAAACAGGTTGTAAAATGTTGCTGCTAGCTGTTT
The DNA here is from genome assembly GCF_963583255.1 of Pyrus communis. Lineage (NCBI taxonomy): Eukaryota > Viridiplantae > Streptophyta > Magnoliopsida > Rosales > Rosaceae > Pyrus > Pyrus communis. Next base: position 19,340,454 of record NC_084811.1, read on the forward strand.
GTTTCTTTCCAGCTACAAAGAACAAAGTCTCCTCCATGTGCTAGCCGAAAGGTGTTGAAAGACAGCAAGGAATGATGCAGAGCATGTGTATAAAAGTGTCTAGCAGCTGGTGCATATGTGAAAGGGTGTAAAGATGGTAATCACCATCTGTCGCTGCATGTGTGTGTGCCAGATTGTTCTAAGTTCATTTGATCTGTTTGAATGGTTGTATGTGTTGTTGTATTTTTTTATTTAAAGCACTTGAGTGGTTCTTTGCTGTTTGGAATGTATAAATAAGCCTCTCGTAAGGCTTTAAATGAGTGAGTGTATCATCCGAAACATTAAATCCAATTCCCATTTCCATTTCAGCTTGTAAGCTCCAAAAGAGTTGTAAACCCTCTTTCTAATATTTCAAAGTGTTTGTTATCCCCAAGCTTGTTATTCCCTTTCGTTTGTCCAATATTATTGAGAGTGTAAGTGAGAGGTGTGATAGAGTTTGTAAACCTATCACCCACATCATTTGGTGTTGAGTTAGTAAACTGTCAAATACCAACATTTGGTATCAGAGCCAGAATACCTTTCTGGCAAGTGCAGTGGCTATGGCGTCAAATCTAGTGCAACTCCAAGTTCCCGTATTGAAGAAAGAAAATTATGAAAGATGGTGTATCCAATTCAAAGCTTTGTTTGGATCATAAGAGTTGTGGGAAGTTGTCAGTGGTGGGTATGTTGTACCCACTGCCGAGCAAGAAGCCGCATATACTGCAGAACAAAGGAACACGTGTTCAAATGTCAAAGAACCGTATGTTCCCATTGAAGTTAAACACAAAGATTGGGAGTTGTAACATCGGTGAGATTGAAAATGAGTCGTGGAGATGGCATCTTCGTTTTGGTCATCTTCATTTCAATGGCCTGAAATTGTTGTCAAGTGGAGGAATGGTGCGTGGTCTACCCCAGATTGAAACCACACACCAAGTATGTGAAGGCTGTGTGCTTGGCAAGCAAACACGATTATCATTCCCTGTTGGTAATGCATGGAGAGTAAGGGCACCACTGCAGTTGGTGCACACGGATATATGTGGACCATTAGATCCCATGTCATATGGAGGTAATAGATACTTCATTACCTTCATTGATGATTTTAGCAGAAAAACTTGGGCTTATTTTCTTAAGGAAAAGTCGGCTGCCCTAAGAGTCTTCAAGGAATTCAGGGCATTTACAGAGGCTGAGAGCAACCACAAATTTGTGGCCGTGAGATCAGATAGAGGTGGAGAGTACACCTCCAATGCGTTCCAAGCATACTGCAAGGAGCAAGGAATTAGGCATCAAATGACTGCTGCCTATACACCACAGCAAAATGGGATAGCTGAAAGGAAGAATCGAACTATCCTTGACATGACAAGATCCATGCTTAAGGAGAAGAATTTGCCAAAAGAATTGTGGGCAGAAGCTGTAGCTTGTTCGATTTATTTGTTGAATCGATGTCCAACAAAGAGTGTCAAGAGGATGACACCACAAGAGGCTTGGAGTGGATACAAGCCGAATGTTACACACCTCAAAATTTTTGGATGTGTTGCATATGCTCAAGTTCCAGAAGCCAAGAGGAGGAAGCTCGATGATCGAGGTGAAAAGTGTGTGTTTGTGGGCTATAGTGAAGAGTCCAAAGCTTACAAACTCTACAACCCACTAACTAGCAAACTAGTGGTTAGTAGAGATGTCATCTTCAGTGAAGAAGAGACATGGAAGTGGAACAACAAAGAAGTCAATAAGGAGAGGGTTTTTCCCACAAACTTTGAAGAACAAGAAGTTGTACCACTAGTCGAGCTGCAACCTACTCAAATAGGCACAACAACTCCAGTGCACAGAAATGCAAGGAGTGGTCCTACATCCAGTGAGGAAGGCAGTTCATCAACTCCAGTAAGGTTAAGGAGTCTCACTGAGATCTATGGACAAGAAGAGGGAGAAGAAACAAATCTTTTCTGCCTATATGCTGATCATGAACCTCTATCATTCAATGAAGCTGTGGAGGAGGATCATTGGAAGAAAGCCATGGAAGAAGAAATCCATGCCATCGAGAAGAATGACACCTGGAAGTTGACAAAACTTCCACCAAATCAGAAGGTTATAGGTGTCAAATGGGTGTACAAGATCAAACGCACTGCAGATGGAAGTGTGGATCGGTACAAATCAAGGCTTGTAGCAAAGGGCTACAAACAGAAGTATGGAGTGGACTATGATGAAGTCTATGCTCCAGTTGCGAGACTTGACACGGTAAGATTGCTAATCTCTCTTGCCGCACATCATAAATGGAAAATTTATCAACTAGATGTCAAGTCAGCCTTCCTTAATGGAGTACTTGAGGAAGAAGTGTACGTGGAACAACCGGAAGGCTTCCAAGTACAAGGAGAAGAAGATAAGGTGTATCGTTTGAAGAAGGCTTTGTACGGCCTCAAGCAAGCACCACGAGCTTGGAACTCAAGGATCGACAACTACCTTCACCAAAATGGATTTCAGAAATGTCCATACGAGCATTCAGTTTACATGAAGAATGGTGAAAAAGGGGAGTTCTTAATTATTTGTCTCTATGTAGATGATTTATTGTTTACAGGAAACAATGAGGCAATGTTTCATGAGTTCAAGCAATCAATGTTCAGTGAGTTCGAGATGACTGACAATGGATTAATGTCATACTTTCTTGGCATAGAAGTGAAGCAAGAAAGTGATGGCATCTACATCTCTCAACAAAGGTACATGAGAGACATATTGAAGAAGTTCAATATGGACAAGTGCAACACTGTCAATACCCCAGTCGCAACTGGATTGAAGCTGTCCAAAGGAGGAGAGGGTGAGTTTGTAAACTCAACAGTGTACAAAAGCCTCGTTGGAAGCCTAAGGTACCTCACAATCACAAGACCAGACATAGTTTTATGGTGTTGGACTTGTAAGTCGATACATGGAAACACCAAGGGAGTCTCATTGGCTTGCTGTCAAGAGAATTCTAAGGTACATAAAAGGTACTCTAAACTTTGGTCTATTTTATAATTTTGGTGAAGATACAAAATTATATGGCTATTCGGATAGTGATTGGGGAGGTGACCAAGATGAAAGGAAAAGCACAACTGGCTATGCCTTTTTTCTAGGTTCAGCAGCTTTCTCGTGGACTTCAAAGAAGCAGTCAATCGTTGCCTTGTCATCATGTGAAGCCGAGTATGTAGCTGTAGCCTCAACCGTGTGTGAGGCAATTTGGTTAAGGAATCTGTTGAAATCAGTGTGTCATTCACAAGAAGAATCGACCTTGATTCATGTGGATAACATTTCAGCCATCAAGCTTGCTAAGAATCCAGTCCAACATGGAAGGAGCAAGCACATCGATACCAGGTTCCATTTTCTGAGGGACCATGTGAAGCAAAAGACAATTGAACTTGTCTACTGTCACACCAGGGAACAAGTGGCAGACATCTTCACAAAGCCATTGCCAATTGAATCATTCCGGCTACTGCGTGAAATGCTAGGAATGAAGGCGTTTTGATTTGAGGAGGTGTGTTGGAAATTCAAATCAAAACAGGTTGTAAAATGTTGCTGCTAGCTGTTTGTTTCTTTCCAGCTACAAAGAACAAAGTCTCCTCCATGTGCTAGACGAAAGGTATTGAAAGACAGCAAGGAATGATGCAGAGCATGTGTATAAAAGTGTCTAGCAGCTGGTGCATATGTGAAAGGGTGTAAAGATGGTAATCACCATCTGTCGCTGCATGTGTGTGTGCCAAATTGTTCTAAGGTCATTTGATCTGTTTGAATGGTTGTATGTGTTGTTGTATTTTTTTATTTAAAGCACTTGAGTGGTTCTTTGCTGTTTGGAATGTATAAATAAGCCTCTCGTAAGGCTTTAAATCAGTGAGTGTATCATCCGAAACATTAAATCCAATTCCCATTTCCATTTCAGCTTGTAAGCTCCAAAAGAGTTGTAAACCCTCTTTCTAATATTTCAAAGTGTTTGTTATCCCCAAGCTTGTTATTCCCTTTCGTTTGTCCAATATTATTGAGAGTGTAAGTGAGAGGTGTGATAGAGTTTGTAAACCTATCACCTACATCATTTGGTGTTGAGTTAGTAAACTGTTAAATACCAACACCCCCCCCCCAACAAAACAAAAAGAAAACCCACCCGTCCCCATGGTCTTTGTACCCCCTCCCTCTCTCTCACCATCCCCGAAGGTAATTCCTCGCGCTATATCATGAACATCAAAATGGTGCATTATTACAATCTTCTTGATGAAACTCCCTCTTCTCTCTTAAAGGTCATTTTCCGCTTACTCCTAATTCATTTTTATGAATCTAAAATTGTTTGCTCAATAAATTGCATCCTACTTGACGATTTGGCATGTTAATTCTGACTCTAATGTCTACTTAGATATTAAATTCACAAATATGTAAATAAAAGTAAAGCTATAATCCTTGTCTTATCAAAGTAAATTTATAACTAAAAACATGACCATCAAAGACGTAATACCTTCAGAAGTCTGCTTCCAAAGCCATTCTGAAACTGCAGAATCATAAGAAGCAACATGCTGGAAAGCCTTCCATGCAAGCTTCCTTCGGAAATGTTGATCATCCTTGTCTCCCTTAAGAAATTCTAGAAGTGCAAGATAGTCTTCTGAATCAACCACCACCAAGACATCTTTGTGATTCTGTTTGACAAACATATTTAACTTGGAACATCAGATAAAGATAATGAGACAAATTTAGGTACTACTAGTGATACAAGGATTGTGTTTGAGAAAGCAGATTATGGGCGATATATTGAACAATAAAAATAAAAAAAGATGTCCCAGCATTAAACAAAAATAAGCAGTAATATAAGGATCGTGTTAAAAATGTATGTCACATTCCCTGTTAGGCCAAAAGCAGAATCGATATGTTTCATTGTTTCTCGGATCAATATGTATCAAGATTTCTGCAGATGGTGTTGGATTGAATACTAGCACCAAGGATGCAGCACAGAGTTCATATCTAGATATCTACTAAATGAGATTCACTTGGATAAATAAAACGAGAGAATTACGAAATAGCAAGTTCAATGAGAATATTTGGTTCATGACAATGATTCTGAAAAGCAAAACCTATTATGATTTATAAAATTATAGAACAACAATATGCTACCATTTCCATTCAGATAAACAACCTTTGCAGCTGCTCTTTTCATGGTAGGACCACCAATATCTATATTCTCAATTCCGTCTTCAAAATCTATTCCTCCCTTTGAAGTAACTTTGTCGTAAAGGGGGTATAAATTCACCACAACCACATCAATTGTACCTGTACAAATATTTTGAAGTAAATTATTATTGTTACAATATATTCACACAAAGAGAGAATGAGAGAGTGTGTGTGTGTGTGTGTGTGTGTGTCGTGCAAGCATGGTAAAAGAATTCACAGCAGAAACTCACCAATTCCATGTTTACTAAGAGCTTCCATGTGATGCGTTTCGTCTCTTCTAGCAAGAATACCCCCATGTACGTTAGGGTGTAAAGTTTTTACACAACCATCAAGCTGTAACACAATCTTAGTCATGTTTTAATATGCATAACAGAGTTAATATGCCCAACATTAAATATTTCATAAAGTGATGGATGAGATACGTAATTTCCAGAGAAAAATAACTTGCCTACCATCTGTTTGGGCCCAAAATAATATTATTGGGCCGAGTGTAAGTTTATGTTCGGCCCAAAGCTGTTTCAAATATACTATGGGCTGCCTGGTGGTCTCGGGCCATTCAACAAGGATGGTCGAGTCCTATCACAAGAAGGAGTAGTTCAGATGAGCAAAGGGGTCAAAGAAGTCCTAGTGCAATTTGGATTCTCGACCAACAATGAACATGGCCTCAAAAAGGGGGTGAGTTCAAAGTCCTAATAGGGGTAGGATTGGTCGAAGTAGAGTTGGAACAGAACAAGAAGTCCCAATCCAGATATGATTTTGACTCGATCTCAAGGAGGATTTGGTGCTATAAATACAAGACATCATGCAACAATCGAGGGACCTCCAATTCAACACACAATTGCCCTGCGCAAACTTCTCAAACACCTTGAGATTTTTTTATTTTCTTTTTCCGCCGACACATCTTCAGTTTGGATAAACAGCACTGTGTAGGCAACCGAGGAACACCTTCAGTTTGGATAAACAGTATTGTTGCCGTAGAATCAGCCGACCGCGAAGCACCTTCAGTTTGGATAAATGGCACTGCATCGAGGCCGACTGGTTATCTATCCAAGTCTCGGTCGAGAAGGGTTTCCAGATCCTTATTGGCAGAGGTTATCTTATTAACCTTTTCGTGAAGTAAGGTGTTACGAGTTACGACATTCGACGCATTAAACGCCGAGTGGTTTTATGATTGGACCGAACCACATTAAACGCCAAGTGAGTTTCAGAGTTCGGCATTCTGAGGGCCGAACCACATTTACCATCAAGACACACATTACCTTTGAATACTTGTGTCCATATAGTTTGGTGTCGATTCGACGTGCTTATACTCTCACGAATATAATCACCGTGACCGAATCTGACGCCGACGATTCATGAACTTCGCAGAACTAGTAACCTTGTCTTCAGGCTCGAGAATCCAAAGGTCGAGATTTGTTCCTTCCTCGGCCGCAGTCGCAAGATCAAGAAGTCAGCAGTGCACTCAACGCAACATCAACAAATTTTACTCCTCAGCCGAGCTCAGCCGACGAGTTGGCAAGCCCTGCATTCAACCGAAAGATGTAGTTAGCTTATTAGTTTCTCGGCCTGCGCATCACGTAAGCTTTGTAATTTTTAGGGTCAACATTTTGGCACAACCATTGGGACCCAGTGCTAAAACTACGAAGTTCATTTTATATATCAAGATTCCAATCCGGCTCCACGTAGCCGATTGTACGAGCTCCTAGAGGAATTGAAAAAACACAATGAGGAACAAAAAAGATCTTTGGAAGTGGAAAAAATTCTTCGTGGCCATACAAAGATGCAAAAGTCATTCGCTTACATGTTGAGAATAAAAGATCCTATTACCCTGCAAGAGCAATGGGTAAACGAAGACAAGGCTCGATTTAATACCTGGCTAGATGGAAAATATTTTCCTTACGTTTTCGACTACAAATCGACTCCATTTGAGGATGGTTGGTTGAAAAGATCGGGGGGCAATTTTCCGCTCCGGCCGTAATCAGACATTGGCTTAAGAAAATTGTTACTTTGGCCGAAGAACAAAGGCCACCTATTTTTTCGGTCGAGACTGAAAATATGGTCGGCCAAGACCTAGGCCTCCTATTTTTTCGGTTGAGGCTGAAAGTGTGGTAGGCCTAGAAGAAAATGTTCAAGTTTCTGAGCCAAAAATTGACTCAGAAAATAATTCGTCAGAAAAGTGTTCTAATTAGGGGTGGAAAAATTTCCCAAAAATCCCGAACCGAACCAAAAAAATCCCGATCCCAAACCAAAAATTTTCCAAACCGAAATTCCCGAAATTTTCGGGATGCTATCCCGAACCGATCTCAAAATTTCGGTATGGGATTCGGGATTGGCTTCTCGATATTTCGGGAATCCCATACCAAACCAAAAATATATAATATTAATTATTATATATATATATATATTATTCTTTTATAATTGATGCTAGTAGTTTCTAATTCATGCTCTGCAACCTGGAATGCCCTACACCTTGCATATTTTTCATGTTTTGTTTGATATTCATGTGGATTTTATTATTGCTGCTGCCATGGCTGATGATTTTAGAAGGCTTGATTCTTTTGTCTCTCAACATATTGCAAAAAGGGTTTAATTAATTTGAATTTTGACTATGATAAAAACAGTCAGGCATGCCAGTGTTCAATTAAATGGTAGTGTGAATGAAATGAAATTCCTAGTTCATGAATGTGTTCTTGAATTATATATTTGAAGAACAATTCATAATTTCATATTTCAATTTGGGATTCCCGATTTGTCCCAAAATCCTGAAAATATTTTGGGATTCCCGAAATTTGGGATTTCCGAAAATTTGGTTTGGGATTGGTCTTCAAATTCCCGTCCCGAAAAATTTTGGTTTGGAATTCGGGATACTAGTTTCGGTATGGTATCCCATACCGAACCACCCCTAGTTCTAATGACGAACAAGACCAATTCATGGTTTCAGTTGAACAAACCACACCAATCGATATGATTATTGGTGATAAAGCAGATATGGAGCAATCTCGTTCGGCTCAGTTGTTCGGGTTAAAAGCCGAAATTGGTGAAATTATTATGCATGGGGGGCATAATAATTGTCCAACACATTCGGCGGCCGAAAATGAAAAATATTCCGCCGAGTCAAAAATAATTGGAGAAAATTCTTTTCTTGGCCTAGAGCGAAATCAATTTGAGAATTTTGATGTAAAAAGATCTCGGCTCGGAATAAAACATCGTTGGCCTCTTCCACTTTATGGTTCGGCCACTTTTATTTTCGTTTGCTAATATATATATATATATATATATATATATATATATATATAATGAATAAATTATTTTCTTAACCATTCGGTTTTTCAGCCGATACCTAAGAAAATAAGGGGGGGTGACAAGATGGTGTGCTGGGCTGAAGGATTGGAATTTTAGTGTCGAATGCATTTTTATTCGGCGGTGGTTTCTCAGTAGTCCTCGGCCACATGGCTCGGCTGATTTTCACATCTTCTAAATCATGTGATTATTGATTATTGGTGATCTTTGGTAGACTCCTCTTGGCCGAAACCCACAACTTGAACGACTGTTAAGATTTGGTATCCTCGACGGTTAAAAAGAATATTTGTAGCATGCTCTACACCTATCCATCTATAATCAACAGGTTAGACAGAAAATGTTCGGCAAGGGAGAATTAGTTTGGAAAACTGTGCTGCCCACAGGAATTAAAGACCCCAGGTTCGGTAAATAGTCACCGAATTGGGAAGGGCCGTTCGTCGTACATAAAGTTCTCAGCAAGGGGGGCATATCATCTTAGAGACCGAACCGGTTTAATTCACAAATTACCAATCAATGGGAAATTTTTAAAGAAGTATTATTCGGTCACGTGGGAGATGCAAGAATAGTTTATTTCATTAATAAGCTCGCAAAAACGAGTATACAAGTACAGATGGTCGATTCATTTATAGCTAAATGTCCCTAAGGTGAGGAGTGAATGAGAGTTTCAAGAACAGCCTTCAATTCCAACCACCTCACCTCACTCATCGTGACCTCGGCCTGCCGATTCCTCTTGTCCATCTTCAGCTGCTTGACATGCCGCACACTAGCCGCATATTCAGTCAAGCAAGATTTACCACTAGACTCGAAATCTCTTGCTAGCTTGAAAGCAACTCCAACCTCCGGTTTTGAAGTTCGGTAATTTGACGATCGAGGTCGGCTAGCGCTTCCTTTTTCGTCTTAAGCATGTCGACCCGTGGACGTAAAGTTTCTTGAACAACCATCGCAGCTTTCAAGTCGTCTTCGGCCTGAAGGGCTCTCTCGAAAATACTGAAATATTCTCGAGTTCGTTCCAGAGTAGAAGATACTCGAGTAATGGCTTCATTGCTTAGCTGACCATCAGCCGCAAGATCGTTCAGATATGCCCCTACGGAGTCGAGGCCCTAGCATTCAAGAATTTGTGACGTCGAAAGGGACAGTAGTTCCTGTAACTTGACGAAGGCATCTAGTTCGACCGTTGACACGGAAGGTTTGGTTACGGTCGTTGAAGAGCCATTCGCTCCCGATGTAGTTGCAATCAAGGCGTCAAGCTCGACCTCCCATGAAGGCTGCACAGAAAAAGAAAATTTGTAAGCAAAAGGAAAATTATAAGGAATGCATAACAGAGGGAATTTGTTTCTAAACCTGCCGAGAGAATACTTCAGCCATGTTCTCTGGTTCATTGCTCGAACCTAGAGAACCTAGGAAAATGTAGATAACGCCCTTCGGCGCATAGAATTGTCGGTGAAATGAACGATCGGACACTAACATTTAATATTTTCCTGAGTTCAAACGCGTTATAGTAAAATTAATGAAGAAAGGGGATTGATCCTTACAAAAGCCAAGGTAACTTCTTGTGGAGGAATGTCGAGGTTTTGGTCTTGTGGATGGAGCGGCATTTCCTCCGTTGCCTCAGGCTCGACCAGGGGTATTTTCCCACGATCGGCCACAAGAGGATCCGGTTGAACAGCCGCCTCGACCACGGGAGGAAGATTGGCAGAAGGAAGCTTGGTTGGTCGAGGGCGACTCACCAGCGGGATCTCATCACCCTCGTCGTCATCATCATCCTGAAATAAAAAGTTGTTAAGACTTGTAAATCTAATAAAATGAAGAAGATCACTAGCGACATAGTCATACCTCTTCCAGGATGATTGCTGACTGTTTTGGATTTTTGGAAGAAGTTTTCTTCACCGATGAAGCCACATCCTCCAAGATTGGGGCAATGACTGGCCTCAAAGTTGTCGCTTCCTCGACTGGCGGAGCAGTGGCTGGCTCAGTCGACTTCGGAGCTATCGTTTTGTCAACCAGCGAGGCAGCTGCTGGTTCGATCATAACTGGAGGGACGGGTCGAGCTTTGGGCAGCTGGCCAATCAGAGATGGTTGCACGACCGTCGAAGTGCGTACGGTAGGAATAGAATGAGAAACATTAGAAGTGGTCGTTCCTGTCGACTGACTAGAGATGACATGGATTTCCCATTCCCCTTTCTTTGCCAATTTGTTGACACGTTTTGAAGGACGAGGGGCTGCACCTGCCGTCTCAGTCTCCTAGTGAGCTCATTTGCTTGTCTTGGAAGAAGGGATTAATTTTTTCTTGGCCGTGACTGAAGCCACCACTTATACTGTTTTCAGCACTCGACTGCTTGAGAAAGTGAAACCAAGTTAATAAAAATTCGAATGACGGTTTACAAAGAGGAGGTAAAGGTAACCATATATCTTGAGTTGTCCCTTTGGTCTGGAGAGCAAGAGCCCTATTTGGTCGGTCGTTGCGGTCGCTAAAGATCTTGTTAATGACCTCTTCGACTGGAGCGCTAAAAAAGTTCTGGATATACTCCTCCCACCTATCACCGAAAATGTCAGTACTGAGGGTTTCTGGAATAATTGGTCGAAGACAGAACTTTTGGCATCGTTCCTGAAACTCCTTCTTGGCGTCCGTACATTCCCTCTCTGAAAAACTAGATAGGCGTCATCGGCTTAGGAGAGAGTGAGAGGATAGAAGAGGTGTCGAGCAGCCCTGGAGATAGCCGAGCTGTCGAGCGGTGAAGTGGGGGTGGTATACTTCCTAGCCTGCTCGATGAGCATTGCAGCCGAGAGGAAGGTCGTGGGTAAGCATGAACGATCCCCAGGATTGACGGAGATCAACATCTTCATCTGCATTCCATGCAGATGTGGAAAGGTTGATTGACGATGGATATTCTCGACGGCGGCAAATCAAGAACTCATCGTTGGAGAGAACGTCGAGGCTGAAGAAGTATTTAAACACTTCTTCGGCCTGGTGAGGATGTCGGCTGAGAGGCCAGTTGAAGATCGAGTGCTTCAGTGGGCGAGAAATTGACAATCTCTGGCCGAAGGGGAGCAAAGTAGACCTACAACCAGAGTTGGAAGACCCAAAGGGGGCCGTTCTGGTGTGGATCAATCTTGTGGAAGGTCATCTCGGTCAGGCAGCGCAAAAGATTAGCAAGAATGGCCAGGCTAAGCGCCAGTGTATGTCCGCTAGCCAGGGTTTCGGCTACCGGCATGTTTTCAACCAAACATTTATTGGACTTGGTACAACAAATAAATTTGTTGTACCACTAGAAAAGGAAAGCCTCGTGTTCTTCCTCTCGCAGGTTTTTTTCTCCTCGGCCGGCAAAGTGAAGATAAAGGGTGTTGTAGTTGAAGAAGTTTTTGTGTAGTTTCTGAACTTCTTCCTTTGAAAGTGCTTGACCTTTTCCGCTCAGCGCTTCGAGCTCCCGTTTATCAAAGAGCACCTTCAGGTCAAGATTTGACGGATACCCAGAGAGGGTGGCGTCAACTGGTATACCAAAGGGAAAAGTCCCCAAGATGGCAATAACGTCGAGAATAGTAAGACCAACAGGGCCAAAAGGGAGGACCATAGTATTGGTGGCCGAGCACCAGAAGCTTGAGGTCGCGATAAGAAGCTCTTTGTCCATGACAATTTCCATGGATGAAAGGCGAATGGCGTCGTAAATGCCAAGAGCCTTCCATTGTTCACTGAAGATTCTCTCTATTCATGCAACCCAAGTTGCCCAGGTTGCAGTGGTCGAAGGCCAGGAACTTTGGGGTCTTGCCAAATCCCACTTCAACCATTCAAACCCTTGCAGTAAGGGTGTTAAGCATTGATCCTTGAAAAGTCAGGTGATGGATGGTGGTACTGCATCTTTGAAAAATAGAGCAAGGATCCGGTGAGTGGTGCTCATATCGCTTTCAAAGCGTATGGTCTTGATTGAGCATCGATCAATAATCTTCTTGCATTTGTTGCATTCCTTAGAGAGCTTAGAAACGAAGGATGCCATCAATGAAGATTCAAAGATTCGTCTGGGTCTAAAGAAGGTTTTTCAGATGTGAGCTTGAAACTTTATGGTTTTGAAAAAGAAGGAATGGCGAAGGGAAGTTCAAAGTTTCTAAAGGCGTAAAATGCGAATGAAGGAAATTCAGGTATTTATAAGCATTTCAAAAGAAAGATCAAACTTTTGATCTTCAAAAGCGTTAGATTTTCAAATTTCAGGGCGAAATCGACCGGGAAAATCCCTAATCATTTTGGATATTTTGGGACTCTCCAAAGATAGGATCGAGCTTTCCATGGTTCAAGGACGTACGATTGCGTGCTGCGGTGGAATCAATGTATTAATGTGGAAGAGACGTTTTGGCTGGCGCATGTTTTCGAGGATCATGATTGAGGGCTGCTAGGTTAATCAAGGGAGTGAAACACGGCAGGACGTGCAGGAGAATTTGGGTCGTGTGATCACACTTTATAAATGCACTCGATGGATGAGACGTGTGAGGCTTTTCGTTATCCCATAGGTATCTCGTAGAGTTCGCTTCTTCAAGGTCGAAATCGGCTAAGGATTCTTGGCTAAGGACCTCAGAAGCAAGGGGGCAATGTTTGGGCCCAAAATAATATTATTGGGTCGAGTGAAGGTTTATGTTCGGCCCAAAGCTGTTTCAAATATACTATGGGCTGCCTGGTGGTCCCAGGCCATTCAACAAGGATGGTCGACTCCTATCGCAAAAAGGAGTAGTTCGGATGAGCAAGGGGTCAAAGAAGTCCTAGTGCAATTTGGATTCTCGACCAACAATGAATATGGCCTCAAAAAGGGGGTGAGTTCAAAGTCCTAATAGGGGTAGGATTGGTCGAAGTGGAGTTGGAACAGAACAAGAAGTCCAATCTAGATATGATTTTGACTCGATCTCAAGGAGGATTTGGTGCTATAAATACAAGACATCATGTAACAATCGAGGGACCTCCAATTCAACACATAATTGCCCTGCGCAAACCTCTCAAACACCTTGAGATTTTTTTTATTTTCTTTTTCTGCCGACACATCTTTAGTTTGGATAAACAGCACTGTGAAGGTAACCGGCGAACACCTTCAATTTGGATAAATAGCATTGTTGCCGTAGAATCAGCCGACCGCGAAGCACCTTCAGTTTGGATAAACAGCACTGCGTCGAGGCCGACTGGTTATCTATCTAAGTCTCGGTCGAGAAGGGTTTTCGGATCCTTATTGGCAGAGGTCATCTTATTAGCCTTTTCGGCGAAGTAAGGTGTTATGAGTTACGACATTTGGCGCATTAAACACCGAGTGGTTTTATGATTGGATACTCCCAAGTGAGTTCATCTCTTATGGAAAAGCTGGATGATCAGAGTTCAGCATTCTGAGGGCCGAACCACATTTACCATCATGACACACATTACCTTTGAATACTTGTGTCCATATAGTTTGGTGTCAATTCGACGTGTTTATACTCTCACGAAGATAATCACCGTGACCAAATCTGACGCCAACGATTCGTGAACTTCGCAAAATTAGCAGCCTTGTCTTCAGGCTCGAGAATCCAAAGGCCGAGATTTTTTTCCTTCCTCGGCCGCAGTGGCAAAATCAAGAAGTCAACTGCGCACTCAACGCAACATCAACAAATTTTACTCCTCGGCCAAGCTTGGCCGACGAGTTGGCACGCCCTGCATTCAACCGAATGACGTAGTTAGCTTATTAGTTACTCGGCCTACGCACCACGTAGGCTTTGTAATTTTTAGGGTCAACACCATCTCATGGAAACAAGTAAGTTCTCCCACTTTAGTTACTGACAGTCCAGCACTTTCTAAAGCAAATGCCGTTCCTCCTGTCGAAACAATTTTATATCTACAGTTTTCGAAAACAACCAAATTTAAAGGAATATGGCACTTGCCAGCCACTTAAGTGGAGATAAGTGTTTTCTATTGAAATGAAATTGAAAATATGTTATATAGACTTGTATGTAACTATTGAGAGTGAAAATCTTAAACATGACATGACTATTTTCAAGCTGACTAACAGGTAAAAGACAATGATTTACAACAAGAGCTCCCTAATTGAAGGTTTCTTTGCAAAAGAAAATAAGGACACATTATGAAGTAATGATCCTTAAAAAACTGCGGCAAATGTAACAAGATTTTAATAAAACAAAGTAGGTTCCTCAAATTAACCCAAGTTCTGAAGGCCATTCCCTAAGACAGCAAGATCCTTCTTGTCTGATAATGATATCTGAGCCTGCCTATTACCTGAAACAAAGATTTAATCACATGAATCACAAAAAATAAAGAAGAAAAATAACGAAAGCAAGAGAAACCAAATTCATATAGCACAGACATGCATACATAGGCACATATACAACCATCAAACTCACACAAATTCTCTCTTGGAAGTATATTTTTTAATAAGATAAATATATTGCATAATTATCTTTTAAAACACAACTTAAATTTTAAAAATGGCTAACTACATTTTTCACATTTTGCACCATGCGGTTTTGTAATTGTTCAATATATATATATTTTGTCTCTTTGAACGTCTAAACCTCAACTAGATTGATGAGTGTTTTTGTCAAAGTGGTGCAATACATTTGCCCCCTATAAACGTCTCACGATTACCATGTCATCAATTTTTAATGAATGATAATCCGACCAAAGAAAAATTGAAACTTCATGACCTATCTTGAATACCACCCCCAACCGTCGAAAGGGCGTGAAATGTAGTTAGCCCTTTGAAAAATCGCACGACGCAACAAAATAATCAAACCGGAGACGGAGCGAGGGGTTGAGAGTCAGGGTTTGTAACTGTAAGGGTCTCCCCAGCCGCTGCCATGACTTTAAGTGTTCTGCAACTTGAGTGCAGCAGATATGAGCTCCTGCCTGAGCAATACTGTATCCCACAAAGAGGGAGACATTGCATATATCCACAAACACACATGAGATAAATAAATGTACACACACACACACACATACCAGAAGACAAGAAATAGAGAAATGTGGTCGGGGGAAACTGAATTTCATAACGTTAAAGAAGAAGATTGGTGTTCGGAATAATACAGGAGGTTGTGGTGGCGGCCGCGTTGGGTGTTGTGGCGGCAGGAGCACCAGCCAGACAGCCGAGCATCTCTCTTTGTAAGAGAGAGAGAAGAGAGAGAGAGTGGGAGTGGTGTGGTGGATGGGTGGCTTTCGGCAGCAAACGGCAAAGGCGACACGGATTCTCTCCGGAACTCTTCCAGACCAATCAATATCCACCGTTCTATACTGAGCATGCGGTCATATATAAAACTGGTTTTTCAAGTAAAACTTCCTAAACGACGCCGTTTTGCTCACCTTTCTCTATCGTCTCACACCTGTTCTGGCTGCTCGCTTGTCTCCCTTTTTGCTGTAGCAACTTCACCGCCCCGCCCACTCTGCCATCCCACTCCCAGTAGTTCCTCAGTCCCATTCTTCCCAGCGAGCCAGAACCTCCTCCTCCTCCTCCATTGAGTATACTGGGGCAAAATGTTTGGTATTTCGTACGGAGAGCTCTTTCTCCTCATCGGCGCCACCACTACTTTAGTCGGTGCACACAAACTCTCTCTCTCTCTCTCGAAAGGTGATCTGGTTTGATGTGTTATGGGTTGCAGGACCAAGGGAATTTCCTAGAATTGCTAGAGGAGCAGGGAGGTTAGCGGGTCGATCAATCAGGTACGTTCATTTAGCTCGAGGCCAATTCGATAATGCCATGCAGCAGTCTCAAGCTCACCAGGTAAGGCACTTTTTCTAATTACTTTAACCATTTATTCCTGAAAACAAAAAGGGATTAATTGTTTTAATATATTAGGTTCATAAAGAACTTCAAGATGCATCATAACTGGAGTCAATTCGTTACGAAGTTCGAAGTATGTCACTTATGAATCCGGGTCCTATGACTCGAAAGCTGATGGATAATCCTCAATTCCTGGCTCCTCCTGAGTAATGGTATTATGCTTAGCACCCATACATTGTTTCCAAGTTATGTTATGAGTCTCTCGTGAGTATTGTTTTATAGGCTTTCTTGTTAGGAGCCGGCATTTCTCTAGAGAAGGCGAAGGAGGACGTGAAGTCAATAAATTCCGTAATGAAGGTTTGAATAATGCACAATTCAGTTCCTTTTTATAAAATGGCCCACTTTGCATCAGCTTGAAGTCCTTGTACATGTGTTTTTACGGGATAATACTTTCGGAACCCCAACTCACCTAACTTTCATAGTCAAGCAACTTCATATGCAAATTTGGCCAAATCTGATGCTGTGAAGATTCACTCTTCGAACAGCAGAGCAGAGAAATAGAACCTTAATGATGAAAGTGGTCTTTTCATTCTTCTCCCACTTTCAGCTGAAAGCACTGGGATGATACCAAATCGCAAGGGTAATAGTCTACTAGGTAGAAGTTAACGATGTTATCATTATTTTGCGGTCATACTTTAAATTTTCTTATGTAAAGACTTACTCGTCTGTATTCCCAGATTATCTTGAGTTATAGTGGTCAGATCATCAGTTTGTGCGCGGCACACGTATTCTTGATTTCTTATCTATACCTTGTGTGGTTATTCAACAAAGGCGTTTGCTCATGGTTTTAGACGAGTTGTATATGGCTCCCATATCAAATTGATTTTCAATTGCCGGTGGTTGTATCTGTGTTGTTGAGGCCCCACTTGGTGCCGGTGGGCTATTGGTTTAAACACGTCATATGATTACGCATGAAAATTTCCTTGAATTCAATTCTTGATTGCATAGTATGAAAAATCTTGCTACTTTTCTTTCTATAAGCCTTTCTCTGACCCACGCACGCAATATTTACACTTGTTTTATTGTATAACTGAACACGCCTTAGATTTTCCTGAGAATTTGCAAATAGTTCTGCTTTTCATCTTCGATGTAGATGTCCAATTGAATAACTAGTGGTTGTGGTGACTGATAACATTAAAGGATCAGACCTTGTGTTGGAAGCAGTAGTTGAAGCAAAGGTAGCACGTAACGCCAAGGAGTTCTTTTCACAACCTGAAAATCAAATACAGGGAGCTGAAAAGTGAAGAGGTGATGACACTTTAAAAAAAATCTTCATCACTTCGTTTATGTAGGGGCAAGGAGGGTCTGAGTTTGGTTTTTCTTTTTATTTGTATTAACAGATTTTTAGGTTTGTTGGGATTGTTGAATTGATGGTTGAACTGAATTGGGATTTGGCTCATTTATTGTATTTAAGTTACTGAATCAGGAATAAGCACTTAGAGAGATAAAAGTCGATATAATTGCTTTTTGGGTTTTGTTTGGATTGTTGTATTGATCATACACTGAATTGGTTTTGGTTTGGTTCAATCTTGTTCCCATATTGAATTTACTAAACAAAGCACAATCATTGAGAAGGTACAAGAATATATGTAATTGCTTTGTGGATTTGTTTGGATTTATGTTTAATTGAAGTGGACTGATGATGAATTGAATTGGGTTTTGTTGGATTGGTGAGGAGCAGACTCTGAATGGAGGGGTACGAGAAAAGGTTGAACTGGCCAAGAAATTTTATCAGCTTTGGGGATAACAAGAAGAGATATGAGGTGACCCTGCTTGTCTGAGAGTTGCTGTTGAGGGTAGCTTGAATAGCCTTAGTGTTGATACTATTGGTCTCTAGCTTTGGATTGACATCTGTGTCCCCAGTGAAGGCACGGTATGTTTCTTGAGTTTTAATCTACTTTTGTTCAGGAGTTGAATTCTATTAGGTTGATAACGTCATATTGATATAGTTTCCATTAAATTGAGAAAACAAGAGACCTGTATGTTTTTTAAGAATTATACTTGAGTAGAACCAATTAATATCACTGCATGCGTTTGCTTTTGCAGAAATTTAGATATGATCACTGCATGCGTTTGCTTTTGCAGAAATTTAGATATGACCAGAAAAGAGCATTCTTTTGCTGGAACTTGAGATAGTCTAGAGTCCAGAACTTTCAATGTTTTGAATCCCGAATTAACCAAGGGGCTTAACAGCCCACCATCATCTAGATTCAAAGTCAAGGTGTTGTTCGGATATTGATCGTAGCAAGCATCACTTCCTTCATTGGATGGGTTCAGGCTTGCTTGTCTCGCTCTCATATTGGAAGGCTAGGTTTGGAACCCTCTAGGAACTGAGTCGCCAGAAAGATCTCTTCTGTGTTCTTAGTGAACCAACATGATTGACTGCTAGGTTCTATTATCCCTCTTTAGCTAAGTGCATATTCTTATATCCAAATTAGTCAGTTTATGTAAGTAGCACAATTAACTTGTAGGCAGCAGCTGTGCCACTGTACTTGCAAGACTGTTCCTCTCTCTCTCTCTCTCTCGTTTGAGCACTTGGCATGCATGCATCACGATTCCCTTAGTTTTAGCGGTACTTGTCATTTTGGTAAAGTCATTTTAGTCTTGATGCTTAAACATTATGTGGTAATTGGTTGCTGTATGAACCCAGGTACCAAGCTGAAAACCTAGAGCATAATAAAACGTTATTCGAGCGGATTAGTTGATGTTGCAGCAAGGAAAGGGTGCACCCAATAATCCCCATCTCAGCTAGCACTAGCCTGGGTTCATCACCGACGGAATGATGAGTGTCCTATACCCGGAATCACCGAGATTGAGACAGCAAATATTTTGTATTCAAATTTCATCATGTTGTACGAGTACCAAAATCTTTAGCTCTTTTTCACTTAAGAGATTAATTGTTTTGACTGCGGTTTTTAAGTGTGTTATTAAACCCAATTTTATGCAAATTTCATAGTTTCAATCAAGATTAATTGCCATTACATCATTCCAAATTTCTAGTTTTCCTTGGGAAGCAAGTTTGGCGACTTTGACGATGGAGTATTAGCCTTGCGACAACACTTTTTTAAAAATATTTTTGGAACCAATCCTTAGTAAATAGGCAAATGTATCTCGGAAAACAATTGAAGTGCATGAAGCACATAATTGGTGCTTCTTGTAAGAAGCACTTTAAGTGCTTTTCGAACTTAAAAACATTTTTTTCTAAAAGCAATTTCAGTCATTTGCAAAGCACTTCCAAAAGAGAGTTAAGGAATGATCAGATTAATATTATTATAATAGGGTTGGTTTGATTTATTTCGTTTTAAGTTCTAAGTTTTTATTAAATATAAACAATGTTGCAAGCTGCTGCATCATCAAGATTAACAACATAATGCCACGTGAAAACATTAAAACACGTAACCTAAATGTAATTATATGCATCATATTCAAATAGAACAAAACGTAAATGATATAACGGCAATATAAGCGTCACAAAATAATTATACGACGCTATTTTGGAAAACTAAAATATAAATACGACTCGTAATAAAGTGACACAGGGCGAATACTGGTCCTATTCCTTTGACTGGGCATCCAATAAGATTGATAAATATACTGATACAAAGAACTTTAGTAACATGCGTCGTTGAACATGTTTGGTGTGTTGGATCAAATATATGCATTTTGAATGGGAGATGTTCCACACATATCGCATGTGATCGAAATTCTTTGCATTATATTCCAGTCTTCCTCAACCTCCTCTACCTCTATTACTCAACACTAACTATAGTACACAACAAATATTCCATGATCTATCAGCAAGAGCCTAGAGGATTAATGTAAAGCTAATTGTGTACAAAATTAATTGCTAACGGTAAAATTCTTTTTGCCTTTTGTTCTTTTTAGTTTCGGTCCGAGATGTCGGAGAAAACCAAAATAGGAATTTATCTATGCCCAAGTTGAAGGAGAATTGGCTGTAGCTTAGCTTGGTTGTAGCTTAGCTACAGTCATGAAATGGCCCTTCGATATTACCATATTTACAATAATGCTAGCCAAGTGGGTCTGAAATTTCTGATTTTGTTTCCTTTAGCCAAGACAAACTCTCTCCTTCAATCTCTCTCACTTGGTTCGAAACACCTTTTTTCTCTTCTCGTTTTTCTCATAAGTCCTATTTGGGCTGGAATAATTAAGGCCCAGACATTCAAAGCTATTGGAGCCATCGGTATTTGATTTTGGCAAAAGCATTATTTAAACAATATGATGTAGCAGCGACTAGGCGGCAAACCTACAATGATCATGGTTGGGGGAATTTTGCAGAGAAGGTTTTGCAAGAAAATGTGGTTTTCAATGGCAAAACTTGTAAATAAAAGAAGATCAAGTGTGAACTCACCCCTTGCCGAAGACAGTCACATCAACCACTTGACAGAGAATGAGATTAAGCCAAAAAAGGGAGGGTAATCTAAGTGAAAAAGAACTTTATAAAAGCAATTGGGAATTAGTAGGAAAGGACACTCAACTCAACAAAAGAACTCTCAGCAAACACTCTTAAAAGCTCTATCACTTTCTCTATATTCCTTTAGTAGTCAAGTCATCCCTTCATAGCTAATAGCTTTGCTACACTCTTTGTTGTATTATTGATTTCAAGTTGTATTCACATAGTATTTATCATTTTGTAAGCCAATTCATACTTTGTTGCCTTTAAGAAAGGTGCACGACACGCCACAGGTTTTGCCCGACAAGGTTGAAACTTTGCCCGAACTTCAATATTTGTTTTTTGTCGTACTAAATACTGTTTTCTTAACACTTTGCCTTGTTATTTAAGTTGGTTTTCAATGGTTTCAAATAGTCTATCTTTCTAAGTTATCATTTATCTCTTTGCACTAATTACTTTGTTTTTTCCTTCCTACGCAAGTAATCTTTATAAACAGTTATTTTTACTGAACTTGAGCCTGATTATGGGCATATAATGCAAATCAAAAGTACTTGATCAAAAGGCATAGAAAAGAACCTTTTTATGAATTTAACCCATCCACCTTTGAAATAAGAAGTTGCGAGTAACGTGTGGTGCAAGAATCCAACATAGTTCTGTTTAATAAATCACATCTGTTGGAGATTCAGAAAGATGAACGATTCAAATTGTTGATATTATGTTCAAATTTTTACAGTTAATGAAAATATTGCTCAGAGTTTATAAAGTCTTTAGAAACTATATAACATCAACTCATATTTCGATTAACCGTAAAAATCAGAATGTAATATCAATGATCTGAACCATTCATTTGTTTACATCCGCCAAAAGATTGTGTTTTCAAAAAAGAAGTCTAAAAAATGAAATTGGGTGAGAAGAATAGAGCATAAACAACAATCAATGGTTGAATATGAATCTAGGATTTATGGATTATAGTTTCGAATTTTGGATTTGCCCCCTTCACAAAAGCTGTAAAGCTTGCCCTTACGAGTGATTATATATATATTTACATTTTTTGCACTTCTACATCAATTTATTAAGTTTGCACTCAAATAAAATTCACTATTCATGAGGGTTTCGAGGGTTTAAAAAATCCAAATGACAATGTAACGATCGTCTAAGCATAGATGCTGCAATCACGAGCGTTTATATATCCTTTCACATTTTTCATAATTGTACATTAATTATTATGAATTTTTATTTATTTTGAACTCCCCTAAAAACATTATTCATGATGGTTTGTAGGGTTTTAAAAGTTCAAACGATAATGTACCCATCATTAAAGCAAAGAGGATGCGATCATGAGCGTTATACATATTTTTTCACATTTTTCACACTTGTAAATTAATTATTATGATTTTTTTAATATGTTTTGGTATTTTAAATTGCTTTGGTATTTTTAATGTGCATTCTAAGAAACTAGTTTCAATGATCCAACCATCAAACTTGCTTGTATATACTCCGAGATCGCATACATAAAAAAATCGCAAAAAAAGAAAACATTCAAAGATTAGGTAATAGACGAAATTTTTCGACAGTTATAAATGAAAATTTTGGATTTAACAGTTATTTTAGCCCCAATTTTGATGTTTTTTAGAACTACACTCCTTGGCCCTATAAGAATACAATGAACTAATTCGATATTCAATTTGAAATATTTACACTAGTGGATACTTAATCAATTTAAAATACATAGTTATTTTTTACGACCCCTAGTTCCTCTAGCAAATACACAATCACTTCCAACAACAACTAATCACCCTCGAAAAGAGAGAAATTACTACCGACAACCACTTATTGCTCTCGGAAATAAACAATTACTTCTGACAATTTAAACGCACCCTCGAAAAAATATAACTATTACCGATAGATACAAGTTTCGTCGTAAATAAATGTGGCACCAAAATTTCCCTAAAAAAAAAAGCTATTTTCGACGGCGATGTAACCTTTTTTCCAAGGGAATTTTGGGTGTTGAAAATAGTAAACATCTTGTCAACATATTTTCGACGGAGCATAATTTTTGGTTGGAAATAGCATTTTTTACCAAGGGTATTTGTTGGTCCTCGGCAAAAGTTGGTCGCAAATGACCATCTTTTTTGTAGTGTTCAAAGCATAATGGTCAAATACATTTACTATGCAAGGGACTTCAAAACACATCTTCTACACGTGGCAAATACATGCATACAACGTGCCTTGAAGTGGGGGCATTTGTACACATTGAAATTTTGATGAAATAAATGATCACCAACACATTGAACTTTGACATGCCAAGGCATGAGCCACGTGTCACACAAATTGTACACATGGTGTGTAACTCAACAAAACCAGACAAGTCATCAAGGATATATGTCAAAAATTGGTGGAAATTAATATTTGATTTAATTTAGATTAAACAAAATAATTAATTTAAATTAAAGCAAATAGAAATGCCAAATTGGGCAAGATTGATTATTTGATTTTATTTAAATTAAATAATTGATTTATTGATTGATTGATGGAAATAAATCACGAACCAAACCACAAATCAACTACAAGTCCATCTGTAGGTAAAGCTCAGAAAGTCTATAAATACAAGGACCCAAGGCAAAAGAAAGGATCCAAAAAATCATTCATGCCCAGACGCTGCCAAAGCTCAAGCACCCAAATCCTCAAACAATCAAAAGAATTCAAAAAGCTCTCTGTGTTCTTCACCAAATATTTGAAGAACCACCAAACACCCCTACACGTGCCGATTCCTCCATTGCCAAGATCCAAAACCTTGCGGCATCAGTTCATCCAAGATCAAGTCATCGGGACATTAAATCAACAACACTACACACCATACATTTTGAATTTCGAATAAGAGGGTCCAGTTGTAAAGAGATTATAACCCTAAATTTACATTAATGCAAATATTTCTTTGTACGCATGCTCTCTTGTTATTTGCTACAGGATTTTCATCTTTACAGTTGTGTTTGTCCTAACTATTAAAGAAAATTATTAGATGGTTTTTTTTGTTAAGATTCAAAATTTTGAACCATTTTCATTAGCTTTCCTTGAAATCATATGATTAAATGTAAAGGTACTAGCCGTGTCAACACATGCCTTTCCTCTGAATGTTGGATCAATCCATCAATCTAATTACCATCTTTATCATTTCATCATTCTCTTCGGATTGTGACTCACCATTCGCCTTTTCATTGTCTTTTTCAAATGATCACAAAGATCCAATTGCCACATATTGGGTAAATTACACAAAATTACCTCAACTATAGGTTGAATTATAATCTCATATCTCATGTTTTAAACATTGCAATGTCATACCTCAACTTATGAATTTGTTACAATGTTAGACCTCCGTTAATTTTTCTGTCAATTTAACTATTAAATGCTGACGTGGCAGAAAGGGGTCCAACTGAAATAAAAAAAAAATTATTTATTAATAAATTATTTATTTTTATTTAACCTTTAAAATTAATTAATGTAACCATTAAAATTAATTAAAAAAACCTTTGGAGGAGGACACAAACAACACATCTCTTCTTTGAGGAAGACCAATCTTTCCAGCCCTCCCCACTGTAGCTTGCGCCGCCTCTCCTTAATCAAACAACACACATTCCACAGTATCGTCACCGCGTGCTCCGTCGCCGCACTCGACACTTTCAGCAGCCTCTACATGATTCCCGACACGCACTTACCGTCCTTGCATATCTTCCCCCACCCTCCTTCACTCTCGACACCATTTCCAGCACCTTTAACCACTGTTCTAAAAATCCCCGCCTAGGGCCGCCTAGGTGCTAGGTAGCTGGCCACTACCCCGATTAATGCTTAGGCGTTTGAAAATTAAGAAATGGCACCTAGACCGACTAGACACCCGCCTAGCTTGCCCAAACATGCCTAAGCACCTGCCTAGGTTGCAACTTACTTAAACAGAAAATAGATAACTTTCATTTTCCATTTTATTTTTTACAATAAATTATTAAGGACTTGTTGTATACTTAAATGAACATACATTATATACTTGTTCCCCGTGTTTTCATTATGTTTCAATACTTCATAATATGTATATATATATATATATCATTCTACTTTGTAGTTTATGATGAAAGTATATATATTTTAAGTATAAACAAACACTTATATACAAGAAATATAATAAATTTACTTAAATCCGCCTAATCCGCCTAGGTGCTCGCCTAGGCCCTGCCTTGCCGCCTAGGCGCTAGGCACTAGTATGCCGCTCGACTAGCGTCTAGCATCTTTTAGAACCTTGCCTTTATCGCTTCCTCCACCATCGCCATCGTGGAATTTGGGTCCCACGTTAACTTGGACAGTAGTTTAACTGCTCCTAAATGTTTAACTCTAACCTTCATTCTCTTCAAGGTCAACAGGGTAATCAAGCAAGAGAAACTCGCTTCAATGTCCATCGGGTCCTCACTGAAATGGATGGTTTGTCCAAGTCCTCCTTTGTGGCATCAGTAATCCCCAAGAAAGATTGGTCTCATCCCTAATCAACACCGTTTTGACCCGGTCCAACTTCAATAAGCACACCGGTTCAATCAACCCGGGGAGAACTTCATTATGAATAAGATTTTGCAATATGGGTTTTCTTATAAGCTTGTAAAAAAATGGGAAGAGAGAAGCGAGGAGAGAGGAAGATGGAGTGAGGTGAGGACGAAGGAGACCTCGTATTGAGGAGGAGAATTTTTTTATTAATTTTAATCGTTAAATGAAAAATTAATAATTTATTATTAATTAAAATAATATTTTGCTTCAATTGGGCTCCGCTCCTACCATGTCATCATTTAACAGCTAAATTAACAAAAAATATAACAGAGGTTTGACATTGTAACAACTTCACAAAATTGAGGTATGACATTGTAATGTTTTAAACATGATATATGAGACTGTGGTTCGATCCATAGTTAAATAGTTTTGTGTAATTTACCCCCACATATTTTATAACTTAACCATCATACACCTCATTAAATACGTATAGGCATGGTTCTTCAATTTCAAATCACCACACGTGTTTGAGATAATTATTAGTCATTACACAACCCGAAGTTGTAGGAATGACACATCATCATAAGTACATTCACGTGTAGGGATTGAGATTGGTATATTTTTCATCATTGCATCTCTTTTTGTATTGGTAGGATAAAGTCACATCCGAATTCATTCACTTTAGAGACGCTATCAAGTAAATTGTTTGATTCAATCGTCTCTTTCTAGATTGGGCCACATAGGCCTTCAACTTTTCCTCTCATATGTGTAACAACATACTAGTCTAGGGCTATAGAGAGACCAGGAATAGTCTTGAGTTTTTTGGAGCTTAGGGCGAACGCTTAAAATGTCTTTTTTTAGATACACGAGTATATGGTTAAAAATAAATATTTAAAGAGCACTAAAACTTAGTCAAAGTTGGGAGGCTAGACCCTCATGCCCATATTATTTCACTTGAAGAAAAAACATATAATAAGGAAACATAGTACTTAAAGGCCGACGATCAAAAGCAAAATTATCTTGCATTTTTTTTTAAGCAAATAACTTGAACTGATCATTTCCATGTTGATTAACTTTAAGCTAAATGTTAAACCAGCATATTGTCGAGCCTTATGATCACACCGTCAAGGAATATTTTCTTAATCACGTTCCTATTGTTCATAAAATTGAAAGTCCCACCTTTTCACTTTTAACAGAATCAAGCTAATGAGATAATGAAGATTACATTAATAAAAGATTACTAAAATGAAAGTCCCACCTTTTCACCTTTCCAGTCTAACTTAATAAAGGATTACATTCTTAATCCAATAATGATTTACAAAAACAAAGACAAAAAAATGAATTTTTTAAATTACCAACTTAATCCAAATGATAATTGCACTCATAGTTTTGATTTGTCAACTTAAAAGAAAACCAATCTGAAGAAACCCAATCTCCCTCGCAAGCATCTGAACCCTGGCAGTTTCTCTGCGCTTCCAATACAAATAAGGATACTGCGGCGGCGGCGTAGTGGTGACAGTGACGGCACAGAAGCACAACAACCAGAAGGAGCTGCCATTCCAAATAATAACCAAAATCCAGTTGCTAAATCACCTAAAACTTAGAGCCCAAATAAAGAAAACGACATCGGAGATTGCAGAGAGAAAAGTAGTAGCAGTAAATCGGCTGATAGAATCGCTGCAGTTGCAGCCATTAGTAACTTAAAAAAAAGCTCATCAATCAAATACACTCAGCAGAAAAGCACTTATGGACGGGCAAAGCAAATGATAGTAGGCGTAGAAATGAAACGGTAGAAAGTGGGTGCAAACAAAGACGGGATTAATGGGAGAAGAGTAAAGTAATTAGGGTATTAAAGACCGAAGTGAAGGTCAGTGGTCATTAGAGTTTACGGAGCGTCGAATATACGGGGAACACTGTAGCAATTTTTTTTTATGTCTATATATGTTCAAAAAAATTTGGTGCCCCCATTAGTTTTGGGCCCTAGACAAAAACCGTGTTAGCACTAGGCCAAGACCGGCCCTGAGAGAGATACAGTTCGACCGAAGCCTACAATAGATAATCGAATATGATATGATCCCCCATTACGAATTAACCAAGCAGAACCACTGCTAAGACCACTGATAGGCCGTAATCACCCCATGCAGATTAACCAGGCGTTATCACCCCTAAATTACGTATACCCATACCTAGGTAATGAGGATCGCCCAATGCGGATTAACCAGGTGCGATCCTAGGGTTGCCCAATGTGGATAAATTAGGTTTAACCTTGAAACAGTATGGTCCCCAATGTAGATTAAATAGACGGGACCATTGATGTACTACTGCTACATGGTGCAAATTTTGATTCGACGTCACATCACCCCATGATACTGGGTTAGCGGTCCTTTGCTAGCCCTCACAGTTCATAATCCTTTGAACTATAACATAGATATTTTTTTCGATCATACTATAAGGTAAACATAATATAGCACACACATTTCCATAAAATATTTTTTAAATTCATGTTATATCAACATAGTATATAACAAGGAAGTTTCATGGGTAATAACTATATAACAAGGAAGTTTCATGGGTAATAACTATGTCACATAATATTAAAATCACTCGCTTGAGTCCTTCACATTTCTAGATCTATCGACACCGCTAAAAAAACCTAATAGATTACACAAAACCCCACTTAGGAAACTTAGTAAGACTGACACGTAAACCAAAACCAAGTGCCACTTGCATGTAATTTGAGACGCACGCCAATCGGGAACAGCATGTCATTGTGATGAGCGCAGGTTGACTAAAAAGTCAACCATCGCATTAGAATAATTCAAGCCACGTTGACTAAAAAGTCAATCGTCGGTCAAAATAGGCCCCACTAAGACCTACTCCAACCCTTGGAGTAAAACTCAAATTTTAAGTTCTAAATATATCCCAATTTACTCCAACCCTTATAGCAACTCCAACGTTGCAAAGGCCCCCTAGGGCAAGTCACTATTGAATAGCCTCCAATGAACAGTAACTGTCATTTGCATATCTACCCCTACACTGAATAGTCATGGCAATAGGCAATAAAATATTAGTATGTTTTATTTTATAAAATAATAAAAATATTTTTATTTGTAATTTCGGATAAGATTTTTAATCGTTCTCGTTGCACCACGTGTCATTATCTGATAAGATAATTTTTGGTGATGGATTTCGATAAGATATTTATCCAATATCGCCATGCCACGTGTCGTTACCTTTTCAGAATCGAGGAGGATAGATTTCAATAAGATATTTATCCAATGCCAATGAGCCACGTGTCGTTACCTTTTCATAATCGTGGAGGATAGATTTCAATAAGATATTTATCCAATGCCAATGAGCCACGACAGATTTCCGATAAGATTTTTAACCAATCATGGGGCACCACGTGTCACAATCTATTTACAATCTTTGAGGATAGATTTCGATTAGATTTTTAACGAATGACGGCATGCCTCGTGGCATTATCTACAATCTAATCATTTCTTTTTCCTCCATATAACCCACCATCCACCCTAAGAAATCACACACCAAAATCAAAATCTCTATCATTATTCATAGTTTCTGCTTCCTTCTTACAATATCTTCTTCAAGGATGTTGTGGGAAATCGATGAGCAAGAGAAAAAATTGTTTAAGTAAGGGGAAGAAATGTTCAATCTCCAGGTGGGTGAAAATGTGATGGAAGAGGATAAGGAGCGTAGAATGAGAGATGACAAAGCAAGAAGCCAAAGAGCCTCACATTATTGTCGAATCATCCAAAATGTGGCTCAGATTTCCAGGCTCAACCGTTCCGAAAACCTTGATAGAAACCGGCAATGACGAGGTACAGATCTCTTGGACGATTATTTTGTCCGTAACAATGCATTCCCTGATACGTACTTTAAACGTCGTTTTAGAATGGAATGACATTTGTTCAACAAATCATGATTGCTATTTGCAACCATGATTCTTACTTTGTGCAAATGAATAATACTTTTGGTGTTATGGGTTTCCTTCTTGAGCAAAAAATTATTGCTGCCTTGTGGATACTTGCATATGGAGCATCTGCAGACCAAGTGGATGAGATAGCAAGGATGGGGAAATCAACCATTCTTGAGTCCCTGATGAGGTTTTGATCCACAATCGAATATATCTACACCGCAGAGTACCTCCGGAGACCAACTGAGATGGACTTGCAAAGGCTTCTGAAGAAGGCCGAGATGTGAAGTTTTCCTGGGATGATTGGAAGCATCGACTATATACACTGAACCTGGAAAAACTGTCCAAGTGCATGGCAAAGAGCTTATGAGGACAGAAAATGAGCAAAAAGTATTATTTTGGAGGCGGTGGCATCATTTGATACATGGATTTAGCACAATTTTTTCGGTGTTCTGGGGACTTAAAATGACCTCAATGTCCTTACTCAATCCCCAGTGTTCAACGATGTCCTGCAAGGAAAAGCATCAAGTGTCATTTATTGGGTCAATAGATGTAAATACCACGGGCCATACTACCTAGCAAACGACATTTACCCAAGGTGGTCATCGTTTGTCAAAACAGTGCCATGTCCGCGAAGTGCAAATGAAAAACACTTTGCAAGCTATCAAGAGGGGTGTAGGAAAGATGTGGAGCGTTGCTTTGATATCCTCCAAGCTCGTTGGGCGATTGTTAGGGGTGCTGCCAGAATATTTGATTTAGAGTCGCTTTGATCCATCATGATGACGTGCATCATTCTTCGCAACATGATTGTGAAAGATGAGTACAATTATGATGCCGTTGATGAATATGAGCCAGACACGATGAACAATTCTAGAACACAAATATATTGTGCTCATGACGCCATCGAAGAACTCGTGCAACACAAGCCATTACAAAGGGATGGACATTACAATGAAAGGCTCATTCAACGATATACTGCACTTCAGGACCCATATATGCACAATGCCCGGTAATTTGACTTGATAGAGCACCAGTGGGAATTGAAACAAGCTGAAGAAACTTAAGTTCATTTAGTGAGTTTTTTTTTATTTGGTGTGTTTGTAATTTTATTTGGTATGTCACAATCTTGTTGAGCCCTTCTTTCTTCTTTTAGCTCTTCCCTTTCTTGCCTAAGTAGCTCTCTTTCTCTCTCATTATCCTGAAATAATCTCTCAGTAGCTGCAACTTTTGCCTCATCTCTAGCCTTATCAGCCTCAAATTAATCATTTCCTGCACCAAAGTCAATTCACCTTGGCAAGCAAGTTTTTCCATATATTTTCCATAATCATTTTTGGAAGCACTCCCTTTTCTCTTTGAAGCCTTCTTACATGGATGCCAAATTGGATATCGGGTCGACCCCGACGCTTGTTCAGGGGGCGTTTCCGGCACTTCGGGCGTAGAGTGTAGATAGGTGTTGCTTATGACAACTTCTGGACCGACAGGCACAACTCTAAATTTAAGACAATCTTTGACAATATTCCAACATTCACACCGGGTGAATGATTTATTTTTGGTTTTGGCATTATACCAAGCTTGTGCTTGAAGTGTCTACACAATGAAGGAGAAGAAATAATTATAATCAACGTAGCTAATCTAAATTTGGGTATAGTATAAACAAATAAATACTATATTGTTGTTACCTGATTTGCTAAATTTTCCCCACTTCAAAGATTAGAACTAGTTTGTGCCAAGGCGTCTCTCAAAAAAGTAAACGATTGGCTGAGTCTTCTCCAATGACTGGATATTGATTCTTTGGTTCTTTTCCCACCAATTTTCTCAAGATAATTGGTATGAATAAGACTCCACATCTCTCGCAACTGCATCTCATTACCCGTAATCGGATCATTAGTAACTTCAACCTAGCTAGAACACAACGTAATATCTTCAATAAGCGTCCAATTCATACCTGCATCATTAGTCATTTTGTTCGAAACCAATTGGATTGAAACTTTGAGAGAAAGATTGGAATATGGTTGAAAGTATTTGAGAAAATATGAAATTGTGGTTGAAACTTTGAGAAAATATGAAATTATGGTTGAAACTTTGAGAAAATATGGTTGAAAGTATTTGAGAGAAAGATTGGAATAAGGTAGAAGATAATGAGAAGGTATTTATAGAAAAGTAAAATCAATTTTTTTAAAAATTTAAAAAAAAATTCAGATTTTTTATTAATTTTTAACATTTTTTATTAACTTCATTAATTTCTGCCGTTGGATTTAAAAAAATTTGAAATCCAACCCTCTAGATTGTGCCACGTGGCACAATGGTAACATTTCAAAATTTTTAATGTGATTTTTTTTTAATTTATAAAGGCGAATAACGTGGACCGTTGATCTCAAATCCAACGGCTAATATTTAGGAAGGTTTCAAATTTTTTTTACCATTGGAAATCCAACAGTCTAGAACAAGTGAACATTGAAATCCAACGGACTAGAAAAAGCCACATGGCCACCAACGGTAACATTCTGTCATCTGCACCACAGGCCCCAGGCTTCTGAAATGTTGTCAGGATGCGCCCCCATGCGCACGTGTTGTGCACGCGCCTGACGCAAAAATAATAAAAAGGTCGCTGACGCCACCCTGACGTCAGCGTTGCATCATCTGGCCCTCAGGCTCCTTGGCCACCAATTCGTGTCGAGCCTTTCACTCGGGCCCCCTCCCTCCCCAATCGCCTGCATGGGCTGGAGGTTGTTGTCGGGGCGTGTGGTTCTTCAAAGTAGCCTATCCATCGGGCTCCAACATACGATGGAGCTGCTCTTAGGCCAAATATGAGTTTTGACCCAAAACTCGTTTTTTAGGCTAATTTAGGTCAGAATCCCCCCTAGGTTAGTGAGCTAACCCCCTATATATGTGTAATTTTTTTAGTTTTATATTTATAAATCCATTGAATCAAACAGCTAAGATCTAATATGATTAAAATTCAATTGTAAAAAAAAATAAAATCTAACGATTCAAATTTAAATCCAATGACTAAAATATTTTTTTTTTCATGTGTTTCATATTCTTTCATAGTGTTCCTCAAGTTTCATGGTATCAGTTTAGTGGTTTTTCAATATTTATCAAGATCTAAAAATATTTAGATTAAAATGTTCATAAAATTAAATTACAATAGTGTACGTAAATTTTTTTTTTTTAAAGTTACTTTAAGAAAGAAAAATTATTCTAAATTCATTCTTTAATTACAATAGTCTACATAATTTTTTTTTTTAAGTTACTTTAAGAAAAAAAATATCCTAAATTCATTCTTTAATAATCTCGGGCTAAAAATTTAACGCGTAAGGGTTAGAGCATAAAAACTGTTTCTGAGTTAAAAAATTTAGGTTTTAACCCAACGGTTGGAGATATTCTAAGGTCAACAATCCTAGGTTATTCAATCCGAAAGATCTACACATCAAATTTCCAATTCGTAAATTCCTAAGGGCATCAATATGCTTCCACAACAACATATTACAAAAAGATCACAGTCGTAATTTCCAATATTGATTTTTGAAACCTATATTTATAGCATTTTGTGGATTAATGATGTAGAAGGCAGATTTTTGTATAAACTTGGAACCGATGGGAAAGGTAAAGCTGTTTGATTGAAACTCAACTAAGAATCTCAACGGTCCAGAGTCCAGACAGCAGCATAGCCATGTAAATCCTTGGGTACTTTGACTTTTGACACATTCATGAATTCTTAGAGCAACTCCACCCCTATCCACTTTGCGCCAGCACCCAGCCCATTTATCCACTTAATTGAACAGTAATAGACCCAATGAACAGTAATAGGCCAAAACATCTCCACCCCAAAAAAAATGTGCTGGCACCTAGTCTAAAAATGCGCTGGCACAAACGATCTCCACCCCTACAAAATGTGCTGGCACCCAGTCCATTTAAAATATTAAATAATTTTTTTTATAAAATAATTAAAAAAAAAATAGTTTTAATTTCGGATAGGATTTTTAACCAATCTCGTCACGCCACGTGTCATTATCCGAACGTACTATTTTTTTAATAGATTTCCGCTAAGATTTTCAACCAATCCCGACATTCACACAACGTAACATCTTCACTGAGCTTCCACGAAGTCATTTTTTCTCTCAAAGTGTACAAAATATTCAAATGTAGAAAGTGTAGAAAGTGTAGAAAATATTGAAATATGGTGTAAGGTGGAAGATGAGGGTTAGGTATTTATGGAAAAAAAAAATTAATTTTTTAAAATTTTTCTGTATTTTTTTAAAAAATTTTGACATTTTTTAATTAATTTTTAATAAATTTTAATGTTGTAATTAATCTGGACCGTTGGATTTGAAAAATAATCAAATCCAACAACCAACACGCCGCCACGTGGCCAACGGTCAAATTTCTGACCGTTGGGCCTTTTTTTTTTTTTTTTTTAATTTTTGGTGAAAAAAACGTGGACCGTTGATCTGTGATCGTACGGTCCAATTTAAAAGTGAAATTGAAATTTTTTTTAGCGTTGTAAATCCAACGGCCTACATAAACTAGCCGTTGGAGATCCAACGACTCTGAGGAGGGCCACGCAGCCCCTTCACAGACGCAGCCCACTTGCCCTGCACCGCGGGCCCCACTGCTGCAGACGCTGTCGGCTACTCGCGCTTTCCACCGCGTGTGTTGCACGCGCCAGCACACGGACCGGCCTCTGGGTCTGTCCATTTTGGGCTGGCCTCTTGACTGGCACGGGCTGGGTGCCAGCCTATTTTCCGGGCTGGAGCTGATGAACACAGTGCCGGACCATTTTCTTCACTTGGTGCCGGGCCATTGAAGAAGGGCTGGACTTGCTCTAGTGCCCAAGTAAATCCAAGTTGTAGATTACTTCCACTTCTAAGATAGATCTAAGAGGAAGGCTAACCCGCTTAGTTTAGTTATTAACTGTCCGCAAAAGCAGTTCTAAAATGCTGCACTGATGTGTTAGAATTTACTATGGATCGTTACTTTAATGGAGGGAGGCACTGGTGGCTACTTGAAATGACCGCTTAATTATGATTCTTTTGTGGTGTGATACAACATGGAAGTGAAACTGATCTTACCCAGGTGAGAAATAAGCTGAACGAGAACTAGGGAGATCCGCTGGAAGAATATGTTGGCGTGCTTGTTTCGCAACCTTGAGCTACAACATTGGCCACAAAGAAGATCCCTACTTTGGCACTGCAGTAACACATCAAATTTTGAGAATTTTACAATTATAAGCAAAGCTGTCTTTGTTTAGACTAGAAGAGCACAATGTGATGTAAACCAACTAATCGCCCGGATTCTCTATCACTCCTACGTCAGTTGTAAGAAATATCTTTGGCTTGCTATTGCAGGAAAAAAGATGCTGCCAGTCCCAATTGAAAACAGAATTCATCTTAATTGGTTTGGTTAATTATATTAGGCCGTTAATACTAATTTTGACGGACTCAAATTCCCGGCCAAACCCTTGCAATCTTTGGGAAAAGTGTTTTCAAACAGGAAAATTTCAGATTTTGATTGGAAGAATGCAGTTAGAAGTTTAGAAGAAAGTAATACTAATACCTTAACTGAAACAAAAGCCAGTTTGAGTCTCCTCTAAATGAAAACACCTTACTTCTATCTTTCCACTGTCCACATAAGACCTGCAAACATAGTCATACGGGGGTGCGATTAGAATTCAAAGTGACAAATCAACTTCTAAGAAAGATTTCCAAATGATGGACAACAGAAAACCATGACGAAAAGAGAACCAAGGTAACTTACATTCTGCAGTTAACTTGCAAATTTTGAAAGAATTTTTCAAAATGCCCTTAACTTGCAAATTTTTTCTCTCTTCTTGGTTCCACTCTAGTTTTGTGACTCTGAGGATTATTTTGTAATATTCGTTTTTCAATCTTCATTCAACAGGTTATAGCTGCTTTCACTTTTTACTATGGTTTAGTGATATTTCTCTTCACTTGTAAGTGAGAGGTTTTAAGTTTGATTCTCACTAAAGACAAATTAGAACCATATTATTGCTAGCCAATTATGAGACTTAGCCATTCCTCAACCTCTTAGACTAACACACCCCGCCCTACCAGAACTCACACGAGAACTTCCCGATGGGTCACCCATCCTGGGAATGCTCTTGCGGGCTATTCGCTTAACTTCGGAGTTCCCATGGAACCCGAAGCCAGTGAGCTCCCAAAAGGCCTTATGCTAGGTAAGGATGGGAATAAACAAAACCGTGAGGGCATAGTCGGGGCCCAAAGCGGACAATATCCTGCTACGGTGGTGGAGCGGGCCTGGGAAGTGGTCCCCCCCCCGGGCCGGGATGTG
Source organism: Pyrus communis (assembly GCF_963583255.1). Taxonomy (NCBI): domain Eukaryota; kingdom Viridiplantae; phylum Streptophyta; class Magnoliopsida; order Rosales; family Rosaceae; genus Pyrus; species Pyrus communis. Next base: position 19,375,915 of record NC_084811.1, read on the forward strand.
ACATAGACGATCTCCAACGCTTGAGTTAAAATGTAAAATTTTTGACCTAGAAAATTTAAATTTTAACCGAGAACAGTTTTTTTGCTCCAATCCTTCTGGGTTAAATTTTTAGCCCGAGATTACTAAATAATGAATTTATGATAATTTTTTCTTAAAGTAACTTTTTCAAAAATAAAAATTATGTGGACTATTCTAATTTAATTTTATGAACATTTTAACCTAAAAATATTTAGATTACGATAAATATTAAAAAAATCATTAAACTGACACCATGAAACTGATGGAACATTACGAAAGAATATGAAACACATGAAAGAATTTTTTTTTAATTATTTTGGTGGTTGGATTCAAATTTGGACCAATGGATTTTTTTTTTTTTTATTTACTGTTGGATTCGATCATATTAGATCTTAGACGTAGGATTCAATGAATTTATAAATATAATATTAAAAAAATACACATATATGGTGCCCCAGCCCGTTAACCCTGGGGAAATTCTAGCTTAAATTTTGCTTCAGAAATAAGTTTTGGGTTAAAACTCATATTTGGCTCAAGGGTTAGAGGCTTAGACCAACTCCAATGGTGGGCTAAAAGCCAAATTACCCCCCAAAATTTCCTTCCAAACCCACTCCAACCCAAGGGGAAAATTTGGGTTAAATGCTAAATGCTAAACCAAGACCAAATTCCCCCCAAAATTTAGCCCATAAATTGGAGTGGACTCCACCTAATATTTATCGGAATTTAAATTTTTTTAGATTAAAATGTTCATAAAATTAATTTACGATAGTCTACATATTTATTTTTTTTAAAAAAAAATTAATTGAACAAAAAAAATAGCCTAAGTTCATTCTTTAATAATCCGAAGCTAAAATTTTAGGCTAGAACGGTTGGAGCAAAAAAGCTGTTTCTGGGCTAAAAACTAAATTTTTCGGGCTAAAATATTTGGCTTTTAGGCCAACCATTGGAGATGGTCTTAGAGCAAGTTTGGTGAGTTTAGAACCTTAAATTTGAGTTTTACTCTAAAGGTTGGAGTAAGTCTTAGTGTGGATAATATTATTTGTTAAAAAAATATATATAAAGGGTTATCGCTACTAGCAGAAATTTTTGACAATAGAAATGTTAAGAAGACTCATAAAATGAGATGTTTGTGTGAAAAGTAATACTTGGCTCTACATTTTTTCAGTAATTGTGACTCTTTCTATGTCTTTTAAGAATACATTACTTATTATTTATCTAACAATTTGATGTTTGTGCGGAAAGTAATTGATAAACTTGATAGCTTTGCACTAATGCATCAACTTTTTGCCTTCTTCAGGATATTTGAAGCAAAGGAGATTATTAGACGTGGTGCTAAAAAAAGGTAACACATTTTTCTTTTTATTTGTTTTTTTTAATCATAATGCAATGCAATTATGTCTGCTTTAGGTTTAGTGTTAGAATTCCAATCAATGAACTAACAGATGGTTAAGACGGTCATTAAGTTTAATTTGAATATAACCGTAAAGAGGAAATTAGAGTAATTGTCCATGAACTTTTAAACGATTAAAGCTTTGGTCCTTGAACTGAAAATTTGTGATTTGTGGTCCTAAACTGATTAAAAGTAAAAATAACCGTGGGATTCAGTGATTGAGGAAACTCCAGTACTTATTGTCTAATCGTCCCGCTCTTGAGCAACCAGCCATGGTTCACGCCACCGGAAATCGGGTTAATTAAGAGTTTCGGGCCCTTCGATTGCCTTGAAGTATCTAGCTATAGAATCTGGTTTTAACCTCAAAAACGTTGAATAACCTTGTTTCATTCAACTTTCGTGGACGTGCTATAAACCTGGTTCTTAGTAAGGTACCCCTGCTTGTTCAGATATCCATGTCCGTCGACCAAGCGTACACCGGTTCTTAGCCAACTTTCTTGCTGTCTTTCTCAGTTAGAGTTTCTTGAGTTGGATGCCGCCGGAGCTTTCTACAAACAGGATCATGTGTTTCCTACATTAACAAATCTCGAGCAAAAGAATGAGCAGCAGCAGCTGGACTAGGAGGCCGAGGATTTCCAATGGCATTCCAAACCCAAAGAGAAACACTGCAACTTCTCAACACCCTCCTCCTGACCCTCTGAACTGAAGATTTGCAACTCTTTTTCGGTCAATAGCTCTGGCACTCAACGTCTCCATAGAAAATCTCAGGTCAACTACACATCATAAACTTTATTTTTGTAGTCTTACATAAGTCACTTCAGTATATGCGTCAACCTGCGACTTGCAGTTGCGATTCATCCCAGTAGAACCATCCACGCATCAATTATCTTAGGTCAGAATCAACTGGGATGGATGAAGTTATGTACCTGCACCAAGAACACACTTCTGACCGCATGATAATTAAATCCCTATGCTTGAATCACGTTATTTAAGCAACGGAGCAGACATTTTAGATGAAACAGATGAAGTAACTATAAAAATTTCAAAAAATAACATAATTTTCCATTGCAATCCTTCAAAATCAAATCAGATATATGTTGCCTGAATGGTCGGCCCTAAACAGAATCAATGGACACAAGACTGGTTTACATGGGAGAATAAAATTTCGGGTTAGGTTAAAATAACTGCAGTTAGTTGTTAATGGGCAGCTGCAAGACTAGTTACATTTCACGGTCTGTAGCATGAGAGAACTGAATCGCGGCAGAGACGCCAATACTCTTTGTAGGAGATTAGCATCCACGGAAATATTGGAAGATCAGTTCCGATTGTAGATGGAATCCTGGAACCAATTCAAAGAGTTTAAATTTGAAAAGCCAGGAAAGAACGGTCAAATTTGAATTCAAATTTCAACTCACCGTCTGCCAGTGAGGACTCCATAAGCTGCAGTAGCAACCAATGTCCGAGGTTTCCCAGAAAGAAGCTTTTTGTAGTGAGGCATGACTATTTGTCCTGATATGAATATTCCATCAATACAGTTAGAAGAAAAGTATCAGACATAAATAGGTATACTTTATCACTTCGACAGTACAATGCATCTTTCAGCTCGTTATCATGAATGCACGTTCTGCATAAGCATAAATTCATGCATATAACACAATCTGCATAAAACTTCATTTGGAATTAGCTTATTAAAGCAATGCTACAGAAAACGCACGTGCACAGGTAAACAGAACCTTGCGACAATGCACTTGAATTATTGAAGTTTTAAAGCTTTTAATTTTGCATGGTCCTGACTCCTGATCGACTTAAAATGAAATATTTCAAAAGCAAAGCCCAAGTAATTGACGTGAAGCTTTCAGACCTTCTGAGATACGGTAAACTACAGAAACATCATTAATGCACCTAAAAAAAGATCAAGCTCTCACCTACAGTCAAGAAGTTACTATGGAGAAATGAAACCACAACAGAAGATCTAGTGAGGTCCTTTCCGGTCTGCAGTTTATCTGATGGTGAAATAATACCCTTAGGAGAATCAATTCCACCACTCCAAACAGACACTATTTCAAACCATATCCCAGTTGGAAATCTTCTCGGCCTAACCAACCAAAGGAAAATTTTGATATATGGTGTGGCATGGATAACAGATATGGTCACTTCAATCAGTACACAGATAAGGGTGATAGTCGTGTTCATAATGGTAAAAAAGATGTAGAAAACAGAAGTTGTCGGTAATAGAAGTAGGAGTGGTGTGAACAGAAGAGATCCAACGATGTGTTGCTTGACAGTGTAGTCATAGCTATCTAATCTCTGACGAAGAGGATTCCACTTTCGGCCCCTGAAAAACATTCAGCAAGTACATGAGAAACTAGATGTTACAAAACAGCAAAACAATTACTAAAAAAGGACAAATTTTACTTATACCTTCACCAGCTATATACAATTGAAATTCTATATATCAATGAATTGAGAGAGGTGCACAACAAAAAGGAAGCTTCTCTCATAAAATAGCAATTCACGTCAATTAATTATAACAAAGTTATCTTCACTACACCAAAGACTAGCACATCTTGTATGGGCGTACAGTGTACATATTTATACATACAGACATTAGTACATACATAAGTATATCAACAGATAAATGGATATAAAAAGCACAGCAATCTTCTAGATACAGGATGTTATGCCTACTTATATTATAAAAGGAAATATATGAGAAGTTAGTGGATCCACAGATTTAACATTTTAGCTTGCACGAAAATGACGCTGCTACGGGAATATGGGGTTTCCAATTTCATTTTTTAGCATTATGGGCATTCTTATCGCAGATGACAGCTGCATATATGGAAAATCTAATACGACCATACAATCAAACCCCTATATAAAAGCACAGTAGCCACTAGCTAGGCAAATAAAAAGGTCAAGGTTAAACCAACGAGCAAAGTTCCGCAATGACATAATCAGGGAAAGAACTGCCTCTTGGAAGGTTGGCTGTGCTTCTAAATCATGCACATCCCTTTGTTACATTTGCAATCGAGGACAAAACAACTTCATCTAATAAATTAACTGAGTGGTGATGTGGCAAGGAGGTAGATGTCTCTAAACATACCTATCATATAATTTTCACGTTGCCAGACAGAGTCAACATTTTGTCCTGGATTGCAAATGTAATCAAAATACTAGGGTACAATTAAAACATATTTAAAGTACAGGGAATTGGAAAATGGGCTAAACTGCAGGAAATACAAATGTAATTTGACTGAAGAACTATGTATTAAAGACCTACAAATCCAACCAACAGGTGCTGAATACGCATATGACGTGTTAAGGAATAGAAAATAGGTTGGTTAGAAAAATGACCCTATCACATGTATACAATACCCAAAGAAAACTGAAAAAGAAAGAACAAGACATCACCAAGTAATACCTGAAAAGGCGCCACAGAGCTGCTAATGCCTGTATCTGAGTTGAATACAAAAGTGATATCAACCAATGAAGAGTAGACACATGCAACGTTGCTAGTGCAATCAAATCGATTATCAAAGCAGCAGGTATAGTCACCCCAAAAATGATTCCTGATATAGCAAGTCCTCTAATGAAATAAAGAAAGTGGGACCCCAAAAAGATCCAAATGGTAGACCAAATCTGGATAGCAGTTAGAGAAATCATCCCAAGAACTCCTGCCAATTCATTGTTTAACTTAAAACCTGCAGGTACCCCCATCAACCAAACACAGCCTGAGCGCAATAATTCATTCGTCATGTCACTGGAAAATTTCAAGATCCATATGCATGCAGATTCTCCATGATACAACAGTACCAAACCAAACAAGTTTCCCAGAAGTACATCAACAGCTAAACTTGACCACACGGAATGCTTATGCAATGCGGCTTTCTCCGCGTATTCCACACTTGATGGCAACCTTTCAAATCCAGAATAAGGTGATGAAATAATTGCAATTAATTCAAAGAAATAAGAGCCTACTACCAGAAAGAAAGAAACAAATGGAGATGGAACAAAAAAAACACAAGACGAAACAGACTCATCAGTAAATGTCTATTGGAGATAACAGGTTATGTGTAACACAAGAAAAGATTAAAGGGTTATTGTCAATGCAGTGAAGAAGATGATGGAAGAGATCAGGTGGATGGGCCAATCATGGTCACAAACAAACCTAAATCTCAGCCTACAAAAGTACAGATAAAAAAACTCTGAACACTTGCAGGGTACAAAATTTATAAATAGGAAAATTTCTTATAAACCAAACTGGAGTGAAATCTAATAACATTTGGATTTATAAATTTTATCCAAAATTAGAATGCAAATGAAAGGGAATATAAAGCCCAACTTATCAGTCAGACAACTCCACAGGATTGAAAACATATCTCATATTTGCACTTGAAATTTCATCTTACCTCATGCCATTATCTTGAAGAACGATTGGCCAATACAAGATCTGAGAACCACGGATTCTGATATTTATCCTTGAAATGCTGAATACCTTTACTAATATAAGGTCTATCCAAGAGTCTGATGCATAATTCAGAAGTCTATAGAGAAACTGAAGAATGACATAGAATAAAGTGGATAATGAAGCCACAGACATGGCGAATAGTTGCCATACAAAGCCCAGAAACCTGAAAAGCCACAGAGTAACCATTTAAATACCGCAGATAATGCCAGACATAAAAAGGAGAGCAGTAGAGAGGCTAAATGTGTAAATAGATACATGTAAACAGTAGAAAAGCACACAAAAGACGTCTTGGGACCTAGGCATCTCTCAAAAACAATTTCAGCGGTTGCGGAGCTATTAATTGCCAGAATGACTGTATCCTGCATTTAAAGATAATAAATATTGTTTCAATATATTAACAAAGATATGTCTTAATCTACAAAAGAATTCTCACAAACTCTTACCAAATCAAGGAGTTGCTGCTTTTGGTGAAGTTCATCAACCCACTTGGGTTTTCTCAAAGGTGCACTCACTTTCTCAAACGAATTCGAAGGATGTAATGAGAAATGGTGGGCACCATAGGCGGGAGTCTCGTACAAAATTAGCTAAATCTCATCAAACCAAAAACAGAATATTAATCACCAAAAAATAAACATGAGAATCAAATATAAAAGTTAACAGCTAAATTAAGTCCAACACATGCCATTTAAGCATTCATGACTTACATACGTGGACATCACACCGAGAAACGATTTGCCCATTCCAGTGAATGTGATGCAGTTTCGGAATCCAAGTAATGTCCTTTCCAACTTGTTCTTGAGGATCACACATCATCGTAATCCAATAACCGTTTCCCTCAAAACTTTCCCTACATTGTTCTACTAATCCACTGAGCTTGTGGCACCCACAAGAAGAAGAATGAGATTGATCCTCTTCTGTTTGAACCTTAAACAAATGACCCACTACACACAACATAGAATTATCCTGTAGTAACACAGGCATCCTTCCGTTCACGTCGCAAAGAGTTCCCTGAAAACAATATATGACTTCAACCAATTTCCCAAACCATACAAAATAAGCAAAAAAATCAAATGCATCCCGAAATTCGATCAAATGCGGTAACAAATAAACAGATTGAAACCGACCCACATAAATTGCTGCTAAATTTGATTGAAATATGATTGGCATTCACTCATTGAAGAAGTTTATGTACCTGGAGGCTTGATTGAATACCACAAAGGGCGAGTTCAGTGCAGGCGAAAGCGACGACGACGTCAAGAGAAGACGGAGAAGAAGAAACGAACCAACCAAGCAAGAAATTGGAGGATGATGATGGTTTGCTCAATGAGAGTTGCTTTGGCCACCAAACCCTACATCTCCTTCCCATCGTTGTGGAGACAACACAGATGTGGGTAGAGACGAAGACGAGGTGACGAAGACACTATTTCAAATTTTGATGTAAAAATAATAAAAACACAGAGAATAAGACCTTCTTCAACCATAATAGGCTAATTGCCAATTTCCCACCCACCACCCCCCGGGCCCCACCCCACGCACAAAAGCCAAGCCTACGCAAGTCAAATCTTTGGCTAAAAGCTAAAAGTTAAACCCTACCCAAGCCAAATCTTTGGGCTAAAAGCTAAAAGTCAAACACAAGCTAAATTCTTCCTAAAATTTAGCCCATGATTAAGTGTGGGCCTCATCGAAACGAGTGAAACCCGACGTCTGTGCGCCAATCCCCCGCACTCGCCTGACGCGAGCAATGCGCAACCCTTCAGACAAACAAGGCCCCACCCACGTGGGCCTGTCGGCCACCTTTCCCAGGCGGCCCAACGGCTACTTTGATTCGACGGTCGCAATCAACAGGCCGTTGGTTGATCCAACAGCTTAGATTCAAATATATATATATATTTATTTATATATATATTTATTGAATCCTACGGCAAAGATCAAATATAGTCAAATCTAATGGTAAAAAAAAAAATATATATATATATATATATATATATATATAACGGCCCAAATTTAAATCTAACGACTAAAAAAATTATCTAACTCAAAATTCACCCAAAAACTCTATAAATACCTATGTGTTTGTTCTAACATCCACACAAAACTCACTTTTCTCCTACAATTCTTCCAATTTTTCTTTCTACCATTTCCAAATTTTGTGTTTATACATCTCTATCATGATTTTCATATTCCTACATAGTGTTTCATGAGTTTCATATATGGATTTAGTGATTTTTAAATATTTATCCGAATTTAAATATTTTTAGATTAAAATGTTCATAGAATTAATTTACGATAGTCTACATAATTTTTTTTAAAGTAAATTTAAGAACAAAATTAGCCTAAGTTTATTCTTTAATATTCTGGGGCTAAAATTTTAGCCCAAAATTTCCCCTTGGGTTGGAATGAGTTTGGGAGAAAATTTTGAGAGGTAATTTGGCTTTTAGCCCACCATTGGAATTGGTCTAAGAGGTAATAATACTTTTGATTAAAAAGAGAGGTAATTTCTTTTCCTTTTTCTTTTTCTTTTCCTTTTTCTTTTCTTTTTTCTTTTCCTTTTCCTTTTCTTCTTTTTCCTTAACTTTTTTTCACATTGGGGTTCCCTACTCCAAAAAAAATCATTTATGTATAAGCCCTCCCATTAATTAAATAAATTACGTTGAAATTTTAAAAACATCTCCAAAGAATATATTCAATAAGTATTTGCAGAACAAAAGATAGTGATAAAAATGATAAAATTTGACAGCAATCTCTAGTCAATCATGGTCATACCACATAATAATTGGCATTTCGGTTAGAAAACGTTAATGCTGTATTTTTTTACTATTATTGTTGATGTGGACTTTTTTTATTCCTTTTTTAAAGATGCTTTAAAACAATCTCTCAACAAGATGTCAAATTTTTCACCCGATATATTAAATTTAAACTATTGTTAATTGTATTATTTAATTTTCATAATTTCAATTAGTATTTTTAAAACAAAAGATAATAACAAAAATTATAAAAAGCATTTATTACCCACTAAAAATAGAAGCTGTCAAATTTGACAACTCTCTTTATTGCCATTCCATGTCATGCCACATAAGAATTGGCATTTCGGTTGGAAAACACTATTGTTGTCCTTTTTTACTGTTGTTGCTAATATGAATGTTTTGACATCTCCTTTGAAGATACTCGTGTTCATATTGTTTATCAAGCATGCGTTTCGATTGGCTTATAACTTTGTTTGGTCAGTCATTTAATACTATAATATAATGATATTTATCTCCACTTATAAGTGTAATATTTTAAGTTTGAATCTTGTGAATGATACATTTGATATCATCATATTATGATTGACGAATTGTGTGACTTATTTCAAAATATGCACCCCTTAATGTGAATAAGAAGCAAGGAGAGGAGGGAAGCAAGAAATGCTTCATTTGCAGAGTTTTTTTTTTCACAATGTTGTAATTTGATTACATTTCTTGTTCCATGGGATTTATAAGAAGACGAAAATGGTGTCAAAAGTCACATGGGGTTGGGGAGGAAGTGGGCGAAGTTGAAAAAGATAGATTCGAATAAGGGGTGTGAAGTTTGAATATTTCTGTTGGGTCAAAATGATCTAATTGTAGTTAGTGTTCTAAAATCAGCCTACGCGCTAGGCAATGAAGGCCCGACTTGATTTTGGGCAAATTGTTTTGAAAAAATTGGTCTAGAACTAGGCGGTCCTAGGCGGGCCAGGCGGTCCCAAGCAGTTTTTTTTTATATTTTTTTTTATTAATTGTGTGCTTTTTTTCTTTTTTGGTTTCATGGTGGTATACTTATGGAAATGGTGTGCCTAATTTTCAAATGATGAATTTACTACAAGTTCATCCAATAGTGAAACAAATTGAAGCACTTTTGAGGTGATACATACAAAGAAAATAAATAAACTAGATACAACAAGGTTAAATAATCTAGTCTATGTCCAATCCAATGCAAGGATCATGATTCATGAACAAGAAGAATTTAGTCTATCATCCAAAACCTCTCATTATGATTATATGCTTGATGTTTATTTGAATATTGAACATTTTGGATATTTATAATTTGTGTATTTTTCTACTTCTATTTTTGCATTTTATCGTTCTTTTATTATCTATACAAGTATAGTTTTTTTAGGTGTAAATAAACACTTATGTACAATATATATAATAAATTTACATAAATCCGCATAAGCCGCCTAGGCGCCTGTCTAGGCCCCACCTAGTTGCCTAGGGGTTAGGCCTCTACTCGTCGCCAGACTAGCGCCTAGCGATTTTTAGAACTTTGATTGTAGCATCACTTAAAACTGTAACAGTTGCTGCAAGTGGCCCTCTACCACAGTGGTGGAGAGTAGTGTTGCCCTTACACCACGGCTTGACTTCAAATCTCGTTGATTTCCTAATCTAATCTAACAAATATATCGTTTAACAACAAAAAAATAAAATAATAAAAAAAAAAAAAAAAAAACCCCTTTAACAGTAGCTTCCCGCCTTAGACGATGCTTCTTATTTTTCGAAAAAATTAGTTGGAATTGCTATAGCTATTTGAGGATGCTTCTGATTTTCAAAAAGTTTTGAATTGTTATAATGTTTGGTTAAGTTGTGGTGGGAGAAAGTGGAATCAAAACTTCGGCTGAAAAGCAGAATTTTCGAGTTTTTCAAAAAAAAAAAAAAAAAAAGAAAAAAAGAAAAAGCATAATTTTCGATGCTGTCATTTGCGCTTCTGCTTGAGGTCTTTAATGAATTTTTCAACGTTCTCTTCTCCTACTTTTATTTGTCATTATTCTCTCCCCGTACCCCAGCTTCACTTCCCTCTTCTTCAAAATTTTCACTTACAGTCCTCTCCAAATGTTCACGCTTATTCAAGTGGAGTTACTTTCTTTAGATAACGTTGATTTTGAGACGATTTATTCTCTTTTCAATCTTCCCCTTTCCCTTTAATTTCTATGGTTCAACAAATTTCATATTTAATTCAGTTCAATCGTTCATAAGATCTACTCAAATCGTTAATTTCTCGAACATGTAGTTAAGTGTTTTTGGGCTCATTTGAATATGCTTTTAAAATGACTAAAACGCTTTTAGAGAAAATGTTTTTGGATCTCAAAAACACTTGAAGTGCTTTCTGCAAGAAACACTAGTTATGTGCTTCTTCCAAAAATCACTTTTAAGTATTTTTTTTCATGATTTACTTGTATTTTTACTAATAATTGAATTCAAAAAAAGTTGATTTGAAAAATAATTTCCTACTTCTTACTCTTTCCCTCCTAACCTTTTTTTTATTTTCTTTCAAATGTTTTATATGTACACACATAGTGTCCATCTACTCTAAAATAGTAGTCATTTTTACTAATAAAATGGGAGGGTATGATTGTGACATAAACCGTTTTGTTTGGCAAGAACTTTAGACATTTGCTCACCAAAAAACAAAACTTCAGACATTTGCTGGGTTCAACTTATGCCATTACTTGGCAGGATATGTGTCGCATCCGCGTCCTTCTCATACGACCATGATCATATCCGGTATTTACCCTAACCGACCAACAAGCCATGTGTTGCCGATACGCGAATGATGTGGAGCGGATAAACCAGAACCAGTCTGGTCCCACCTCGAAGGAACACGTAACCAATTCTCCAAAAGAATGTTGGCCATTTGATTAAACAGACAAATTTCTAGTCCGCAAATAGAGCAGTTCCTGTGCAGGAAGTACCTCCGAGCAATAGGCAATTTAATCCCTTTTAGTGAATTTTAATTATTTTTAATAAATAGTAATTGTCTAAGTGTATCTCCATCATTAAACTACATATCCCAAACAATTCGTATTAAAATATAATTTTTTTTATTTTATAAAATAATAAAAATATTTTTACTTTTAATTTTAAATATGATTTTTAACAGATCTCATCATGTCACGTGTCATTATTCGAAAATACAATTTTTGAAAATATTGAAATATGGTGTAAGGTGTAAGATAATGGTTAGGTATTTATAGAAAAAAAAAATTATAATTTTAAAAAATTTCTTCTATTTTAATTAATCTAGACTGTTGGATTATAAAAAATAAAAAAAATAAAAAATCAACCGTCCAGATTGCAACACGTGGCCAATGGTAAAATTATATTTTTATATTTTTATTTATTTTTTAAAGCAAAAAAGATGAACGGTTGAGCGAAAAATCAAACAGTTCAGATCGTGTCACCTCATCTAGTCGTTTGGACAGATTTGAAATTTGTTTACCGTTGGAATTCCAACAACTCAAAAACTTAACGGTTGAAAATCCCAACGGCTTGGAAGCAGCCACATCACCCAAACCCATGGTTACATTGTTTTTGAGGGTAGGATATTTGCATTTTAACTTGGCACGGTTTTAATTGGTGAGATCCCAAACCAGTCAAGAGTCAACGACCAAGAGATTTGTTACCGCGTGACACCGATCAGGCAATCAACGGCTGGTAACTGCTCAAAAATCAAGGAGTCCGTACAGTGGAAAATAGTGGCATTCGTTGGGTCGGAGTACCCGAACCTCAGGTTCAAATTCCAAACCAGCTAGGCTCGGATTTCTCTCACTATATAAACCCCCTTCCCCTCTCTTTCCCACTCACACGTATTTATCGCTATCTGGTCGGACCCTTTACCTGATATTTCGCAGCCTGATATTTTCCTCTTCGCTCGAAGCCTCGGAGGAGGTACTGAAAATCTTTCGAATTTTGCGATTTTTATTTTCGTTAATGGATCTGATTAGGTGTAAAATTATTATCACCCCTGTTTGGTTGCTGAGAAAATGAAGGAAAAGAACGAAATTGGAATCTTGATTCTTTGAATTAGGTTTTAGTGTCCGAACAAAATTAAGACCAGAAACTGGTGATTAGGTAAAATTGAGCGAATGATTTAGCTGTAAGGGTTTGGCTTGTTTTTAATTTTCTGATTGGTAGATCTGGTTCTGTTTGGTTGTTGAGAAAATTTGGGAAAATGCGAAAAGAAAACTGAAGATTTTTGGGAAAACTTAGAAAATCTGGTTTATTTATTTCTGTTTTTTTTTATGACTGATTAGTTTGAACTGGATTTCTCCGATGATGTTGATCCAATTCTGGTAATGTGAAAGTTTGCAAGTTCATTGAATTTATGATTTTCAATTAGCTGCTCAGGTGAAAATCCTAGTTTATATTTCCAAGGAATTAATTTCATTGTCGATCTGTGCAAGTTTAGATTCTCGTCAGTGTGCTTGTAAATTAAAAACTTTAGAAAACGTTTTCCATGGATTAGTGCATTGTTCTCATTTACTTGTGTGGAACTTGAAAATGACAAGATTTCGTGACTGATTTACTGTGTTTTTCCGGTGCAGTTGACTTGCGCTCGGCCAAAGATGGCACTGGTTTCCGGAGGATCAAGGTTGAATCCCAATGCCCCTCTCTTCATCCCTGTGGCTCTGCGACAGGTGGAGGATTTCTCCCCGGAATGGTGGCAACTGGTCACAACCTCCACATGGTACCATGATTACTGGCTCAGTCAACAGGGTGAGGATGGCTTCTATGATAATACCCAGAATGAAGTTGACAATGTCGCCGATTTGCTTCCAGAGACCTTTGATCTCGATGTTGGTGATGACTTCTCCAGTCTAGAAGAATCTCAGTTTGAAGAGTTCCTTCAAATGTCTCATACTGAAGGTAAAAATGGTAAGAACAGATACTCTGAAAGATTGTAGATTTTTGTAAAATGGAATGAAAGACTTCAATGCACAAAACGGAGCACCGTTTTGTGCGCAGTGGCGTTGTAGGATTCATATAGCTGACCCCGTTTAGTGGGATAAGGTTTTGTTGTTGTTGTTTGGAATGAAAAACTTTTAAGTAGTTTCCAAATATGCTGTTTGATTGTTGGACACAAGGTTTGTTTTGGCAGCGGGGTTAGAAAAGAGTGCTGCGGTCTTGAAGAATTTGAAGTCACTGGAGGACAGACATCCTAAATCCCCGGTGGAGCCGAGGAAGTACGCTGAGAAGCCAGCAAAGCATGTGAGCCCGAAATGCAGCCCCCGTTTCATCCAGCAGCCTCGTTGAAACTTGAAAGCAGCTAGCCTCCCTTGTGTAGTTTAGCCGATGGCAAAACCGAGTAATTTGTAGTTTCTGTAATTTCTGTATAGAGCGAGGCTGAAACACTTGCTTCCATCCTTGTTCATTCTGATGCACCTTTCGTTCAGTTTACTAAAAGTACCCTTGGGGTAAGAAAGCTGTAAAAAAATGTTTTAAGTTTCTTAACAAAACAAGTAAAAAGTAGAGTTTCTAGTTCCTCTGGTGTGTCGAAACACAATTTTTAAATCCCGGCCAAAGAAAATTATTATTATTAAGGAGAGGGGAGGGTTGAAAACTATCACAATAACGAGAGGAGGAAGATGTTTAAAACACCGGCTGTACGCATCGGTGGAGCTCTAAACCACCTCTCCACCACCACCTGTCGGTCAGATCATTCAGGGATGCCTGGAGGAGCCTAACGTGTACTGCTCTAACCTCCAGAGGGTCCCGGGATCACTTGGTTCCCTATGTGGATCCGCTCTGCACGTATATATTTCAAAGACAAAGCGAAAGAGATTCTTTCCGGATCCTTCTCTTCAAAATCCAGGGATCAAGTGATCCGAACCTTTGAAATTTGATTCAATGGCTAAAAGCAAAGAAGTGAGTAAAATCTTTTTACAACCAAGTCAGCCTAGTCGTTTGACTTTTGATCTGTTGAATTTTGTGCTAAAAGTGTGAGAATTTTGTATATTATTATTCCACACCGTTTTGGAGGCAAATATAAAGAAATTACAAGAGACTCTATGTGGTAATTATACAATCGTAGGAAACCCTAACACAAAGTAAACTAGGAAACCCAATTGGGTTAGGCCGCTAATGCTCAAGTTAACATTTTGGTCCTACCTTATTGAACGAATGCGTGGGGCCCGCTGTTGTCTTTCAAAATCGTAAACCCTACACCTTAAACCAATAGGATTATAAGACTAGTCTTCATCCTGAAAGCAACGACAGAGCTTGTGCATAGAACTAATGTCAACCTCTACAAGTACATTCCTATCAGCTTTCATATGCACAATCTTTGTAGAAAGATATCTACTGCACTATCCCCAGTGAAGAAAAAGTCAATTCTGTCGAAGGAACATGTTTGATCAAGATGAATGTATACCTGGAATCCCCCAAGCATCTCTGATTCTTAAGCTTCTTGATTACGGGTACATGATCAGTTACTTTCTGTTGGATATATGTCAACAATCTATGATAAAATTATATATGCTAATAAATAATTAATGTGAATAGGAAATTAAAAGAGTATGAACAAAACAAAAATATAAAACAGACAATTTGAAGATCGAGGTTTGCGTACCGCAATGTCCTTGAAACAAAAATTTCATCCCTACTCAGTGCTTGTAGTTCTACAGACGTCTGCTTCACCAGAATTCAACGATCAAGTTAGAATTTCAGCATCGGAAAACTTAACTTCTGGCTAATTTATGTGTGATTCTCTTAGTAAGAAGATTTAGGAATGTAGAAGAAGAATTTGATAATTTATTTGCTCTAAATGTCATGCAGATGAATGTATATATAGTGGAATTATGCCTGTTCGCAACAGGTATGAGAATGAGATGTGACTGTTGGGAGACATCTCTTCAGAGAGGTCCTGTGCTATCTGTGTTTTTCCATTGGCTTCAGACTTCATCTGAAAAGATGAGTCTGTTCAAAAATAATTTAATTAAATTCAAAATTAATTAAAAAATAATAATTAATTAAAGAATTTAATTTTCAGAGCCCAAGAGCCCCAAGGCCCAAGGCATATCTTTTGATAATTAATTATATATTAATTATTAATTAATTATCAATTAATTAGTACACCCTAAAGCCCAACCCCAAGGTTGAGCCCAATTTCATTCTCAAAGGTCCATTACTCCAATCACTATCTATAAGAGACAATGGAATTTCTACTCAAAATTTCCAATAATACCCCACATTTAAATGCATATATAAATGCAAATGTATGACTAGGCTGTCTAAAACTGAGAGAGAATAGACATGATATGCATCGAGTGAAGTGTCTTTTGGACTTGAACTTACCCTAGTGAAAACATATCGGGTTTACTTGGTGACGCATTGGATGTGGAAGATCTTGAACTGTTCACTGCAGTAGTAAACCAAGACAATATGCTACACACATATCACGTCTGCAACATGTCAATTCATATGGTTGTGTTCATTTTGATCCTGAATAGATCCCGGATTTCGTAGGAGCTTTAGAGAATTTAGCCATTTCAATTCTCATAAATGCGGCCCCATTTACTCCTATATAGGTGACATTAATTAAGAATAGTCTGTCATATTCCTCTTGATAACAAGATATTAATGTCATTAAATGTATAAAACATAACCCCTCAAACTCAACAAACAACACACATTTTATCATAAGAATGGGTAAGTTGTGTGTTCAACTTTTGAATCAAACTCAACCAGTTTGCCTATTGAACCTAGACCATGAGATCTCCAATCAGCTAGGTTAGGTTTCCGCCCAGTTCGATTCATTGAATTGGCTTGAGACCTATTCCCCTCGATCAAAATAATATTTGCTCTCTTGGTAGGCCTTTTGTCAAAGGATCAGCTATATTTTCTTTTGACTTTACATAATCAATGGATATTATTCCATTGGAGATCAACTTCTTAAAAGTATTGTGCCGACGCCTGATGTGTCACGACTTGCCATTGTATACATGACTTTTGGCCCTTGATTGCGCGGCCATATTGTCACAATGTATACATATAGCAGTTACAGACTTTGGCCACACTGGAATATCCTCTAGAAAATGTTTGAGCCATTCGGCTCCGTTGCCAGCCAAGTCTAAAGCTATAAACTCGGAATCCATGGTGGAACGAGCTATACATTTCTGTTGAGAGGATTTCCAAGATATTGCTGCACCTCCCAAGGTAAAAACATATCCACTTGTCGATTTGGATTCTGTAGTGTCAGAAACCCAATTGGCATCACTGAAGCCTTCTACAACAGGTGGATACTTTGTGTAGTATAATTGGTAGTTAAGTGTATTTTTCAAATACCTTAACACTCTTACTAAAGCATCCCAATGCGCTTGTGCCGAATTACTTGTATATCTACTAAGCCTACTTACTGCATAAGCTAAGTCTGGCCTAGTTGAATTCATCAAGTACATTAGACTTCCAATTAATTGAGAATATTCAAGTTAAGATATGGCATTGCCTTTATTTTTCTCCAACTTGTATCCAGCAACAAAAGGAGTTGCAGTCAAATTGACCAAACCTTCATAATATTTTTTCTGCATAATGAGATTGTGTAAGGACATACCCTTCACTATTTCTCTTAATTTGAATTCCTAAAATGACATCGGCTTGACTAAGTCTTTCATGTCAAAATTTGAATTCAACATTTTCTTTGTTTTGTTTATTACATCCTGATCGCTTCCCATTATGAGCATATCATCCACATACAAGCAGACAATAACTCAAGTTTTATCATTGCTCTTAATGTAGACACATTTATCAGATTCATTTATTTTGAACCCGTGTGTCAACAAAGTATGATCAAATTTCTCGTGCCATTGTTTTGGTGCTTGTTTAAGTCCATATAATGAATTAACTAATTTGCACACTTTGCTTTCTTGTCCTTTAAGCACGAACCCTTCAGGTTGTTCCATGTATATTTCTTCATCTAGTTCTCCGTTTAAAAAAGCTGTTTTACATCCATTTGATGTATATCAAAGTTGTATACAGCCGCAATCGCTATTCACGTCCTAATTGACGTTATGCGAGAAACTGGAGAATAGGTGTTGAAATAATCCAACCCTTCCTTTTGGCGATAACCTTTGGCTACTAAACGTGCCTTGAATTTATCAATGGTTCCATCCGCCTTACGTTTCTTCTTGAAAATCCATTTATGACCAATTGGTTTACTACTGGGAGGTAAATCAACCAATTCCCATGTGTTATTTTCCATAATGGATTCCATTTCACTTTTAATTGCTTCCTTCCATAAAGGAGCCTCGAAAGAGGTCATTGCTGCTTTAAAAGTTCTAGGTTCATTCTCGGACAAGAAAGCAATGAAATCTGGTCCAAAGTTTTTAGAAACTTTGATTCTTTTTCCTCTTCTTGGTTCCACATCTTGGACACCAGAAGAAGAGGCTTCATCATGACTATGATCATGAACCCTCTTTGTATTAGAACCAGATTCCTTTTCTTTGTAAGGAAATATATCCTCAAAGAATTCTGCATCCGCTGATTCTAATATAGTGTTAACATGTATGTCAGAAATCGATGATTTTACAACAAGGAACCTATCAGCAGCACTATTATTTGCATACACAATCAATAGTTTTAGGTCCTAGTTTTGTTCTTTTTGGTAACGGAACTTGCACCTTTGCTAAGTAACCCCACACTTTAAGGGTCTTATAAGTGGGTTTATGTCCTTTCTATAGTTCATAAGGTGACTTGTCAATCTTCTTTAGAGGAACCTTATTCAATATGGTATTTGCAGTAAGTAAAGCTTCACCCCACAAACTGTGTGGAAGCCCTGAACTATTTAACATGGAATTAATCATATCTTTGAATGTTCTAGTTTTTCTTTCGGCAACACCATTTTGTTGTGGTGTGTATGGAGCCGTTGTTTGATGTATAATTCCATGTTGTGCACAAAAATCTGAGAAGGCAGTAGACTCATACTCTCCTCCTCTATCGGATCTAAGTGCTTTGATTTTTCTCTCAAGTTGATTTTCAACTTCGGCTTTATATACCTTAAACATATTCAAAGTTTCGTCCTTGATATGAATCAAATAAACATAGCAATACTTACTGCAATCATCAATAAAAGTGACATAATAATTCTTTCCTCCACGAGTTGGTGTGGATTTAAAGTCACAAAGATCATTATGAATTAATCCAAATAATTCATTTGATCTTTCCAGAATTGAGTTTCTCGTTTGCCTAGCAAATTTTGATTCAGTACATGTTTCATACTTATGATTAAAATCAATTTCGAATTTAGGTAACAATTCTAATTTAACCATTCTATGCATGAAACGAAAATTAACATGTCCTAATCTAGCATGCCAAATATTAGAAGACTCAACAATCTAAGTAGAAGCGTTTATTTTACTAGCATCATCAATGACAATTACATTGAGTTTCACGAGGCCATTAGCCGCATAACCCTTTCCAACAAACATCCCACCCTTGGTAAGTACAAATTTGTTGGATTCCATTACAAGTTTAAAGACCTTAGCAATCAGAATAGGTCCAAAAACCAAGTTCCCCCTCATTTCAGGAACATGCAGCACATTCAGCAAGGTGAGACTCTTTCCAGATATGAATTTGAGTACCACTTTGCCTTTGCCCTTCACCGCAGATGAAGTAGAATTACCCATATACAGTTTTTCTTCGTGGGCAGCAGGATGGTATTCAGTGAACAGATTTCTATCAGCGCAGATGTGCTTGGTAGCACCATTATCCATCAACCATTCACCTCCATTTGAGACCATCTTGACCTCGGACACAACAACAACCAATTCTTCATTGGTGGTTGCCATGTTAGCATGGTTGTTGTTGTTTCTGTTGGCATGATTTCCATCCTTGTGATGATAACAATCTTGTGCTTTGTGACTAGATTTGCCATACACATAGCATGCGCCCTTAATCTTCTTCAGATTCTTGCCTTTTGGAGCAAGGGCAGATTGTACAAACTGCTTGGTTTCAGAGCCTTAATCTTCTTCGGCTTGGCCTTGGAGTTTCCTCCCTCAACATAATTTGCATTGGCTTCAATGGCAGCAAACTCTCCAGAACGGTCTACCTTTCCGTGGTCTTCTTCCACTCCTAGCCTCGAATCAAATCCTCCATATTCATCTCATGATGCTTGTGCTTGAGATAAATTTTGAAGTCATTCCATGAAGTTAGCAACTTTTCGATTATCGCCCTAACTTGGAAATGCTCATTGATCTCGCATCCCTCGGAGTGCAGTTCATAGATCAATTTCTGGATTTCTTCGACCTGAGAAACAACAGATTTTGAATCCACCATTGTATATTTGAGAAACTTACCGATAACAAATTTCTTTGAACCGGCATCATCAATCTTATACTTTTTCTCCACGATTCCCACAACTCTTTCGCTGTCTTGCATAGAGAATAAATGTCGTAGAGATTGTCATCCAAACTATTCAGAATATAATTCCTGCAATAAAACTCAGAATGATTTCAAGCTTCAATTGCCATGACAGTCTCTTTCGTCATTGGATTCTCATTAGACTTCAGAGCTTCTTCCTTGACAACATGAGCGAGATTCATGGTTGTCAGGAAAAACAACATCTTCTGTTGCCATCTCTTGAAGTCTAGCCCTTTGAGCTTCTCAGGCTTTTAAGAAGCACATCACCATTCATAGACACAAATTGTTGATCCATTTCTGTTTCAAGATTGTTGGATATATGTCAACAATTTGTGATAAAATTATATATGCTAATAAATAATAAATGCGAATAGGAAATTAACAGAGTATGAACAAAACACAAATATAAAACAGACAACTTGAAGATCGAGGCTTGCGTATCGCAATGTCCTTGAAACAGAAATTTCGTCCCTACTCAGTGCTTGTAGTTCTACGGACGTCTGCTTCATCAAGATTCAACGATCAAGTTAGAATTCCAGCATTGGAAAACTTAACTTTTGACGAATTTATGTGTTATTCTCTTAGTAAGAAGGTTTAGGAATGTAGAAGAAGAATTTGATAATTTCTTTGTTCTAAATGCCATGCAAATGGATGTATATATAGAGGGATTATGCCTATTCGCAACATGTATGAGAATGAGATGTGACTGTTGGGAGACATCTCTTCAGAGGGGTGCTGTGCTCTCTGCGTTTTTCCATTGGCTTCAGACTTCATCTGAAAAGATGAGTTTGTTCAAAAATAATTTAATTAAATTCAAAATTAATTAAATAATTTAATTTTCAGAGCCCAAGAACCTCAAGGCCCAAGGCCTATCTTTTGATAATTAATTATATATTAATTATTAATTAATTATCAATTAATTAGTACACCCCAAAACCCAACCCCAAGGTTGAACCCAATTTCATTCTCAAAGTCCATTACTCCAATCACTATCTATAAGAGACAATGAAATTTCTAGTCAAAATTTCCAACACTTTCTCCATATAGACTCAAACTTGCGCGAGTATAGAAAGAATTAGGTATCTCAAGAAGAAAAAGAATGGAAAAACCAATAAGTTGATTACAATGTAGTAAGACATAATGCAGTATTGCTACTTTTGTTATCGACATTCGACACTAACTAGAGTTAATAGGTTCTACTATAAAATCAAATGGTAATATAGGAGTAGCTCAACCTCTTCTTTGCAAGGTTTCTTCTTTCACCAATGTGGGACTATTTTACCTTCACCGATGTGGTGGTGGCACTCTTTTACCTTCACATTCTCATACGCTCCCTCACATATGGCGAATTTCAAGCACGTGTGGCTGTTGGGCTTTGCACATGGGCCAACCTACTCTGATACATTGAATGGAGATTGAGGTTCCATCATAAAACCAATTGGCAATATGGGAAGTAGCCCAATTTACTTATTATAAGCCCATGCAAGGTCCCTCCCCCCATCAAAGTGGGATTCATTCTTAACACACCTCCTCACGTGTGGTGAATTTTCAAGCCTAACACATGGAAAACACAATTGGGTGACTTAGAGTGCATGTGACCATTTGACTTCACACGTGGGGCAACCTGCTTTGATACCATGAAGAAGTTGAGGTTCTACTATAAAACCAATTGGTAATATGAGGAGTAGTCCAACCTCTTATAAGCCATTACAAGGTTTGTCCTTTCACCAATATGGTACTCTTTTATGCGAGACCTAACCCACGAACAAGGCCGACCCATGCTAAGTGCGAGTTGGGCAACCGTTCGGAGCCCCAAAAAATTGGGGGTACCAAAATGATTAGAATGGTATATTCATATATGTTTTCATAAGAGAATAATTTTTTTTTTTTAAAAAAAAATTGGTTAAATAACAAATTAAGTTAACTATAATTGGTGGTTTTTGTTGTTTGAAATTAATGAGGATGTCTTGGGTTCAAAACACATGTGTGTTTATTTACTTTCCATTTTTTACAAATTTCTTTTCATTAGAGTACAAATTTATAAAGTTTGGCCAAATGATAAATAAGTTTGACCATAAGTGGTGATTTATGTTGTTTAAAATTAACAGTGATTTATGTTGTTTAAAATTAACAAGGAGGTGATCCGTCCCGGGAAGTGATCCGTCCCGGGCCGGGATGTGACAACTTCCCAGTGGGTCACCCATCATGGGAGTGCTCTAGCCCCCTTCTCGCTTAACTTTGGAGTTCCGACGGAACCCGAAGCCAGTGAGCTCCCAAAAGGCCTCGTGCTAAGTAGGGATGGGAATACACATTTAAGGATCACTCCCCTAGGCTATGTGGGATGTCACAGTGTAGCTGTAAAAAATCATCAAAATCGGACTTAAAATAACCATTAAATCGTCATTTTTTGTTGATAACCGTCGAAAATTTTTGTCCCGTTACTTGATCTCAGAATGTTTGTTTTTTTTCAATTTTTTGCATATACGATCTCGATTTATATACAAACATGTTTGACGGTTGGATCGTTGAAATTAGTTTCGTAGAATGCGTATCCCATCAAAACGATAGATTCACTAACACTTAAGAAATTATTCATACTTTCATTAAGTATAACGTAAGATTTTGTGGTATCCACTAGTATAAATATTTTAATTTGAAGATTGAATTCATTCATTGTATTCATATAGGGTCAAGGAGTGTAGCTATAAAAAATCATCAAAATTGGACTTAAAATAACCGTTAAATCGTCATTTTTCGTTGATAACCGTCGAAATTTTTTGTCAAGTTACTTCATCCCAGAATGTTTGTTTTTAGCAATTTTTGGCGTATACGATCTCAAATTATATAAAAACATGTTTGACGGTTAGATCGTTGAAATTACTTTCGTAGAATGCATATCCCATCAAAACGATAGATTCACTAACACTTGAGAGTTTATTCATACTTTCATTAAGTATAACGTAAGATTTTGTGGTGTCCACTAGTATAAATATTTTAATTTGAAGATCGGATCGAATTCATTCATTGTATTCTTATAGGGTCAAGGAGTGTAGCTATAAAAAATCATCAAAATCAGACTTCAAATAACCATTAAATTGTCATTTTTCGTTGATAACCGTCGAAATTTTTTGTCCCGTTACTTCATCCCAGAATGTTTGTTTTTTACGATTTTTTTCGTATACGATCTCGAATTATATACAAACATGTTTGACGGTTGGATCATTGAAATTAGTTTCGTATAATTTGTAGTTTTTAGGGGTGTAAAACTGTTAAATTAATATATAATTATTATAGTTTTTAGGGGTATAAAACTGTTAAATTAATATATAATTATTATTATTAGGGGTATAAAACTGCAAATAATAAAAAATAATCGTCCTTATTTCGCATTAATACATATGATTCACAACAGGTACCTTGCGTCGAAATAGGCTAATATTGCGTCGCATAAAACCGACGTAAGGTTAACATTGTGTCGAAATAGGCTAAGGTTGCGTCGGTTAAAACTGACGCCAAGTCTGACACAGATGACATATGTCGTCGGTTAAAAGCGACAGGAAACAAGAAAAAAAAAAACAGAAATATAATTTTATTATACGATATCATAGCATACAAAATGAAACAGAGTCTAATTAATACAAAAAATAATTAGTATATTTATTCCATGTCATCATCTGTTAGCTCATCGTCGGCATTGGCATGATTAACAAACCCGGTAGGCAACGCTAATGATTCAAGAAAGGGAGTCTCTTCCACGCCAACCCTTGTATGGAAATTTTCATTATCAAGAATTCGATCATCCAAGTTCGGCATGGCATAATCATCAATAGCATCACTATCCTCTAATACGTCAAATAAATCTCTTGGCTGAGTTCGAACAACTACGTGCCAATCTTTTTCAATTGTGTCCTCCACGTAAAATGCCTGTAATGCTTGTGATGCTAGTATGAAAGGATCCTCTTTAAATCCCAATTGATTGAAATTCACCATAGTAAATCCATATTGATCGGTCTTCATTCCTCGTGGACTTTCACTATTAACCCATTCGCACTTAAATAACATCACAACTCGACCCCTATCTCCTGCTTCAGTAGGACCACAATATTTGACCTCGAACATATCTACAACTCTGCCATAACAATTCACTTGCCCAATTGCTCCAGGAACATTTGCAGGTACAAAGACACCACAATTTTTATTCTTATGCTTATCATCCACAGATTTTATACGAAATCTAAATCCATGAACAATGTGACTTTTGTATCTACTCACAACCATACTAGAATAATTAGCTAGCCAATGCAAGTCTTGAGATATCAATGTGTCATTAGCATCATATCTTGAATTCATCTGTAGTAAGTATGAAGATAAAAATTGACAGAATAACTATAAACATGTTATAATTAAAATGCAAAACAATAAATAAATAATATGATTGTTATATCAATTCACATGTTACTTGAACCATTATGGAAATTCTTTCTTGCTTAGCTCCTTAATTTGTCGCATGGTTAACCTTTCTCGACGATGTTTAGTTTTCAAGAATTCCTCATGTTGCCTACATAATTATGTCCAATTTAGATAATTATTTTTTCAAAGTTAAGAAAACCAATAAAACATTAAGATGTATGATTAAACGTTCTTACCTTCTAAATGGGCTAACTTCATCACAATTATTTAGAATGTATCTATGGCACTGATCAAGAACATTTAGATCGAGCTCCGCATTTTCTCCTGAGCCCATATAACATCCTTTTGAGTCAAAAATTGATAACCCACCAGATACTCCACGTCCAATACCATCTTCATTTCGGCCCCTACGGGTACGACGAGACTCAACGTCTCTAAGATACATGGAACAAAAGGACAAGCACTCATCCACCAAATATGCTTCAGTAATAGAACCTTCAGGACGACCCTTATTACGAACATAGCGCTTCAATGTTTGCAAATACCTACAATTATAAAACGAAATACAAATTATTATAATTATTAATTAAAATTATGACTACAATTGTAAAAAGTTTATAAAAATTTATTCATTACCGTTCAATTGGATACATCCATCTATATTGAACAGACCCTGCAAGAGCTGCTTCATCTGCCAAGTAAACTGGGAGGTGCACCATTATATCAAAAAATGCAGGAGGGAATATTTTTTCAAGTTGACATAATGTCAAGGCAATTCTTGAATTCAGTTGCTTAAATCCTTCCTCAGACTCCTTCTTACTACACAACTGTCTGAAAATTGCACTCAACTCTAATAAATTGGAAGAACGAATAAGAAAAGTGCAAGAGAAGAAAAAGAAAACACAGGGGAGAGGATATAAAGACCATTAATCTGTCGCTTACAACCGACACCGGGTTTCAAAATATTTAAAAAAATAAATTATATGTCGCTCAGAACCGATGCAGGCTTTAAAATATTTAAAAACAAGAATTAGTGTCGCCTAGAAGCGACACCCATAATTTATGTCGCTTAAAAGCGACACTATTTTATTTAAAGTGACGCCAGTACTTAAAAATACTAAAATATGTGTCGGTTATAAGCCTAATTTCAATGATCCAACCGTCAAACATGTTTGTATATAATTCGAGATCGTATACGAAAAAAATCGCAAAAAACAAACATTCTGGGATGAAGTAACAGGACAAAAAATTTCGACGGTTATCAACGAAAAATGACAATTTAATGGTTATTTGAAGTCTGATTTTGATGATTTTTTATAGCTACACTCCTTGACCCTATAAGAATACAATGAATGAATTCGATCTTCAAATTAAAATATTTATACTAGTGGATACCACAAAATCTTACGTTATACTTAATGAAAGTATGAATAAACTCTCAAGTGTTAGTGAATCTATCGTTTTGATGGGATACGCATTCTACGAAAGTAATTTCAACGATCTAACCGTCAAACATGTTTTTATATAATTTGAGATCGTATACGCCAAAAATTGCAAAAAACAAACATTCTGGGATGAAGTAACTTGACAAAAAATTTCGACGGTTATCAACGAAAAATGACGATTTAATGGTTATTTTAAGTCCGATTTTGATGATTTTTTATAGCTACACTCCTTGACCCTATATGAATACAATGAATAAATTCGATCTTCAAATTAAAATATTTATACTAGTGGATACCACAAAATCTTACATTATACTTAATGAAAGTATGAAAAAACTCTTAAGTGTTAGTGAATCTATCGTTTTGATGGGATACGCATTCTACAAAAGTAATTTCAACGATCCAACCGTCAAACATGTTTTTATATAATTCGAGATCGTATACGCCAAAAATTGCAAAAAACAAACATTCTGGGATGAAGTAACTTGACAAAAAATTTCGACGGTTATCAACGAAAAATGACGATTTAACGGTTATTTTAAGTCCAATTTTGATGATTTTTTATAGCTACACTCCTTGACCCTATATGAATACAATGAATGAATTCAATCTTCAAATTAAAATATTTATACTAGTGGATACCACAAAATCTTACGTTATACTTAATGAAAGTATGAATAAATTCTTAAGTGTTAGTGAATCTATCGTTTTGATGGGATACGCATTCTACGAAACTAATTTCAACGATCCAACCGTCAAACATGTTTGTATATAAATCGAGATTGTATATGCAAAAAATTGAAAAAAACAAACATTCTGAGATCAAGTAACGGGACAAAAAATTTTCGACGGTTATCAACAAAAAATGACGATTTAATGGTTATTTTAAGTCCGATTTTGATGATTTTTTACAGCTACACTGTGACATCCCACATAGCCCAGGGGAGTGATCCTTAAATGTGTATTCCCATCCCAAAAACAAAACCGTGAAGGAATGGTAAGCCTAAAACGGACAATATCGTGCTACGGTGGTGGAGCGGGCCCGGGAAGTGATCCGTCCCGGGCCGGGATGTGACAACTTTCCAGTGGGTCACCCATCATGGGATTGCTCAAGCCCCCTTCTCGCTTAACTTCGGAGTTCCTACGGAACCCGAAGCCAGTGAGCTCCCAAAAGGCCTCGTGCTAGGTAAGGATGTGAATATATATTTAAGGATCACTCCCCTGGGTGATGTGGGATGTCACAATCCACCCCCCTTAGGGGCCCGACGTCCTCGTCGGCACACACGCGACCTGGGTTAGGCTCTGATACCAATTGTCACATCCCGGCCCGGGGCGGGACCACTTCCTAGGCCCGCTCCAACACCGTAGCACGATATTGTCCGCTTTGGGCTTACCATTCCCTCACGGTTTTGTTTTTGGGAACTCACGAGCAACTTTCCAGTGGGTCACCCATCATGAGATTGCTCTAGCCCCTTTCTTGCTTAACTTCGAAGTTCCTACGGAACCCGAAGCCAGTGAGCTCCCAAAAGGCCTCGCACTAGGTAGGGATAGGAATATACATTTAAGGATCACTCCCTTGGGCGATGTGGGATGTTACAATCCACCCCCCTTAGGGGTCCGACGTCCTCGTCGGCACACACGCGGCCAGGGTTAGGCTCTGATACCAAACTGTCACATCCCGGCCCGGGGTGGATCACTTCCCGGGCCCGACTCCACCACCGTAGCACGATATTGTCCGCTTTGGGCTTACCATTCCCTCACGGTTTTGTTTTTGGGAACTCACGAGCAACTTCCCAGTGGGTCACCCATCATGGGATTGCTCAAGCCCCCTTCTCGCTTAACTTCGGAGTTCCTACGGAACCCGAAGCCAGTGAGTTCCCAAAAGGCCTCGTGCTAGGTAAGGATGTGAATATATATTTAAGGATCACTCCCCTGGGTGATGTGGGATGTCACATACACTCCTTGAACCTATATGAATACAGTGGATGAATTCGATCTTCAATTTAAAATATTTACACTCCTTGAACCTATATGAATACAGTGGATGAATTCGATCTTCAATTTAAAATATTTACACTAGATTTTATGTCATGATGATCAATGAAAATTGAAGATTTTGTAAAAGGAATAAAATGCAAGCTTTGAGTTATATTGGTAAGGTTTAAACTTTTGAGAAATGCTCATCTAATCCATTCTAGTAAATAACAACCAAATGTTATCAAAGTTATCAAAATAACAACAAATTAAAATAACAATTAGAGTGCAAAAAAAAATTAATTTAACATAATATATTCTTATATTCCTAAATATTATAAGTTTAGGTTATATTTAATATTGTTAATTTAACATAAATGCTTATAAATATTAATCATTCCGTTTTCTCATAACAATTCAGATTATGCTCATCTAATCCATACAAGTAAATAACAACCAAAAGTTATCAAAATAACAACAAATTAAAATAACAATTAGAGTGCAAAAAAAAAATTAATTTAACATAATATATTCTTATATTACTAAATATTATAAGTTTATGTTATATTTAATATTGTTAATTTAACATAGATGCTTATAAATATTATTCATTCCATTTTCTCATAACAACTCAAATTATGTTCATCTAATCCATTCTAGTAAATAACAACAAAAAATTATCAAAATAACAACAAATTAAAATAACAATTACAGTGCAAAAAAAATTAATTCAACTTAATAAATTAATTTATTAAAATATTATATGAGATAACATAACTGATTATTTTTTAATTTTGGGTTACACTTTTTTTTTTTTTTTTTTTTGTAAGTTAAAACTTTTTTTTTTTATTTTGGGCAGGAATTTTCCCCTTTTTTTTGCACGGGGAAATGGATTGGAAGACCTTTGTCATTCATTGTCATGTCAGGTCAGGCTTACTTTGGTTTTAACCGACGCAAAATTATCCACTTTCGAGACTACCTGCTACGGTGGTCTTTCTGTCAGAGACACTACACAAATTTGTTCTTATTTCAACGCAAGTTTGTTCTTATTTCGACACAAACTTGTTCTTATTTTGACGCTATGAAAATCTGTCAAGCTAACGTCGGTTTTAACCGACGCAATATGACCTTATTTCGACGCTACTGACCTTTCAGTGAAAACTATGTCAGGCTTTCAGTCAAAAGTATGTCAGGCTACGTTGTGATGGGTCGAGTCAGATATTGTGTCGGTTTTAAGCGACACAAACTTGTTCTTATTTCGACGCTATGCAAACTAACATCGGTTTTAACCGACGCACTAGGACCTTATTTTGATGTTATGCAAGCTAACGTCGGTTTTAACCGACGCAATGGTCTTTCAGTGAAAAGTATGTCAGGCTTTCAGTGAAAAGTATGTCAGGTTACGTG
This sequence comes from Pyrus communis, assembly GCF_963583255.1. Lineage (NCBI taxonomy): Eukaryota > Viridiplantae > Streptophyta > Magnoliopsida > Rosales > Rosaceae > Pyrus > Pyrus communis. The sequence goes on from NC_084811.1 coordinate 19,405,174, forward strand.
TGTCTAGGTCGAGTCAGACCTTGTGTTGGTTTTAACTGACGCAATGTGTTCATATTTCGACGCTAAGTTTTTATCCATATTTAATCTCCTTTATTTCCCATCACTTCCGTGATTCCACTTATCTCTCTCGTTTTATCCCTCTCTTTCCCCCATTTCAGGCTTACTTTTTCCCCCATTTCAGCCATATTCCTTCTCCTTCCATTAAATTTTGCTATGGATAATTCTCGTGAAGATCAACGTTTTGAGCAACTTCATTTGGAAGAGGACAAGGGTGATGCTGGTTATTTTTTGAATTGTTATTAATCTCAGTTTTGATTTTTATTTTTTTGTGTGTGTTTGAACTATTATTATGCCTAAACTGAAAATATACATTTGTTTCCTGGTTTTTAATTGTGTTTTTGTATTAACAAGGTACATCTCAACGAAGACGTGGACCCTCAATTCCTAAATGGACGAAACATCTTTGTTCGTTTGATTCGCCCGGAAAATGCATTAGTGATAATGCTAGTGCTTTTTCAAAACATGTACCAGCGGAGGTTAGAGACTATAGAAATCTCCCGTTGGAGAAAGATTGGCGTAAGGTTACGGAAGAAGATAAGGAAGCTTTTTGGAATAGAATAAAGGTATAGGTGTTTTTATTTTTAGTTGAAAATAGAAGAATAAGTCAATGATTGTAATAATAATTGACTAGCTAGATTTTTTTTGTTTTTTGTTTTTATGGATGTAGGGAAATATTTTTTTTGAAGATGCAGATATAGTAAAAATGCCTTTGATCCGTCATATGACGCTTAAGATTGCGGAGCATGCGCACAAAGAGTTTAGAAATAAGTTAAAAAAAAGTATTATACTAAAAGAGCAGAAGAGGTGCGCAGCCAACCTCCTCCTGATGTGATTCCTGCCCAGTGGGATGATTTGTTGGCATATTGGAATAGAGACAAAACAAGGGTAAACCTTACATAATTTATTTCGTTATAACTTTAAATTTGCCTAATATAATTTTTTTTTTTTTCCAGGAGGTTGCTGAAAAAAATAAGATTAATCGGGGATTGAAATCAATGAACCAGATTATTGGTACAAAATCCTTTGCAAGAGTGTGGGAAGAATATGTATGGATTGTACATTTTGAAGACATGATTAATTTTAAATAATCTATAGTTATAAATTTTACTTTTAGTATGAGGTTTGCTTAAAATTGTTTGTATGAAATTTTATTTTTGATAAAGCGGAAGAAGCATGGGAAAGAAGCAAATCCTGTAACCTTTTTTCGTGAATGTCATACACGAAAAGATAAAACATGGATTGATGAAACATCGGAGTGTACAGGGGTAATTGATTTTTTCGTGTTAGTATTTCATTTTATTAATTTTTATTATCTATAGCTTATTTTTCTGTTTTACGATTGAATTTTTGTTTTTAAAAATTGTAATGCAAGGCAACAATGGAGAGCAATCTGCAAACGTTGATTGAGTCGGGCCAGAAGGATAATGAAGATCTTAGGACCCAAGTTTATGTTGATACTATGGGTCCTGAGAGGCATAATAGAGTCAGAGGATACGGTCATGGTGTGACTCCTGATATGGTGTCCTATGCATCTTCTTCATCTTCTACATCAATTTCCTCCAGGAGATCATCTAAGAGTTCAATGGCATTGCTGATGACTCAAAATAATGAGTTGAAAATGAGGGACGAAAATAATAATAAACGAATTTCGGACCTAGAGAACAAGAAAAATCAATTGTTTGCGTGGTTTTTTCAAAGATTTCAGCCACAACCATCGTATAGCCCGAGAACCCAACAATCAGGCTAGAGTCAGCCTCCTCAACAGTCGGGCCAAAGTCAGTCTCACCCTGCATATCCGTATGCTGGCCATAATCAGCATCCTCCATATCCTATGTATCCGATGCCTACGCAGCCCATGCCATACATGCAGCAACCGCCTTATCAAGTGCCAGTATATCGACCTGAGATGGCTGCTCCTAGTTGATTTTGTCCTAAAGTTCCAGCTGGGGGGTTTTCTGGAATGCTTGCGGGTGTTGGATTTGATGTGGACTTGTCGAGGATTTTTGGATCAGATGGAGGATCTCAAGGAGAAGGTTCTCAAGCAGAAGGATCTGGACGACGTTCAGGCGCAGATTCGGTTGGGTAGTTTATTTGGTTCATTTTCTTGTCGGTTAAATATGACACTTTAATCGTTCCATCTTTTTGTTTTTTTTATGTTATGTTTGTAATGTCGGATTTAATGTTTGTTACGACGGATGACTTTTTGTATTTTATGAGGAATGTTAGATGTACAGTTTGGCACTACTGTTCTTGTTATTTATTTTCATTAATGTTTATTTAGATCTTAAAATTTATTATTTTGATTATATAATTTATTTTAGTTGGAATTAATTGAAATTGCATGCAGTTGTCCATCTATTTTTATTATTATTAACAAAGATAGTGTCGGTTAAGACCGTTACTAGATTTTATATTTTATTTATTTAATTGTTATCTAACGTCGGTTTAAGGGATATTTTATTTATTTTATTTTATTACAATGTCGATTAAAAGCGACAGTAGGTTGTATATTTTACAATTAAATTGCTGATGCACGTTGCTTTAAACCGACGTAATGTGTAAGTATACGTCACTTTAAACCGACGTTAAAGTTAGTGTCGCTTTAAACCGACACTGTGTAGTGGCGGATTTAGCCCACAAAGCGACACTGAAGCCCTTTCGCGACGCTAGCAATAGTGTTGCTATTCCAATGCGACATTACATTGTTTAATGTCGGATTTGTGCCAAATTTCCGATAGAAATTTGATTTCTCATCGGTTTTTCCTCCGCCGGTGATAGCATATATTGTAGTAGTGGAGGGAAATAAACTTTGAATTTTGACAAATGTCAGAATTTATAAATGAACATGCACCAATTCCTTCGTTTGGATTCATAAACAAAAGAATTTAAAATTTCCGCGTGGAAAAAAAAAAACTTGGAATTTGGGACTTTCAATTCCTAAGTTTAAATTTCGAATAAATTGTAGCAATGATCCCTTAACTTTAACTCAATTGGAGCAATGTTCCCTCAACTAAAAATCCATTACCATTGGTCCCTTAACTCATCAAAACGTGCAATTATGGTCCCTCAACTAAAAATCCATTACCATTGGTCCCTCAACTTTAATCCAACTGGAGAAATGATCCCTCATCTTTAACCCAATTGAATCAATGGTTCCTCAACTTTAACCCAATTGTAGCAATGGTTCTTCCAACATAACTTATTTTGACAAAATTCTGACGAAGTTGACGAAAAGGACCATAGCTACACATTTTGATGAGTTGAGGGATCCCAATTGTAGCAATGATCCTTCCAAGATAACTTATTTTGACAAAATTCTAACGAAGTTGACGAAAAGAATCATAGCTGCACATTTTGATGAGTTGAGGTACCCCAATTGTAGCATTGGTCCTTCCAACATAACTTATTTTGACAAAATTCTAACGAAGTTGACGAAAAGGACCATAGCTACACATTTTGATGAGTTAAGGGACCCCAAATGTAGCAATGGTTCTTTCAACATAACTTATTTTGACAAATTTCTAAGGAAGTTGACAAAATGGACTACACATTTTGATGAGTTGAGGGACCAATGATAATGGATTTTTAGTTGGGGGACCATTGCTCCAATTTGATTAAAGTTGATGGACCATTGCTACAATTTACTCTTAAATTCCATGTAAATAGGTGTATTTCCAAATTTCTATGATTGAGAGTTTAAAATAATAGATTCCATATCGATGTCACATCCCGGCCCGGGGCGGATCACTTCCCGGTCCTGCTCCACCACCGTAGCACGATATTGTCCGCTTTGGGCTTACCATTCCCTCACGGTTTTGTTTTTGGGAACTCACGAGCAACTTCCCAGTGGGTCACCCATCATGGGATTGCTCTAGCCCCCTTCTTGCTTAACTTCGGAGTTCCTACGGAACCCGAAGCCAGTGAGCTCCCAAGAGGCCTCGTGCTAGGTAAGGATGGGAATATACATTTAAGGATCACTCCCCTGGGCGATGTGGGATGTCACATCGAATTCCATTGTTTTTTAGGTTAACCCAACAAGAAAATTTACAAATTTTAGAAAATAAAATTTCGTCATTTCAATTTCCATCATTTTAAAATTCCTTAATAATCTTAAATTTCCTTGTCCAAACAGAGTGACATGTTTACTTAACAAAAGTGGGAAGAGGAAGGAATCGGAAAACTTCAAAAAATTTGGAGAAATAAGAAAACGAATCAAATTAACTAGTCCTCTAGGCCCTAGTTGATCTGATTCCTAATTTTTAGGCTTTTAATTATGGATTTCAAGAGAAAATGTTACACTTTTCTGATTCCTTATGTGTAAGTAAACTCAGGAGAAAATTAAGGACTAAAATGATTCACTTACCTATATTTTAATACATAAAACTCAAGAATTTTTGTTCAAAAGAAAAAAAACTCAAGAATCAAATTGATTCTAATTCCTATTTCTATTCCTTGTAAGTGAACATGACCTAAATTACAATTCTTGTAATTAAATAATTGTGATGGCAATTCCTTGTTATGTTCGTTTACCAACCAAAATCCTAGTTAGTACGTACGTTTTTCCTGCCTTTCACAGCTTACATGCGTAAGTACATACATACACACATACATGTACACGTACATACATACAGACACACATACATACATACATACACACATGCATGCACACATACACATATGTACACCATACACACACATACATACACACATACACACATACATACACACATACACACATACATACATGCATGCATACACACATACATACATACACACATACATACATACACACATACACACACATACATACATAAACACATACATACATGCATGCATACACACATACATACATACACACATACATGCACCATACATACATACATACATCCATCTGTTATGATGTTTCCTTCCTCGTTTGAAAATTTGCAGATAGCTAATTCAAAGCCATGGAATTGGCAGGAGAAAGCTCTATTGTTTCGACTCGCGGCCTAAAAATGATTCAATATACACATTGTATTACCTCATGTTACAAATTTTGTATTCTAATAAATATGAATGCAAATTTTTGCCTTCCCTTAATTGACGAATATGCATCTACAAAATAATAACATCTAAAATTATGACCAAAAGCCTCATGTGCCATGATGAATGGGGGAGGGGGGCCTTGGCCGAAGAATCTTCGATGCCAAAGTTAGAGTTCTGAAAAGAATGTATTTAGAAGTTTGCGGATAGCAAAAGCCTCCTCAATTTTGGAGGTAAAGTGGATATTTATTGGAGAAAAGGAGGAAGTGGGTCGGCCCTCTAGGGTTTAGGGGTGGCCGGCCCTAGGTTTGTGTTTAAGTGAGAATATTCTAAGATATTTGTGTAAATAAATATCTTGAAGTAATTAGATAAATATCCTAAATAAATGAAATGAGGATTACTAACTTGAAAGATTTATTATCTAATTATGAATTTATTTATGATAGGAATAAGGGATATTTTGTCATAAATATTCTAAACACATATCTTCAGCAGTCGTTGATCTCTACCTCCTCTACCTCAGATGGGCATGGTGAATGAGAATGCTCTTTACTCATTTAATAGGGACAATCTTGTCTTGGAAAATAATCCACATGTTTGCTCCATTATTTTTGGAATTACTTTTGCCTCCACAATAAACACCTAAACTTAACGAACTGTCGCGTTAACCATGTTGCCAGTCGAAAATGAGGCAGAACAATCATGCTTCTCTTCTCTTCAAATGGATACCTCAGAAAAGGGAATCTGCACTCTCAATTTGAAGCTTTTTCCTCTGAGCTTCAAGTTTACTCTGGTTACCAATTGCCTCAGATATTGCTTTCGGTAGCCAAAACCCGGGTCTCTCAAGAGATGGTGCGCGATCAAGAAGTAACAGCTCTGTCAATGTAATTTCAATGCCACCATACGTCCACAGCGTCAAGGTTGCTTCCCCTTTGAGACCTAATGAAAACCAACCTAAACCAGCTACTGCAATATCGATGCTATTCACATCCCAACTTGCTCCAGACACTTTGATTTCCCTCTCTTCCCATTTTCCCATCTCAGCAGCACGGTCAGCGCCAATTAATTGGAGGCTGCAAAAGTATAACGCAAGATCCAGTGAGTAAAAGGTACAGTAAACTGGAGGAGCGGCTGCATTTTGCAAGAACATGAAACATAGAATTTCACACTGTTTCTTGAACGTTCAAAGGGAAAAAGAAACTAATTACTGTAGATTAAGGTAACTAACTGTATTACTAACGGCGGTTTTTCAGTTAATGATTATCAATTACAGAAAAGAAAATTTAATTATTAATTAATTGGCGGGTTTCTGAGGATGCTACTGTGCATTTGACCCTTCCATGATACTGAAAGCTAGTTATGTATAACATAGAAACTCGCAAAAGGAAAAATGCAAAACCTTTCAAGACACGTTCCACATCACATGATAAAAATGATACATTATGTTCTAAGATTTCAAATCAGACAAACTGCAAAGAGGTATTGCAAGTTTCTTCATGCTTCAATGCCAATGTTAATCCAAGACAGACAGACAGAAAATTAATAAAAAGTACCTAACAAAACTTGTTTTCTATAAAAATACTAAAATAACCATAAGTGCCTTGTGTGGCAAGTAATCACTCTACACTCATCTATTTTCTCTTCCAGCTACATTAAAAGATTTTTTACCAAAAGCTATTACCACCTGTAAGTGATTTGTTTGCAGAACATGCAATTTCTTGAAAACTCAGATTTCAAATTCGATTTCTGTGTAATTGTAAATTGTTAGTCTTGTTGATTTCGCCTTAAGGTTTTGTGAATGTGCCTGGAATTTAATTAGGGGGCATCCTGTTTAGCTCCAAAAATTTAGTTTAACTGGACAATTGGTGTGTGTAGTTATGATAAACCGTTGCTTTAATTTGGTTGCAGGAAGGATTATCTCTAGTAGCTCTGACCAGGTATCGCCTTCAGGAGTCACTACGATGGGGCGCAAGCATAAGTTCCAGGCATCTACAAGTTGTCAAGCTGAAGGAACTTGTTCTGGAGGTGGTATAGACAGATTTAGTGATCTTCCAGATGAATTTGCTCATCATATTCCTTCCTCCCTAGATTATAAAAACCTCACTCGAGTGGGCGCTGTGTCCAAAAGATGCAGACAATTTCATCTATCAGTTCCAGTCGTGGATTTTGGTTCAATTAACAGTCCAAAAGGACAAACCAACCAGTATCTAGCGAGGCCGTTGAGCTCTTTAAATGGATATCTGCTTGATCGTGGTCATAATAGGATTCAACGCTTCCACATCAGGTGGAGTTTCTTCAAAACTGAAACAGTGAAGAAGTTTTGTGATGATCAATTTCGAGTACTGATGTGGATTTGTAATGCTTTAAGGTGTAATTTTGAAGAGCTCGATTTTCGTTTCTCACAGTGACACCAGTATGTTTTAGTGCCATGTAGCATCTTTGCGCTCTCTATCAATGAACTTGAATCAGGATATTTTTAATCCTTCTCAATTAATCTCCAGTACTTGGAATTGAGAAATGTTAGCAGAGTAGATGAGAAGATTTTCAAATGGATCTCCTGTTGTTGCAAATGCATTAAGGAGCAGTTGGCTCATGGCTGGCTGTGTTAGAGAGAGAGGGAGAGGTTGATTACATATACATCACAAACCTACCTTGGTGTGCAAGGATTAGGTTCCTAACATAAATGGGGAAAGGAAAGAATCGGAGAGCTTAAACCTACTTTGGTGTACAAGTAACAGGATTCCTAAAAGTATAGGAAATCAAAATTACACTTAGGCATGTCTATTTAACAAAAAATGGGAAAAGAAAGGAATCGAAGAGCTTAAAAACATAGGAGAAATGAGGAAACATAATCAAATTAACTATTCCCCCTTAGGCTCTGGTTGATCTGATTCCTAATTTTTAGGTATTTGATTAAGGATTCGTAAGTATACTCAAGGAAAAATTAAGGAATGAAATGATTCGCTTACCCATATATATTAATGAACACATGAAACTCAAGAATCAAAATGGTTACAATTCCTATTTTCTATTCCTTGTAAGTGAATATGCCCTTAATTACGATCTTGAAATTAATTAATTGTGATGGCAATTCCTTGTTCGATTACTAACCAAAACCCTAGTTAATACGTTTTTCTTGCCTTCGCAACTTCATATATATATGCATACATATATACTTATATATGTTGTGATGTTTCCTTGTTTGAAAATTTGCAGAAAGCTATTTCATGGCCATGGCATTGGCTGGATAAAGCTCTAAAGTTTGAACTCGCGGCCTGAAAATGATTCAATATACACATTGCATTTACGTCACATTACAAATTTTGTATTACACCTATAAAGATAAACACCTAACGCAACACTAAACTCAAAGAGCTGTCGAAAAACCCTCTTAAACGCCAAGCTGACTTGCAGAGCTACGAGATGAATCATGTTGCCAGTCGAAAATAAGGCAGAACAATCAAGCTTCTCTTTTCTTCTCTTCAAATGGATACCTCGGAAAGGGAATCTGCACTCTCCATTTGAAGCTTTTTCCTCTGAGCTTCAAGTTTACTCTGGTTACCAATTGCCTCAGATATTGCTTTCGGTAGCCAAAACCCGGGTCTCTCAAGAGATGGTGCCCGATCAAGAACTAACGGCTCTCTCAAAGTAATTTCAATGCCATCATATGTCCACAGCGTCAAGGTTGCTTCCCCCTTAAGACCTAAGGAAAACCAACCTAAACCAGCTACTGCAATATCGATGCTATTCACATCCCAACTTGCTCCAGACACTTTGATTTCCTTCTCTTCCCATTTTCCCATCTCAGCGGCACGGTCTGCGCCAATTGGAGGCTGCAAAAGTATAAGGCAAGGTCCAGTGAGTAAAAGTACAGTAAACCAAAGGAGCCGTTGCATTTTGCAAGAACATGAAACTTAGAGATTTCATTGTTTCTTGAACATTCAAGGGGAAAAAGAAACTGATTACTTAGATTAGGGTAACTAACAATAGTACTAACAGGGGCTTTTCAATTAATGATTACCAATTAGAGAAATAAATTTGATTATTAATTAATTGGTGGGTTTCTGAGGATGCTACTGTGCATTTAACCTTTCCATGATACCGGATGGTTGTTTTATAAAACTAATTATGTATTAACATAGCAACTCGCAAAAGTAAAACTGCAAAACCTTTCAAGAGACATTCCACATCAACAACAACAACAACAACAAAGCCTTATCCCACTAAGTGAGGTCGGATATATGAATCCTAGAACGCTATTGTCCTCGGTTTTGTGTCATGTCTTCCGTTAGATCCAAGTAGTCCAAATCTTTTACTAGAGTCTCTGTCCAAGCAGGCAAACTGCAAAGAGGTGTTGCAATTTTCTTCTTGCTTCAATGCCAATGTTAATCCAAGACAGTCAGACAGAAAACTCAACAGGAAATTAAATAAAAATCCCCTCACAAAACTTTTTTTTATTCAAAAACTCTTAGACGACTTTCTTTATCATTAAGGGCATCTTTTATTATTATTAAGGACATTTTTTTAATTTTAAAACCTCATGAAGTGCAACTCCCTTTTTGTTTTTTGTCCTTATAATATAAAAAGTGTCCTTAATAATAAGAAAAGTTGTCTAAAGTGTTTTTCGATGAAAAAAAGGTTCTGTGAGGGACCTTTTTTTAGTTATCCCAAAACTAAAACAATCATTTCTTCTTTATAGTCCTATACACAAAGAACGGTTGTGTTGTGAAATAAACTCGATCATACTGTTAATCCCGTAATGTAGTTGAAGTTCACCAAAACGTAATTACCAAGTGGAAACTGAAACTTTCTAGGCAAACATTGATGCATTGTATATGAAATGACAACAATGAAAGCCAAAAGAGACATGTTCATTTATCAACCTAAGTGAATTAAGAGGAATATTTAAAATCCTCAGAAACTAAAATGAACGCAACCTGCAAAGCTGACTGTTTTAGGCAAATCAATTGAAGTGACAAAGATAAAAACCTAACAATCCAGTCATTTATCAACCGAAGTAAATTATGACTTTACTATGTTCACACTCTCGCAAATATCAATATCACAGGAACAGATGGACTGCAATTACAAAATGTGGGGAAAATAAAAATCTTTGAATGTCAGTGTGATTACCACTTCAGGAGGGCTGTTTCGTGGCCTAATTCGTTAGGACAGCTAATAGAGGACACTCCTCTACAACTGTGGGAGAGCCTTGGAGTTGACAAAATTGCAAACATTTTTTGCATGCCTGGTTCAGCACAACTCAACAACCAAACCAACCTAATTTGGGAAAAAATTGGCTCTTATGCCAGGACAGGAATTGAAGTACAAACTTCCTAAGAACATACAGGAAGGCTTAGTTTCCAAACAATAATATTAATACATGTTCAATCAGATTCATGGTCAATGTTACATATCCAAGATGAGGAACCATTGATGACTACAGGGTAATCTAGAATCTTCAAAGGATTCAGAGCACCAGTCTATTCTGTGGAAATATGATTAATGCTACAACTCCTCACATCCAAAAAATCTGGTCAAACATCTTCTAGAGTAAAGACTAGTTCCTATAACTGCTGACCAAATTTTAAAGGATGAATCACACTCAATATTGTTCATACACAAAATGCATACATAAAATAAAATTTCAGTAAGGATCATTTTATATTACTGGCAGATATCAAGATGATATCATTAAAAATTTGGATCCAGAATCAAATCGAATTGAACTATGCGATAAAATGCAAAATCATGACAATTATCCAACTGGGATAAAGAATTACCTGCAACCTAATACCAACATGTTTCCTCCATGTCTCATCAGCATTTTCTGTCTTCCCCATATGTAAAGAAATATTTGGTGAAGCCCAAACTGTTAAATAAATTGTTTCAACAGAAGCTTGAACAAGATCTAGTCTCAGTAAACCACCAATATGTATGGTTTGTCCTGCCTGCAGATATCAAACATATGATTAGTAGCACTTAGATTTGATCATTAGTCCATTCTCATGAATCGAAAAACTACACATGTATGGATAGATTATAAGGGCTTTCTTTTCATTAAAAAAAAAAAAAACTTTAAAGTAGAATATAAATAGATTATTGAACTGATAACCTCCAACTGAGATTATAAGCTAGTATCTGTTGTAGAAGTAAACAAAAGATCCTGACATCGACTGAATTGTTAAAAATCCTTTTTGTGGAATTTGAGCCAAGAAATAAGCATGTTCTTCAAACTTGCATTTTAAGATAATTTGAGCAAAAAAAATCAAATGAGGCTCCACAAACCATTCATAATCTGCAACTATAACAAGAAACCTGAAAAAGTAAGTGCTTACGAATAAGGTCAAGTTTACATGTCCTTCGATTATTGCAGAAAATTGGTGACCTGTACCCAATAGGTTATTGAATATGTTCATTTGGTATTAAGTATAACCAATTATTAGACTTTCAACAAGATTTGCCTCAAAATCAATTCATAACACTTGCACGAGGTCTCAACATTTATCCTATAGTAGCTGTAGTCAAATATGTATAAACAAACAAATGCACATAACAAATACATGCGTATTTAAAAAAAAAAAAAATCCAGAATACAACAAAATGGAAAGAAAGAACTTGCCTTTATCCTATAAGTCCGAGGACGAAGCTCCTTCCGTATTTCAACCATTTTCTGTTCATCCCTATTCAATCTCATGGACACCAAATATGGATGCAGAAGTCCTGGAGTGTCAAACAACTTTGCCATAGCTGACAAGATCCCTCCAACTCTCAGGATCCCTAATGTTGTCCCAGGAACTGGAGCTTCCGTGAGCTTTGTGACTTTTGCCCCTTCTTTCCTTGCTAGTGCATTTATGAGAGTGGACTTGCCAGCATTTTGAGCCCCGATAACCCATACATTCCCTCGAGGGCCAGCCAATTCTTTGAGGAAGGATAACAGATTCCTGACATTCAAATCCTTATGAGAACTAACCATATACACCCCACTTAGTTTAGGTCCTCCTCCAGCCTTAGCACGATGGCGGACCCATCTATCCAATCTAGCAGGCGAAACTTGTGATGGGAGGAGATCAACCTTTGTGGCCACAAGAACAAGCTTTGGCAGTCTTTTCCTAAGCTTAGGATCATTTTCAGTTCCCTTTAATGCTGCAAACAATGACTTTGCTGCCCGTTTAGGAAATGATCCATCAAAATCAACACAATCAACAACCATAACCACAACAGGATTGGCACTCGCAGTAGGTTTAATCAGCCGGGTTGCGATCAACCTATCAAAATCAAAATCAGGCATTAAGTTTTCAGCTGCTTGGTTCTTCACCTGCCCATAATTTCTTAATGAATGACATCGGGCACACACCGTAACCTCTTCTTTCTCTTTCTGAGCCTCTCTAGCCATTCTCTTCTTTTCCGATTTTGGCACCTTCTTCTTCATCTTCTCTATAGTTTCCACTTTGATGTTACCGTACCCAACTCCCGCTGGAGTAAAACCATCCAAATCCAAATCATTTTCTTCCTCCCCCAACAACTTGGCTTCGAATTCATCGGAATCCCACTCAAACTCATCCCCCATTTCCAATTCACTATCTTCTTCACCACTTTCTACAAACTTTCCCTCGATTTCATCCACAAACTCCTCCTCCTCCTCCTCCTCCTCTTCTTCTTCGACATCGAAGTCTTCAAATTCACCCTCAACACCCTCCTCACCATCTGACAATTCTGACACATTAATCTTTCTTTTCTGATAAAACCCAGGAACATTTGGGTCCTTATCTTGCATAAACACCCCACACCCAGGGCAAAACGGTCCATTCCTCTCATCCTCATCCCTTCCCTCACTCAAAAATGGGTTCCCAATTCCACCACCTATCCTTGGTGTAATCTTCCCATTTACTTTCTGGGTCGTTTCAGTGCTCTCTTGCTTCTTTACAGCACAACTAATCAATGAAAATTTGTTGCCTTTATCTAAACTGAATCCTACCAAACCCGAAAACAAGATAAAAAGATTGTGTTATTTAAATTGTAGCTGGAAAAGGAGAAGTCGGAAGGGAAATGGAGAGGAAGGGTTTTGTTAGGGTTTACCTGCTGAGAGGTGAGAAGGTTTTGGATGGAGGTTGCCGCCATTGTTGAGATTGAGAAGCTTCAGGCTGAGCTTTGTTATTGAAGGAAGAGCTGCTGTAGATAACAGAGTCGTCATTTTGTTGAAGAGGAAGGAGGGAGGAGGGGAATTTGCTCAAAATTATCTTCAAGGAAGGACAACGCCGGGTTCAGATTGCCAAACGCTCCTACCGGGCCGGGTCGGCCATTTTCAAGTTGGGTTACTCATGTTATGTTAAATTGTCCTTACTAACATCTCCGGATCTCTTTCACTAAATCCACTAATTTTGAGGATTCAAGCCGTTGAAATTTAATCCAACGGCTACAAGCAGGAGGTCCCTTAGTCCCTTTAAAAGTTATAATAATTGTAACCGTTGGATTAAATTTCAACGGCCTGAATTTCCATACTTGGTAGATTTGGTGAAAGAGATTCGAAGAGGATCCCTTTCCTCTAAGGAGGACACCCATTTTTCTCAAATGAGAAATGCTAAAAGGAGACTTTGACTTTCAATGGGCTCTCTGCAACTACATGTTTTTAGCACAATATATTGTAATGGTGGCAATGGAATTAACGTTAAACTGTGAGGTGGTAGCGAGTCCATGGAGATTTTTTTGAGAGACTCCTTAGCATTTCTCTATTCAAATTGTTTGGACCCAAACCACAGGGCTTGGGCTGAACATAATTATGGGTTCAGCCCAGTGCAAAGATCTCGCCCCAGTTCATGTTTTTTAAGAAGTCCAACCCAGGGAATGGCCGAGTCCTAATAAGTGAAGGACTCTTTGGAAGCCAGTTTAGATTCAGATGAGTCCTAATAGTCCAGATAGGACTCTACTTTGACATAAGGAGATCAACATGAAAATCACCACTGTAAATAAGAGAGGTTCTGCAACATTCAGAGGACTTTCAACATGACAAACAAATCTGCCCTGTGCAATTTCTCACTTTACACGAAACTCTTTCATCTTTGAGAAAATACTAACCTTCCCAACTTCATCAAACACATCTTCAGTTTAGATCAACAACACTGTGGTTAACAACCGACGACATTTTCAGTTTGGATTAATAGCACTAGAGCACTAGAGTCTATTGAGGAGTACCTTCAATTTGGATTAACAGCATTACTTCAAGTTTGGTAGACTATTTATCCAATTCTCTATCAACAAGGAGTCTTTGAGTTCTTGTTGGAAGAGGTCAACTCATTAGCCTTTCGGCGAGTTGATATGTTACTGGGTTATGTTGTTTGGCACAATTGAAAACCAACCCATTTTATGATTCGATATACTTAAGTGCATTTTAGAGTTCGGTATTCTAATACGGAACCACATTTACAAGCAACACTCATCTCCTTTGAGTATTTGTGTTCATACAATCCGATACCGATTTGGTGCACTTATATTTTCACAAATATAATTGAAAAAGCCGAGCATGGTATAGACGATTCCTGAACTTTGCAGTGGCTGACATCCTTATCTTCGTACCCTAGTATCTAAAGGCTGATAGGAGTTCCTTCCTTGGCTATGTTCGTTTAGATATAGAAGTCAGCATTGCAATTGATACCACCACCACATTCATTTACTCACCAACTGAGCTTGGTCGACAAGTTGGCACGGCCACCATTCAACTGAATGATGTAGTTAGCTCATTAGCTATTCGGCAAGCGCGCCATGTAAGCTAAATAGTTTTTAAGGTCAACACAAATATATTACAGTCAAAGAAATCTTAACTTTTATAATTTTTCTTGTTAAAAATCATATTACTATTTTAAGTTATGCATGTCATAAGGAATATAACAGAAGCGTTGTGGGTTGAAGAAAAGCTTGTCTACCAAACTAACTTGCCACTCACTTTAAAATTTTATAATTATTTACTAATTTATGCATCTTTCAATCAGTTTTTAGTTTCGGATTGTATTATTCATAATTTTTATATAACCATACACTTACATACTAAAAGTACTATAAGTGCATTTTATCGACATACATATTATATTATTTTGTGTCTTGTCTCATGTATATATGTGCTATATAATTAAAAGCATACTATTGTTGTAATTAGTGTCTCTTCTTTTAATAGACTTATGGCATGTTTATGTATTCAGAATGGAGGTAGAAGAAAGGGAATCGAATTCTTCCGTAGGTGATTCTGGTGTTTACCAAATTTTTGGGATGCAAACAATTAGTGGGCTCCATCCAAAATTAGAAATCAAACTCCTGATATTCCTGGAATCGAACTCCTGACTTTGATGAGGTATTTGAATTCTGGAAGAAAGCCAACATTCGGAATCATAATTTCGACCGAAACTACTCTTTTAGATTCAACCCTTTTCATTTGCCTCCTGCAATTCAACCACCCAAAGCGCACCCATCCCCACTCCTAAACCAACGCATACCATCGCAACACCTCCCAGACTACCAATACCCATCACCAACCCACCCAAAAATTTTACCCAACAGACCCACGACAACCGATATATATATATATATATATATCTGTGTGTGTGTGTGCGCGCGCGCGTGCGTGTGTGTCTACACTCCAATTCTGATATGAGTCCAAAGGGGTATAATTTATGGGATTACCAGAAAGCTTAGGATGTAGTTTTATGTTTCCAAAACATCCGTTATTCTCACACTTGGTTCATCCAATTTCGTCTCAGAACTCTGAAAGAGATTCCTAACTGGTTTAGAACATGGTTTATTGTTTGGGGACCAAATTTGGATTATTTGCCCCAAGTAATTGTTGATTCTTTTCTAGACAATTTTAGTAAAGAAAACATGGATTATCCTAAAAAGAGAAAGTTGTTTCTCTGGTTCATGATATTTTATGAACTCCCTTGGATCTTGAAATGGGACTATGGTTTTGTTGACGATGATGATGGTGATTGAAATTTCGTTCCCCAGCTTAAAAGAAAGCTCTTTGTCTGTTGGTGAGATAAGTTTCACTAGGACCATCTTAAGCCAGACGTTTTTAAGGCCATAAGAATCTTGCCTGATGTGCAGTGTGCTATTGAACATTCTCAATCAACCCCTGAATCATCATCATCAAAGATTGAAAAACTTAAGTCTTTGATCGAGTCTAGGCCATCTTGTTCAAAGAAAGATCTAAAAGATAAAGTTCTCAAAATCCTTGAGCTGGACGGTCTAGATGACGAAGAGATGAGATCTGAAGCTGTGTCATCTCAACATAACATGGATGAAGACTACGGAGATGATAATGAGGACGTCTGCTACGGAATATATCTTCCTATCCATCCAAAGAAATAAAGCATGAAATGCTTTTCTCTGAATAAAGATAAGATAAGATGCTGTTTGAAATCTAGACATCAGCTTTTATTCCTTTTTGAATAGTTTTCCTATGGTTCCTGTAGCTGCTTGTTGATATGTGCTTTTTTTTCAAGAATCTTTCTAATGCTCCACATGAAGCCAAGTCATTGTCATTGCAAAAAGTGAAGATGTCGCTTATTATTGTAGGCTTCTTTTTTTATGCTTCACTACCTGTGCGACACCTGGCTTTTGAGTTTGCTTTTAGTTTTCTATTTATAGAGCCTCCGAGCTCAGTTGTAGGAGGACGAGAAAACTTTCACTTTGTAAACTATATTATTGAGTGTCTAAGTGTTTAAGTGTTGTCTCTATTTTCGACTTTGGTGCTTCCTTGTAAATCTCAAAAATTAATAAATTAATGCAAGTTTGCTTTTCACCTTATGCTTATTTTATCGTTTTTTATTTCAGTATGTACTTATCCTTTATTTTATCTTTATTTTAATAAATTAATATATATATATATATATATATATATATATATATATATATATATATATATTCTCTGTCTGTTTATAGACTTAATAATAAATTTAAACAAGATTAAACATTTTCAACTACTCTTATGTCTCTGGGCCATTTTTGGTATCAGAGCCAAAACTTGCTAGTTATAGGGCTCTTTTTTAAAGTTTCTAATTAACCTATACCATTAGATCAAGATACTCTGCAAAAACTTCTAACTAAGGTGGGAGGAAGTTGTCAGCAGGCCGGATCGCCGTGTGAAGCCGTAGTGAGGCGTAGGTAGTAAGTTTGTCAACACATCACCTAGGGAGCAGAGAAGTAGAGAAACTTTTTTCTAATGACTGGTTTACTTAGATCCTTGAGTAAGAGGACTGTAGGTAGCAGTAGTGGTTCTAATAGTAGTAATAGTTCGAGAATAATGAGGGTTAAAAATGTTGAAGAAGTAACCATCTTGAAAATAGAAAAGGATTTAGAAAATTGGAATATCCCTAAAGTCCCAACTTGTGATATTTATCAAAAGGGAAGATTTGAATTTAAATCAAACTATTTAAAACGGTTGAAAAACCCATTTCCTTCACTGATGCTAGTGCAAACTTCCAACTACTCTTTCAACACCAAATAGATCAACATATGCAAAAGGGTCACAACTATTTGCATATAGGTCTAATACAGGTTGCGGTGAAACCGTTAACTAGAACAAGATTAGATACCTCAATTCTACTTTGTTTAAGGGATAAACATCACAAATTTTTGTTAATTCCATGTTGGGATTAATAGAGTTTTCTTTAAGTGAGGGGCCAATTTACTTTAATTGTTACCCGAACTTCTCAGTGTTGTTATCCGACCCCGAAGTCTTAAAGACCTTTACCTTAAGTAGGGATACTCAAGGGTATGATATGGACCCTGATCACAGAATCTCGATGTGATTTATCAAATTTCATATAAGGTTATGAATACCATTGTACCGCGAGCCAAAGTCATGGATAGTAAAGGACAAAGCGTTTTGTTCCAAGCTAATTTAGAAAAGGCACATACTGTGGTACCCAAAATGATTAGGTGGAACGAAATTACTCTATCTGAAAGAGGGAGATTGCAGAACACAATTCCTCCTCAGCCCATCCAAAACAGATAACCTAGCCGTATTAACCAATATGATGATGGAGATGTAGAAATACATTTTAACAATGATAGGTTAACCAGGCTATGTTTAGGTCCTTGAAGAAGTGTTGATTCCCTTAGAAAAACATTTTAAAAACAAATTCCTTTAGGAAGACAACACTAAAAAAAAGCTCGTATGAGCAAGACCATGAAAGGACTTTCCTAGAAGGCCTTAGAAAAACCCAAGAACAAGTGCATTACCTTTTCTATAAGGTTGAAAATATTAGAGCCACAACTCCTTCTATGAACTCTAGAAATCTACACTTACAACCAAAATTTACATGGGACGATGTTGAATCAAACATTTGTGTAATAACAAAATTTGAACAAGATAGAGACTTCATTGAGAAATATTATCTTAGTAAAGAGAATACTCTAAAAAGAGAATGGCTAGAAAAAGCCTACAGCCCAGAAAGAAGAACTTTCCTGAAGAAACCTTATTATACTTTCATGATAGAAAAAGGGATTAATACAAGATTTTTTCCTTGGTATGAATTGTGTGCTAAGAAATACAACTTTCCTGAATACACTCAATGTATAAGCACTTTAGAAAATCCATTTAAGAAAGAGAAGGAAAAGAAGAAAGAGCGATACATCCACTAGAAAAGTCCATCCAGATCAATTCTAAAGGAACAATTGCCTCTCCTTATAGAGAGTCTCTTGATAGAGGTCATGAAGCCTCTTTAAAAAATGGAGTTGCTGCTATGATACAGCAAAACAATTATACTGACCTGTTCCTTCAATCTTTAGGATAACAAGCCTCTAGAATAAAGAATTCACTAAAGACAAATGATTATCTCGAATCTAGAATTTGGAACCCTAGAGAACCATGAACATCTTCCAATTCTTTTGAAGGAAAGAAGAAGGTTGACCAACCAATGTTTAAACCAGCTCCCGAACTTAAATATTACACGCTTGGAAACAATGATAATTTTATTGATGCTCTGGTAAAGAGGTTAAGTTCAATAAAATTATCAAAGCCAAATGTCTTAGTTATTACTGAAACCTAAATTGCTAATTTGTAAGAGCAATTTGACGAGTCAACCCTAGACCCACAAGTGAATAGGATAAGACAAGGACACAAGGTTATGAGAACACCTATCTTGAATAATTATTATCCTAAGCCAACCCTTATAGATCTCCAATTTGAAGATAATGATATGAGTGAAAATGTTCAGTATGATGGAAGATCAATTGTTGAATGGAACATTGATGGACAAACAGATTACCAAGTAAATTATACTATAAGACATATGATGATGTTCTCATTCGCTAGTAAATTACAAGGAAATTCTGATAGCATCATTGCACATGCAATACTAACAGGATTTATAGGTCAAGTGCGTGGATGGTGGGGTTTTCACCTAAGCAAAGAAGCAAAGAGACAAATCCTTGCTGCCACAAAGGTAGGAGAAATCAATGGGCAGATAGTAGCTCAAGAAGATGCGGTGAATACTTTAATTTACACCATTACCCTACATTTTGTTGGCTCTACTGAGCTACAACAAGATAGGTCTAGAGAACTCCTAATGAACTTAAAATGCCTGACTTTATCTTATTTTAGATGGTATAAAGATGTTTTCTATGCCAAGGTCTTTCTTAGATACAATTGTAATGCTAATTTATGAAAAGAAAAGTTTCTTTTTGGATTACCTGGATAAGAGAAAAATTTGGAAGAGTTATACCTTATGATAGGTATACCTATGGAAAACTTACCTCTGAAATATGTGTTGAAATATTAGCACTTTATAATGATATAAAGCTGAAAAGGCAACTTGATAAGCAAAGAACCTTAGGGTAAAAAGAAATGGGAGATTTCTGCGAACAATTTGGCTTTGAACCTAGAAGTCAATCTTCTTCAAAGAAACCCCTTAGGAAAACCAAAAAATTTCCCATAAAATACTCGGAAGAAAATCCCCATAAATCATCAAAACCTTATAGGTCATTTCGTAAGCAAAAATTCCAATCTCATAAACAAAAACAGGGGGAGAGAATGATTAGATATAAAAACCTTGTGTTTGCTATAAGTGTGGAAAAGTTGGACATATGATACCTTAATGCCGAATGAAAAAAAAACTTAATAATCTCAATCTAGATGAGGGTTGAAAGAAGCAATTATGCCAATTAATGATAAATACGACTAATTTTGAAGAAAGTGATAATTAAGTAGCAGTTCTTGAGGACGAATAGCTATTTACAGCATCAACGGATGAAAACAGCACGGAGTCAGAAGATGAATGTGCCTGCAAACTAAATCTATATGCTAACACCAAAGAAGAAAGTCTGATTCTGGACTTAATAGATAGGCTAGAAGATCTTTTAGAAAAAATAGAAGTTTTGGAAAAGTATTTAGATCTGGCAAAAGAAAAGAAAAAGCCTGAGCCAAGTGAGAGACAACCAATTGAAGCCTACAGCTTCAAAACAATTGTTGATAGAATAGTTGGAAAAAACAGCTAAGAAAGAACCCATATTAGCTTAAATGCAGCATGAAATTAATACTACAAAAGAATAAATTAAGGGATTAAAGCATATAATTCAAATTCTTGAACTCTATCATTTCTCGCCTCAAGAAGAGGTTCAGAGTAAAGGCAATGTGATTGAAACTGAAAGTGAGTTTCAACGTCTGATGGATGACTTCACAAAAAAGAAGAAAGATAAGCCACCAGAGTATGAACCAGAATTGTTGTTTACTAATCCGAACAACAGTGTCTCAACCCTGAAGTATGTTAGTAGCATATACAAGGTAGTTTTTTAAAAGTGGTATTCTATAATTACCTTTGTTCTTAATAAAACTTTCAGGTTTTCGATTGACACACTCATTGATTCAGGAGCAGATTTAAATTGTATAAATGAAGGAGTTGTACCTATATAGTACTTCTTAAAAACTTCTCAAGGTCTGAGAATGCAACTGATCAACTTGTGAAAATTCAGTATAGGGGTCAGATGTCGCGGTCATTCAAGATGAGATTTGTTTCGAAACCTCTTTTGTTATGGTTAAAGGACTAAGCCTTGCTGTGATTTTAGGGACTCCTTTTATCAACATGCGTTACCTGTTCAAAGTTTCAGAAGAAGGAATTGAAACTGAAGTAGAAGGAACAAAGGTAAAATTCATATTTTCTATGGAACATCAAATGTGGTATGTAAATGTCATACAAAAGAATATTCAAAACAAAGAAAATTTTCTTTGTTAAAAGAAGAAATGCATTTTAAGATGACTGATGAACAAGTCACTACGAAGATGGTGAAAGAAAAGATTAAGTCCATACAAAAGGAATTTGAAAAACAGGTCTATGCTGAAATTCCAATTGCTTTTTGGGATCGCAAAAGGCATATTGTCGAATTACAGTATGAGCCTGATTTTGATGAAAAAAAATTCCTATCAAGGCTCGACCCATTCAGATGAATAGCAAATTGATGGAGATTTGTAAGAAATAGATCAATGAACTTCTTGAAAAGAGGTTAATTCGAAAAAGCTACTCTCTTTGGAGTTGTTCAACATTCTATGTTAAAAATGCCGCTGAACTATAACGAGGAGCACCTAGGTTAGTTATCAATTACAAACCTTTGAATAAAGCTCTTAGATGGATTAGGTACCCTGTTCCAAATAAGAAGAATTTGTTAGATAAGCTAAATCAAGCGGTAATATTTTCAAAATTTGATATGAAATCTGGAGATTGGCAGGTTCAAATTGTTGAAAAAGGTAGGTATAAAACCACATTCGATGTCTCATTCGGACGCTACAAATGGAACGTAATGCCATTTGGATTAAAGAATGCTCCTTCAGAATTTCAAAATATAATGAAAGACATCTTTAATCCTTACTCTACTTTTACTATTGTTTATATTGATGATGTTTTGGTTTATTCTAATTCATTAGAACAACACTTTAAACATCTAAATATCCTTTTGAAAGTGGTGAAGAATGCATGTCTAGTAGTCTCAGCTCAAAATATGAAACTCTTTTAAACCAAGGTTCAATTTTTAGGGCATAATATTCATAAAGGAATAATTTTGCCTATTGTTAGGGCTATCAATTTTGCTGATAAATTTTTGGATGAAATTCTAGATAAAAACAATTGCAACATTTTTTGGATAGTCTAAATTACGTACGTGACTTTTACAAGTACTAGCTTAAGATAACAAGCTGCTTTATAAAAGGCTAAAGAAGAATCTTGTTCCCTGGACCGAGGAACAAACTCGAGCAGTATGACTTTTGAAGAAAAAGGTCAAAGAACTCCCATGCTTAGCTTTGGCAAATCTAGAAGCATTCAAAATAGTGGAAATCGACGCTTCTGATGAAGGTTATGGATGAGTTTTGAAACAAAAAAATGGCCTTTAGTTCACTTCAATTCTGGTGTCTGGAAACCAGCCCAGAAAAAACTATTCAACTGTTAAGAAGGAGCTTTTATCCATAGTCCATGCAGTTACTAAATTTGAAAGTGATCTTCTTAACAAGTGGTTCCTGATCAGGGTAGATTGTAAGGCTAGTAAAGTTATATTGTTGAAAGATATTAAAAATTTAGCATCAAAATAAATTTTTGCCAGGTGGCAAGGGATATTGTCAGCATTTGATTTTTTGATATTGAACATGTTAAGGGTGAACGTAACTCTTTGCCAGATTTCTTAACTCGTGAATTTTTCCAGGGCACATCAAAGAAAGAAGGAGCAGAATCTAGCTCTCGCTAAAATAGGCTCTACCTCAATCTAGAGAGGTTCTCGTTCGTCCTCCCAAAATCCAAACCCAATCTCATCTGCTCTCCTTTATAACGACGGCAGGAAAAAGGCTTTAGCTGACAATCTTATTAAATGGTCCATGGCGATTCCTCTAATGAACATAGAGGATTTTGATCTATTGTTATCTCCAAGACAGGTTGGTAAAAAATACCACTGAGATCATATTTGTCCATTTCTCAAGCCAAGATATTGGTACAAATGACTTCTAATAGAGACCAAATCAGCCGATGTTGTTCACATATACATGAGTGAAACAAACAACATGATTGCGTTTTCAAAAATCCTGATACTGAAAGTTATATTTTTAGAAGAACGAGGAAATAACCTTTATCATATGTGTCTACATTCCAACCCTAATATGAGTCCAACAGGGTATAATTTCTGGGATTACCAGAAAGCTTGGGATGTAGTTTTATGTTTCCAAAACATCTGTTATTCCCACACTTGGTTCATCCAGTTTCGTCTCAGAACTCTGAAAGAGATTCCTAACCAGTTTAGAACATGGTTTATTATTTGGGGATCAAATTTGGATTACTTGTCCCAAGTAATTGTTGATCATTTTCTAGACAATTTTAGTAAAGAAAATGATGATTATCTTGAAAAAGGAAGTTGTTTCTCTGGTTCATGATATTTTATGAACTCCCTTGGATCCTGAAATGGGACTATGGTTTTGTTGATGACGATGATGGTTCTTGGGATTTCACTCCCCAGCTTGAAAGAAAGCTATTTATCCGTTGGTGGGATAAGTTTCACTTGGACCATCTTAAGCCAGACGTTTTCAAGGCCAGAAGAATCTTGCCTGATAGGCAGCATGCTATTGAACCTTCCTGATCAACCCCTGAATCATTATCATCAAAGACTGAAAAACTTAAGTCTTTAATCGAGTCCAGCCTAAATTGTTCAAAGAAAGATCTAAAAGATAAAGTTCTCAAAATCCTTAAGCTGGATAGTCTAGATGACGTAAAGATGAGATCTGAAGCTGTGCCGTCTTAGCATAACATGGATGAGGATTATGGAGATGATAATGAGGACAATTGTTATGGAATATGTCCTTTTATCCATCCAAAGAAATAAAGCATGAAATGCTTTTCTCTGAATAAAAAGAAGATAAGATGTTGTCTGAAATCTAAACATCAGCTTGTATTCCTTTTTGAATAATTGTCCTATGGTTCCTGTAGCTGCTTGTTGGTATGTGCTTTTTTCATGAGTCTTTCTGATGTTCCACAAGAAGCCAAGTTAGTGCCATTGCAAAAAGTGAAGATGCCGCTCATTATTGTAGGCTTCTTTTTGATGCTCCGCTGCCTGTGTGACACCTAGCTTTTGAGTTTGCTTTTAGTTTTCTATTTGTAGAGCCTCCGAGCTCAGTTGTAAGAGGACGAGAAAACTTTCACTTTGTAAACTATATTATTGAGTGTCTGAGTGTTTGAGTGTTGTCTCTCTTTTCAACTTTGGTGCTTCCTTATAAATCTCAAAAATTAATAAATTAATGTGAGTTTGCTTTCCACATTATGCCTATTTTACCTTTTTTTTATTTCTGTCTATACTTATCATTTACTTCATCTTTGTTTATAATTCATAATTATTGTGTTGTTATCTTTATATATATATATATATATATATATATATATATGTTGTAAAATCGGCGGTGTGTGCAGTGAAATAAATAAAATAAGACACAAAATTACGAGGTTCCTCTACAGTTAGTGTGACTGGAGTACGTCTTAGAAGCAGCAATGGAGCTTTAATTATAATTTGGAATAATAAGAGTACAAAGATAACTCTCTTTATTCTCTCATCTATTTTCCCTCTCTCTGCTATGATCCTTGTGGCTTATATATATTTGCTCTCATCCTCAACATTCCTTTTTATAGGCATATATTTAAGAAAATGATAATGCTTGCTGCTTTGCTACCAGCCAAGCTACAGCTCATCTAAGTGGTTGATTTAGTCATCCATTATATAATTTAGTGGTCAGCCACCAATGTTAATAACACTCCCCCTTGGATGACCACAAGTCTTCGATTGACTTGTTAAAATCTTGATTTGTTTTGGATGCTCCCCTAATTTCAAATCCTTTAGGCTGATGTTTCCCCCCAAGATGATATACCTTTTCACTTGCCTTATCTATAGTTTTGAGATTGGTGAAATATGGTACAAACCATATAATGGGAGTCCTTCCAAGTCTCTGAGCAAGGAGAGTTGCCTAAAGAGGTGCTTTACTTGTTGTTGACTTTCCACAGGCTTGGTCTTGAACTGGGTTGGAGGTTTCTTGAAGGGTCGGCGAGGCTTGGTCTTGAATGAAATGGACCACGAATGGTTTCACGTGGTGGATGATCTTCCAAAACATCACTTCTTGGTGACTCAACCATGCTTCGCAGCTTCAGTGTAAAGAGCCAACATCATATCAACTGTTCTGAGGTATTTGTTGAGGAAATTTGTGACCTAACAACAGTTGAAGATGAGTACTCGAGAGTAATGCTAGGTAAGCAATCAGGTAAAGGTTCCACGTAATTAGTTCTAGGTCGGAAGTTTGATTTTAGGTTTCAACTAATTGCTCTCTTTCTCTTTGTCTTATAGATAAGAGCATGGGTAATAGAAAAGACAGGGAAAAAACATGATATGAAATACTCTTGCTCTCAACCCTGATGATATATGATACTTTTGCTTTTGAAGGAAAAAATATAAGATTTTGATGCTGGTGTAAACCTTTTCAATCGAAAGGGGTTTCTTGCTGAGGAAATAAGTTTGGCATTTTTGGGGGACTTGGTTGAAGAGGCATCCTAAGAGAGAATGAAGACTGAATATGTTGAAAGGTTTTATTGCAGATGCATTCTCGGCAAGGAAGATGAGCTAGGCGTTTTTGGAGGTGTGCCTTGCCATGGAGGATGAAGGTTGACATATATAGGGGTTTCCCAATACCAGGTAGTGGTGCGGATGTGGCCTTGTTACCCACGCTTGTCAGCAACAGTGATGTAGTTGGAATAGTGAACTTTACACATTTTAACTTTGCCAGAGATATTTTGATAGAGTTGTCCTTGATATCTGGAAAGTTGAGATTGCGTCTGAGAAATGTTGACAAACTTTATTCAGGAAAATCTGGCTTTTGAAATTAGGGGAGTGGTGTCTCTTCGATTTTTGAACAAGTGGCCTTGTTGCTGCTACCTGTATAATTTTTCCCTTCTTGCACTTTTGAGATTTTATCTAACCTCATTTTTCCTTCATCATTTCTGAAAATGGCTTGCCCACTTGATCGTCATTTTGATTTGAATGTTGTGGAAGATGCAGACATGTCTTCTCAAGACAACATATGGCACCCATCCTTCTTATCTGCTAATGGTCTTCTTACGGTTGGGGGCTCAATGATGAAGAATGACATAACCGCTATAGTGATAGCTAGGAATCTTCTCACTCCCAAGGATAACATAATACTTTCAAAATGTTCGATGAATTGGATGTTCAAGACTCTCTACTTTCAGTGTTCAATGTGTGGGCTCTGTTTCCAATTTGGGCCAACACCTACTTGCTCGAACTCGCCAAGTTGAATCATTCATGGCTGAGGTGGAAAGTCTTAGACAAGAGATCAGAGGGCTCAAGCATGAGAATAGAGAGTTGCACATGCTTGCAAATAATTACTTAACGAGCATGAAAAGCTTGACCAGTTGCAAGAATCCGAAAGTCGGATTCAAAGTGACCATTAGAGGTTTGTGGCTTTATTCCAAAGGCACCTATTTCCTTCGCCATCTGGAGTTTTACCAAGTATTGAGGCTCCAAATAATTAACCTCTTGTTTGTTTGTTTTAACTGATGTGTATGCACATGTCTGTAATTTCTTGGAGATGTCAATAGATAAGCTTCATTTCATTCAGTGTATTGTGTTAAATACAATAAAGCATATATTTCACTAAGATGTGGAACTTCTGGGTATTGTGTTAAATGATCTTTCTTAGTGTCTAAATATTGGTTAATCATTTGAGTATTCAACTCATAATCTTCAATCCATATAGTTTTTTAATATCATAAACATCATGGATAAGATTCGTGTTGGCATGTTATTCGATTTGCAGCTCGAGATAATATTTCTCTCAACACTTTATAATTTTTCTAGACTCTTTAGGAGTCCTAATAATATCAACTCTTGCAAGAGATTTTAGTATGTTGCAACAATACCATAATGATAGTACTCACTATAGCAATTTATACCATCCATTGATATTGAGTACATAATTTACGTTTTACCATTTCGGGGCTTATTTCAAGCAATTTGAATCCTTCAGAAATTTTCTACACTTCATGACACATTACCCTTTTAGAACTTATACAGAGCAATTTGCTCTCATGTATACTTGAGGGATTTGACATATTCGCCATTCATATGAACTTATTTATAGGAGTATAATTTCAGGTGTCAATTAGTAACTTTGTGTCATATCATGTGAGTGTATTTCACTATATTACAAATGCCCATATGTAATCTCATTGGTTCAACACATCTTATTTATGAGGTTCCTTTACAGTTAATGTGACTAGAATACGTCATCGGAGCAGCAGTGGAGCTTTCATTATAATTTGAAATAATAAGGGTACAAAGATAACTAACTTTATTCTCTCCTTTATTTTTCCTCTCTCTGCTGTGAGCCTTGTGGCTTCTATATATTTGCTCTCATCCTCAACATTCCTTTTTATAGGCACATATTTAAGAAAATGATAGTGCTTGCTACTTTGTTGCCAGCCAAGCTACAGCTCATCTAAGTGATTGATATAGTCATCTATTACATCATTTAATGGTTAGCCACCAATGTTTACAACAATATATATATATATATATGTGTGTGTGTGTGTGTGTGTGTGTGTGTGTGTGTGTGTGTAGAGGGAGGTTGACGCTTCGGGAGTGGCAAGACTTGGCGTATGGGGATGATCAGAGAAACAAATTGTGGAGGATGCAGAGGGAAAGTATAGAAGGTTCTGGTGGAACTGTGGAGGTTCCAACAACTTACCTTGTTTTATTTTTTATGTTGAGTTTTTACTCTTTAAAAAATAAAAAGGATTCAAGTTCTATTAAAAATAAACATATGGAGTTAAAACTTTAAGTAAATTAAAACATATATACTAGTGTTGTTTTAAAAGTTTAAAATTTGTCTATTATTTAAATTAAGGGTATTTTAGTAATCATACAAATTTTCATTCCGATTTGGGTGAATGAGTAAATAATTTATATCATTCCAACTCTAATTCTAAAACATTATAGTAAACAACTTTGACAGGAATTCTATTCTAACTTCTTCTCATTCCAATTCTTCCTTAGTTTCGTCCCTCTCGTTCTGATTATGGATTAATAAACGAGCCCTTAGACTTCTTCTTGGTCATCTAGCAAAGAAGAAGCCCAATGAATATTGCTCTTTCCACTAGTGCACTAGCCACACCACTCGAAACAGTAATTAAGTTCTGATGATAAGGGAGGAAACTAATAATAATGTTTTATTTCTTCTGATGTTGTGAGAATTTTATAAAGCAATGGAGGGAGGTAGCAGCAGCTCAAACAACCACCCCAATATCTTTGTTTAGTACCTATGGTACCTTCTTTTCTGTAGCTCTCTAATTTTTACTTATGTTCAACTAAAATAATTTTTTCAGTTAAAAGCAGTGTTTGAAAAATTAAAAAGGGCGCGTAGGCTAATTGTTGTTGTTGTCTAGGAATTTTTTTTGATGATAATCAATATAATAATTGCCTACTTAGACTAATGGTTCTACTGTAAAATAAGCCCTATGTTGAATTTTAGAGCTTGAAGAATGCAAGAAAATCTTTGATTCAGAATAGAAGAAAACAACTTATAATTCCATATCAGATTGTGCATGTTAGAAGCACAAGACTCTTAGAAATGTTGAATCATGTAAAATTAGCAAATGTAATTTAAATATGTAGAAAGAAATAAAAGAACATTGACACATACATTATACTACACTTGAAAACAGTTAACCCACTGGTTACATCTTTTCTCTTCCGATCATCGAAGCTAATTTCGTACTTGGGTTGCTTATTAGGAAAGAATAAACCAAAATGCCTTTGAGTTTCTGCAAAACCCTTTCGGGTTTCGTTAAACATGGCAAACAAATAAGTTTCCACAGGTTGTCTAGACCTCTTTGGTGTCCCTCGCGTCACAGTTCTTGCATTTTCAACCGCTACAGAATCCCCTCCATCAGACGGCTAACCAGTCTCCCATACAACCACCATCACATTCAGTCTCGAAGGACATGGTCTTTGGATAAGTATCCATTGATAGGATTTTTAGTACCTGCGCAAATAAGGTTAAAATCACTAAAAATACTTGCAAGAATACAAGGTAATTGTAATATAAATGCTCATGCAAGGTCGTTGTCCCCAAGGATTGTTTGACTAATTTGTAATTAAATCAACTCTTAATTAACTATTAAAACAGATTTTTATCAAAGATTTGAGATTTATGAATTTGAAAAGATTAAATTAACAATAAAAGAAATATAACAATTTGGAAATAATGGCAGCAAGGAAGAAAAACGTTTTTAAAATCAACAATTTATAGAAATCTAGGGTTCAGCCGTCACCGTCACAATCCTATGCAAATCTATCAATTACTTATGAATTTCCACATATATGCTTTGAAGGTTGGGTTTTCCTAATGCATATTTTCCTTGTGATGTTCAAGTGAAAACGTATATCTAACATGCAATCTGTCTCGATGTTCAGATCAAATATAAACATGCAAGACTCATTAAGTTTTGTGAAAACCCTCTGAAAAACCATGCAACCCTTAAGAGCGTGATGTTCGCCTTAAGTGAACTTACAATTACTAATCACAAGAAGCCCTCCTCAATTTCAGGGTGATGTTCCAACAGAAATTGCATCAAATTACTTATCTAAATATTCTAATGGTGATCATTTATTAAAATAAATAGATAGTTTTAATCGCGGTGATTAATAATTCAAAGCAAGCATGCACCCATTCATAAGCAAATTGATAAAATCACAAATTCATGCTAAGGCTTATGGCCTAACCCTAGCAAAGGAATTAGTTACGCATACTCATAATAAAAATCAAAGAAAATATTATTAAGAAGAAAAGGAATGAAAACACCTTAAAGTAGAAAATCTTCAAGAACCCTAGCAAAGTGTGAAGTTGAATAATAATCAGCTCCCCCTAGACTAGAACCGGCCAAACCCTTTTAATATCCCCCTAAAGCCAGCGCACAAACCTTAACAACCAAGTGTTTCATTCCCACCAAGAAACTAAATAATAATAGAATAAAATAGAAAATAAAGTTCTAATTAAACTAGGAGAATCTGCCAAGCACTTGTCCAACCACGTTTTAGCCTTAGATATCCTCCAAATCCAGCCCATAATAGCTTGTTTTGACGATAGGACATTCAAAACACATCTCTAGAAGGCCATGAACCCATCCGAGGTCACCTTGGGCTCCAAAAATGCAATTCAAGCCCAAAACGTCACTATTCCAGCACCGCACACTGCTCATTTATTTCATTGCCAGAAAATCGCTGCTTGGTGGAAAATCTGATATTTTGATACGATCAAGCCAAGTGACTCACGAACATCCTCCAACTAGAATTACTCCAAAATTCATCCATTTGGTCCGGTTTTGCTCCAGAGGAAGTTGAAAGTCCTATATCAAAAATACAATTCAAAGTATCAAAATTCTTCCAAAATATTAACCAAAATATACTAAGAATATAGTTAAATATATAATATAAAATCCACTCATCATCCATCCTGAAGGGAAACAATTTCCTTTTAGATACATAGTTAGGTGCAATTGCGGGATGGTAACCAAACTTCCAAATTCACACTTAAATAAATTTAAAAAAATTATTTTATAAACCCAAACACAAATTGCAAAAATTTCTCTCTCTACACCCATTTTTTAAAATCCGGTGAACCTATCCCTGACGCAACCCTTCTCCAAAATCGTCGACACCCACCATCCCCTTACACTCTTTTTTCCTATTGTTACTAGCATATGCCCCACCCTTCGTGTGTGAAACTATTTTTTTTTTTAAATGGGAATGAGAGAGGGAGAAAAAGAGGAAGGTGGAATTGGAGAGGGAGGTTTTCATTTTTATTTTTTATTTTTTAAATTAGAGGATGTTAGGATTACCCTTGGGTGAGGCTTTGAAAAAGAACTGTAAAATTTAGTTTGTGCTTATTTACTTTATTGCTCATGATTTTATTATGTGGTAGAAGACTAAATTGTCTTTTTTCCTCTTTTGGTTAACAAAGAAAGTTTTATTAATAAGTAGTTTGGATTTTGTGGTAGAAGACTAAATTATCTTTTTCCTCTTTTGGTTGACAACTAAGATTTTATTAATATGTAGTTTGGATTATATGATGAAGAAAGTATTGGCGTGATTAATCTTGAGGGAAATAGGAATGTAAATATTGTGTAATTATTAGAGTCCTTTATTAGGAAGGATATTTCTTTGTGTCTTTTTTGTTTCCTTGGAGAACAAGGATTGTATGTACTATATATCAAATTATGCAATACATGAAAATTAAGCCATAAAATTCTATTTGGCATCAAGAGCTTGGTTTTGATCCAAATTCTATACACGTATTGTGTCTTTGTTGTTGTATTCATTGCAGCAAGTGTGCCGTGTATTATGTATTGTATTGTGCCTCATGGGAATATTGCTATGCTGCTTCTGCAATCTGCTTGTTGTCTAGTAGGTGTCCACTTGTTGTCCGTGTGCCCGTTTGCAGCCTTGCCTTGAGTGGCAACTGCAGTTCTTCCACGGGTAATTGCTGCATAATTGCAACCTATTTTTTCTTGTGCCGTGGATAACTATTGTAAAGGATTGCAACATGTAGTTGTTTGCTGCAACACCTTTTCCTTTTTGAGCGACTTGGTTGCTATGAGGACAGAAGGAAAAGGAGAACCAAAAAAGAAAAAAAAAAGAAAAAAAAAAAAGGAAAAGTTAGAAAAGGAAAAATTGGTTAGGTTTTGAGGCCCACACGGGCAAGGAGAAAAGATTGGTTTTTACTTTGAAGTCTTTAAGGCTTTTTTGTCTATACCTCAAGTCACTGAATAATTGGATTGTGTTGTACTAATGTATCCTTCATTTTGCTTGCTTCAGGATATTTAGACAAACGAGATCATTAGGTGTGGTACTAAGAGAGAGGGGCTATATTATGTGGATGACGTGGTTCTGGGAAAAGCTAATTTGATTTGTGTCTCACGTAATAGTAATCTACAGAAGGTATTGTTATTGCATCGTCATTTGGGGCATGCATCATTTGGTTATTTGAAACATATATTACCTGATTTGTTCAGTAGTATTGAAGACTCAGAATTGCAATGTGAAGTATGTATTTTAGCCAAAAGTCATCGTGCTTCATTCCCTCCAAGTATGAATAGAAGATCTTCTCCATTTGCGCTAGTACACTTTGATGTATAGGGGCCTTCCCCTATTAATACTACTTTAGGAATTAGGTGGTTTGTTACCTTCATGGATGATTGCACTCGTATGACGTGGTTGTATGTGTTGAAAAGTAAAAGTGAGGTTTGTGATGTGTTTCGTCTGTTTCGACATATGATTAAAACTCAGTATTCCTATGATGTTAAATTTTTGTGTTTTGACAATGGTGGAGAGTACATAAATTATGAGTTATCTCGGTTTCTACAAGATTGGGGAATTATTCATCAAACTATTTGTCCACATACTTCGCAACAAAATGGGGTTGTTGAGAGAAAAAATCGTCATATCTTGGAAACTGCTCGTGCCTTGCTTATTAGTGCGTTCATGCCTAAATGTTTTTGGACTCAAGTCGTTACCATGTTGTGTATGTGATTAACCGTATGCCATCTCGAGTTGGGGACTTCCGTACACTTCTTCAAGTATTGACAGAACATGTTCCCGTAGTATCCACCAATACCCTAACTCCTCGTGTGTTTATATGTGTAGCGTATGTTCATATTCACAAGATTCATCATAGTAAATTGGATCCATGTGCTCTTTGGTGTGTCTTTATTGGATTTGCATCCCAACAAAAAGGTTATAAATGCTACCACCCTGAAACCTAACATATGTATGTGCCAATGAATGTTACCTTTTTTGATTCGGAATATTTTATACTCTGGTATCATCACCTTCATATCACAATGGGAAAATGCTAGTATTTGTGATCTTAATGGTGATTTTGGGTTGTTAGATGTCCAGGATGACATGATAATCGCTTTAGGGGGAGTAAACCATGACAAACTTGTGCAAACTGGTGTAACAGAGCCTCGGTTCATTCCCGCCGAGACTGCTGCAGGTGTTCAGCAACTATCTGCCGAGACTGCTGCATATTTAACAGCTGTCTGCCAATGAAGAATGTGTTGGCATTCAACTAGCTTGTGCTGAAGAGGAAACAACTCCACATCAGGTTGTTGCCAAGCCTAGTACTAGTATTACCGAAACTCTTGCCAAGCCTGTGTTCCCCTCTCCCTCTAGCTCAATAGTGTTGTCGTCCAATACGTCTTCTCTGAATGTCCCTGAGGTAAGTACTATTGATGCCTATGTAACTAATGATGCTATAAGTACATATAAGTTGCCACCAAGGTAAAATCGTGGTGTACCCCCTGACAGGTTTTCTCTGGAAGGAAAAGTAAATTATCCAATAGCCAATTATGTGTCATGTAAAAATCTTTCACCTGAACGTCAAGCTTGGGTGATCAATGTGGAGACAATTCAAATACCAACTCAAGTGGAGGATGCTTTGAAGAATAAAAAATGGGCTGAAGCAATGCATGAAGAGATGATGGCACTACAGAAAAATAATACATGGGAAGTAGTGGAACTGCCGAATGGAAAAAAAAAAAAAAAACCAATTAGGTGCCGATGGGTTTATACAGTTAAATACAAGGCTGACGGATCACTGAACAGGTACAAAGCAAGGTTGGTAGCAAAAGGATATACTCAAACGTATGGTATTGATTATCAAGAAACTTTTTATTCGGTGGCCAAGATGAATACGATATGAGTTCTTATCTTATTAGCTGCAAATCTGGATTGGCCGTTAAAATAGTTTGATGTAAAAAATGCTTTTCTTCATGGACATTTGGAGGAAGAAGTGTATATGGATTTTCCTCTGCGGTATAATGTTGGGGGGGGGGGGGTGAAACTGGAGTGTGCCGATTGTGAAACTCGCTTTATGGACTTAAGCAGTCACCTCGTGCATGGTTTGGAAGATTCATTCAGGCCATGAGAAAGAATGGGTATTATCAAAGTCATTCTGATCATACGCTATTTGTGAAATGGAGAAACAGTAAAGTAACATCCTTAATTATTTATGTGGATGATATGATAATAACAGGTGATGATTCAGATGAGATTGTCAAACAGGAAAAAAAAAACCTTACTGTCGAGTTTGAGATGAAGAATTTAGGTGATTTAAAATATTTTCTTGGAGTCGAGGTTGCTTGTTCGTCCAAAGGTATTTTCTTGTCTTAACAAAAATATGTTCTAGATTTGTTAAAGAAAACAGGTATGCTTGGGTGTAAGCCTGTGGATACTCCTATTGTGGAGAAACATCACTTGGGAATTTATCCAGATCAAGAACCAGTGGATAAAGGCAAATATCATAGATTGGTAGGGTGACTAATTTATTTAGCTCACACTCGTCCAGATATAGCCTATGCAGTTAGTGTGGTGAGTCAATTTATGCACTCACCGAGTGTGGATCATATGGCTGCGGTTATGCGAATTTTAGCATATTTAAAGTTTTGCTCCAAGGAAGGGAATTTTGTATAAGAATCATGGTCATCTAAGAATTGAGGGGTTTGTTGATGCTGATTAGGCAGGTGATGTGATTGATAGGCGTTCTACATCTGGATACTTTACGTTTGTTGGAGGAAATTTAGTTACTTGGAGGAGTAAGAAACAAAAGGTGGTGTCTAGGTCTTCTGCGGAGGTCGGGTTTAGAGGCATGATGCATGGAGTGTGTGAAGTCCTTTGGTTGCGTAAGTTGCTTTAGGGTCTTGGTTTCAAACAAAAAGAGGCAACAAATTTGTATTGTGACAATAAGTCAGCAAGAGAGATCGCAGAGAATCCGGTACAGTATGACAGAACGAAGCATGTGGAGGTCGATCGACACTTCATTATGGAAAAACTGGAGAAGAAAATTGTGTCAATAATGTTTGTGAACTCGGAAGAACAACTTGCAGATATTCTCACTTATTTCGTGTGTAGTAGGTGTTTTTAGTAACTCACTTATCAAGTTGGGCATGTGTGACATCTATGCTCCAACTTGAGAGGGAGTATTGGCGTGAGTAATCTTTAGGGAAATAGGAATGTAAATATTGTGTAATTATTAGAGTCCTTTATTAGGAAGGATATTTCTTTGTGTCCTTTTTTGTTTCCTTGGAGAACAAGACTGTATGTACTATATATCAAATTATGCAATACATCAAAATTAAGCCGTAAAATTCTATTGAAAGTACCTTCTTTTTTTCATTTAATTGGGTTATTTTTGCAAGCACATATTGGGTGGTGTTGTTTTATTATTTTTAAGCGGAAATTAAACAAGTACATTTGTTTTTCTTGTTAGATCTCTGTTTTTCCTCTAACAGTTAAAAATTTCTGTCTTTTTCAATTTGGTTTTAGTTCACAAATATAGAATACATTCTTCTCTCTCTGATCTTATCTTCTTCCTCCTTCAAACTCTTAACCAAATTGAGAAATTCCAGAAATTAGCAAAATGGCAATCAAATCCCAACAATAATATCATCAAAAACAACTTCATCAACATTCGAATCCATGATAACCATGTGTATTCTTTTTATTGTATTGCATATATATGGGGTGAGATAACCGGGCACAAGGCACCCTTATTCAACTCTAACTTACATACTCAGAGACATGATTCTGTGACTCCTATCCAAATGTGAGTTGGTACTTGGGTTGTTTGTTAGGGGAGAAAACTCCAAAGTGTTTCTCAACTGGTTTACCGTCCTTGAGATTTTCATCAAACATTGCAAAAAGATAAGTCTCTATAGCTTTACCACGCCTCTTTGGAGTCCCAGTAGTACTCGTCACATGGTTGATCAAATTCTGGTAGAATGTGGCTGCGTTCTCAGGGGTTGCTTGATCACCACCTTCAGAAGGCCAACCGCTCTCCGATACGACTATCTCCATATTTGGTGCACCAGCTTTTTCAAGAGCTGCGTACTGAGCGTCCAGAAGAGCATCAAAGAGGCTAGGGTATCGAGTCCCATCCGGCACTACAACCCCTTGCGAAGTGAATAAGGCATAGGCAAGGTCTATGTTAGGGTTATCAGTGTAGCTGAAGTAAGGGTACACATTCACAAGGAGTGGGGCCCCACTGCTGACGAGGAAGTCGATGACTGGTTGTATGAATTGATTTGCAGCGTCATATACTCCATCGGAGGGAGGGAAGGGATTGGCCACAAGAGTTGTGTCAATTGCTGTAGAGACTTTGATTTGGCCTTGCAGATTGGCTGCTACAATTGCACTGTGGATGTTTTTGATGGCAGGCAGGAGAGACCCAACCTCTGCAGAATCGCGGTGTATTTCGTTTCCAACAGCGATGTATTTGAATCGAACATCAGCTGAATAGGGTTGTACGTTCTTCTGGACCCAGGCAGTTGCAGCAGTTGCATCATTGAGGGCTGGAAGCTCGCTGTTGAGGATGGTGATTGTGAGTTCTATGTTGGAACCCCTAAGGGCTTGCAAGGTTGCTTCATTTGGTTCA
The DNA here is from genome assembly GCF_963583255.1 of Pyrus communis. Lineage (NCBI taxonomy): Eukaryota > Viridiplantae > Streptophyta > Magnoliopsida > Rosales > Rosaceae > Pyrus > Pyrus communis. Next base: position 19,441,757 of record NC_084811.1, read on the forward strand.
TAGATCCTCATCCGTCCGATGCCATTGCTTTTGTACAAGTCGACCACTTCTCCTTCAGCTGGTAAATTGTTGCCGTTTCGTCCATAACAAACACCAACAGATTGTGCACCTGAAATAAGTAGATGATTTGATCCAAAATGTGGTGAGTTTTGGGTTGCGGGAGAGAAAAAGGTAGAATTTCCCGTAAGAAATGTTTGAAAGGATCAAACTTCTAGTTAAATACTCCATAGCTACAATTTCATCTAATTAAGATATTTGACAGTTGGAGCAACACTATAGAAAGAGCAACCAAACGAGACTTTTTTCTTTCGCTGCGTGGATTTTCAATTATTTGTAGAAATTAAATTACCTAGTTTTTATTTTTCATGCTTGAGTTATGAGAAACGTATATAGTGAAAATGATGAATGAAGAAGAGTGGGTGAAGGTTGGTATAAGAGAGAGATGTAAAATAATGCTCCAATAAGAAAAATAAACTTAAAATTTTGACAAAATTAAAATTTATAAATTGACATGTACCAATTTCTTTGTAGGAATTCATAGATATAAAAATTTAAAATTTTATTTCTAACCTAGCTTAGAAAACAGTTTTGATAATTATAAGGGCACACAAAAAGAAAACAAGAATAATATTCGTCCCTCCTCTATTTTATACTTTCATTCATATCTATGCACAAAAAATAATAATTAAATATCAATAACTATATAATTATCAAACGGACTTTTAACTAAAACATGTAAATATACAGAAACAACGGTTGAAGAAAAATCCTCACGTCAGTCTAATCAATTAAGCTAGAAAACAGTTTTAATTAATTATATTCTAAAGGCCATAATTAAAAAAACTTAAAAACAAATATATATGTATGTGGTGTTTATGTCATGAAAATGCAAACTACAGACAGAGGCATGAAAGTAAGACAGACCTGTTATTTGCAGGGCTGGCATCAAGACTACAAGTAGTAGTAATATGGAAGCCATGAGAGCTCTTCCAGTTTTATATATGTTGGAAAAATGCATGAAGCTATTGGAGACATATATAACTTAACTAACATATATTGATTATATACATAGGCGGCTGCCTTGGTAATGTAGAGTTTTTTTCCACAAACCATTAAGAATTAGGCAACGACTAATTCACCGCGTGGACTAAGGATGACAACGACTACCTGCAGTTCATCGAAAATATGATAACATCATGAATACCTGCCACATCCGTAGTTAGGAAGAGGAGTTTTCAAGTGAAATTGATTAACCTAAATAAATAAACAAAATTGTGGTCAATTTTCACAATTCATCTATCTATGTGGTTTGACGTCCATCACAGTTTGGTCCATGTCTTTGAAACAAAAACCATAAATTTATCAATGTTACATTGACATTCGCGGCCTAGGATAATTCTTGTCACGTTGCGTGAATCATTGATTTTTTAGAAAATTTATCGAAATTAGTCATTTTACAAATTTTAATTGTTGAACCGATTAAAATCACATATATATGGTCAAATAATTTTTTCCTCATGAGAAATAAGTTAGGGCTCATTTGGAAGTATTTGTAAGATGATTGAAAGTGTTTTTGGTGAAATTGATTTTGAGGTCCAAAAGCATTTTAAGTGCTTTTTGGCAAAAACAACAATTATGTGCTTTTTGTAGGAAGCACTTAAAGTACTTTTTTCATAATCTACTTGAATTTTTACTAGGGATTGGTTTTAAAAATATTTTCATCAAAAACGTTTTCAATTGATTTAAAATCACTTTAAAACGAGCCCTTAATTTCTCAAGAGTGGTTTTCATTGTGGCAGCTACGCACCCATGGTTCTTGTGTAAGTATTATTGTGTTTTGTAGTGGTGGTTATGTAGGGAATTTATTATTGTGTTTTGTTGTGCGTATTAAAGATTTGATCACTGTAGAAAGATGCACCAAGTCAGCACCCCTCTTGTAGTCATCGTCGGCATTTCCAATTTCCTTGAAAAGTCATTGAGATCAATTATACTCCAAAACAGCTGGGGTTCCATATTTCAAAGTCTAGAATCCGCGTACAAAATGACAATTCAACTAGACAGTGATTTGAACAACGACAAGTGTTGGAAAATTCAAATTCAAGGTGGCTTAATTTCAAGACTAGACTAGTATATGCAACTTTTCATACGTCTTGGGCTGAAACATTTTCATTTATACTTGTTTCATACGTGGATATGACCATAGCATGTATATATAATGTAACGACCTGTTCCTAAAAATTATGGTTTTTATAAATTTAAAAGTGAATTTACGAAAATACCTTCGAGGTAAATGCATTGACCTTGTTTGAGCCTTCGTGTCACGTAAGATCTATTTTCTTGGCGTATCATCGTAGTATTCGTCGCTACGAATACGTAGGCGCAAACCGTTCGTGAAACGGAGTTATAACCAAGGCGGTATTAATGATCGAAGTTAGGGTTAAAATGGTAATTTTGTTTTATTTGGCGGAAGGCTCCAGAAATTTGGGAGCCTTCCCATCACATTTTAAGCCATGTGGAGGGCTGTATCGGGGCAAGAAGGAAACTACCCAATCAGAAACAGAAGAAAGGAGGGAAAATGAGAGAAGAGAGAAGAAGGGGATTATCCCCAACCCGTTTTCCTTTTTGTCAGCTCAACCCTAGTTCGAGTTATCCGGAGCCGATTCCGGCGTTTTCCCGACGATCTGGGCATTGCCACCGCCACCAAACAAACCAGCATGGACCTAGCTTCCATTTCCAACCCAGCTTGACGGCTGTGGGTGGCTATTTCACGACGACAAAAGTCGTCTTCTCTTGCCAGTCCGAGAGCACCCACGGCGGAATTTCGTCATTTTTGAAGCTACCACCATGGGTCGACTCCCCTCAACCCCAGGAACAAACCCCAAAAAGGTTTGGGGGCGGTGGAGCTTTGAATTTGACGAATCGAGGTTCACCTACTTTCGGGATTTTCGGTGGATTTGTGGCAAATTGGAGCTTTTCCCGGCCAAATTAGCCTTGGCCACAGGTATGAAACTTACTTTACTCATTGAGATCTTCATTCTGCTAAAATTTGAGAATTTTTGGAAATAGTTGAATTTTTCCAGCGAGTTGGAGCGGCCGACCGTCACCCACGGCAGCGCATGGCCAGAATGCCGTCAACGCTATTTTTAGGCTAAATTAGATGCCTTGAGTTTAGTTCTGATAATCGTATGACGTAGGTTGATTGTTGGAACCTAAATTCTCTACGATATGTTAATAGGTCATCATATAAATCGACGATCCAACCGTTGGATCGCCATCAAACTGTAATAGGTTATTATTCGTAATATTTAAGGACTGTAGGAACTTACAGATTGGGAATCCGACATATGGATCTTCACAAATTGGATTTGTACGTTCATAAAATAAAATGTTAATCACCACTTGAATTTGCAATTGGCAAAGATCCAGCCGTTGGATCGTAATGAAACTTTAGTATGTTGTTCTAGAAGCATAATGTGGATCTTTGGAAGTTACAGATTGGAAATCTGAGATGCGGATCTTCCGGATCGAGTTACATAGGGTTGTGGACCCTACCGGCAATCTTTGACCGACGGTTGACTTGTGGTCAATGGGTCTCAAATTATTCTAGAACGTCCTTGGGGATGTGTTTTATGTAAATTACGTGTTTTATCAGTAAGGATTATGAGATGTGGTTTGATATTTGTTCTAGGCGACGATCGTTGGAGACATTTCGATATTCGTGCTAGGGAGTGGAGCGTGGACCTTAGGTGAGTGGGCTTTTTGGTTTTCTATATATATAAATATACACACACACACACACACGTATATATGCTTTACAAGTTCCCAAAACTATGTTAAATGGATTTACATTTTTAAATGCTATGTCAATTACATTACATGTTAGTATACGCATTAGTATGCATATGCATAACATTTGTTGCTGCTAAGGAGGCCAGGTAAGTTTCAGGTGAGTATATCATGATGATAATGAGTATGGTTATGATTAGTTGTATTTAGTGCTCATTACTCTACACCTCGGTGTTAGTGCTCCTGCCTGTGGCCAGGGCACAGTCCTTCACGTGATGTTCACCTACAGCACCACACGTTCACCTTGGATCCAAGTTTGGTGCACAGTCCTGTCGTACAGACTACATTAGGTGGTTCCGACTCGTGTGCAAGAGTTGATTGATGAGTTATAGGTTCAGCCGTGCAGGTCACGTTGGGTAACTCTGGCTAACATGTCTTTTTGCATTAAATTATATCACCTGACATACATGATTACAGCTGAGGTACTTGACATGGCATAGACTCAATTTCCATTGTTTTCGAGAATGGTTTCTAATTACGTATGTAGTATTATTTTCTGGGAAACTATACGGGTTTTACGGTGAGGGGTTATTATGTTTAAAAAGAGAAATGTGTTTGCAAAAAGTTTGTTTTCGCCCACTCACATTTTCTGTTTTGCGCCCCTCCTGAAAGTTCGTATTGACGAGGATTCTTGGCAAGTCTCAGTATAGGTGGCTACCTCTGAGGGTATAATCCTTACCTACTCTACTGTACTTTACTTATACTCTTACGTCATATGTGAATGAGTTCATTCCCGCTCACTAGTGCACTCTAGTATTTAGACACTCTTAGGTTTAAATTTATCACACTTTTCACATCACCACACTTTATGGCTTTGTCACCTTCCAGGTGTCAACCAGCACAGCTCGATTCGGAGTCCTAGTGGACATCCCAGGTCGGGATGTGTCATATAATCAGTAGCTTTCGAGTACTAACCAGTTAGTATGTTAATAGGATATTAACCACTTTTGTTAAACAAAATTATTATGTTTTCCAAATTGAAAATCTCCATTTAATATAATTTAATCACCACAAGTTCAAAATTGTCTTTAAATTGATAACGAAATTAAAGACAATGACAAAATTGACAAAAACAAAATCGTTTTGACCTAAATTATTAAAATTGAGGCAAAATAGAGTGACCAAAAATCCATATTTTTAACCTCTTCTCATTGTTGGAGACGATATCACTAAGTCAGTCCTTTGGTACTCAGTGAAACCATATGGAACTCCAACTTGTTGAAGTGACATAATTTAGGCTTACATGTATACAAGGCTACCTCACATAACATAATTTAGGCCCCATTGGATGTCTAGGATTTAATTTAGATTGGAAGATGCACACTTCGAGATCAAAGAACTGCTGGATCAGGGACACTGCTAGGAGTTTGTAAGAGACAAAGCCATAATGGAAGAACATGTTGAAAAGATGGATCAAGGTAAGTCCAAAAGGTATGAATTTACCGACAAGGAGAAAGGCTGGCGGCAGGTGAAGAAGCCAACCCTTACCATCACTTAAATCTATGGAGAGCCAAAGCATCAAGGCATCACCAAAGTATTAGGAGGCAGAAGAACCTCCAACTTTGCACGTAGGGATGGAACTTTAATAAATTGGAAGCGAAATATCCCCAAGTCCCGCGACATTGCTAAAAAACTTCCAACGAACTACATGTGGTTTAATGCTTGATATGAGAGAAGATATGTAGGCTATCTGACACATCCCAACCTAATATCAAGGCGTGCTGGCTGTCACGTGAGGGTGACGTAACCATATGCACAGTGCGGAAGCAAAAAAATAATAGTACAAGTACGAATAAATAAAAACCAAACTACTAAACAATGTAGTTAACTTACAAGTGCAAGTGTAAGTGTGACAACAAAATTCAGAGCATAGAAAGCCTAATGCAGTCCAGAGGAACAAACACTAGCTAAACACACCCAAAGGTGGTCCTACACTGGATAAAATTTGTTAGATATGCCATGGATTCCTCGTAAGCCACCAAAAGAGCAACCCAAAGTAGAACCTGCAGGGGCGCAAAACAGAAAGTGTGAGTGGGCAAAAACAAAGCTTTTCAAAATCATTTCATTAACAAAAGTTCTAACCCCTAGCCATAAAACCTGTATAGTTTCCCAGAAAATAGAATATACACATATATCGAAAACATGCTCAGAAATATGCCATGTCGAATGCCTCTACATAAACTGTAAGTAACCCAGGGTAATGTTAATCAATGCAAGTAACATGTCAGCCGGAGTCACCTAACATGACATGTACGGCTGAATCTAGAGCTCAAATCTCCAACTCACTAACTATACCTGCACATGAGTCGGAACCACCTAAAGTGGTCTGTACGACAGGACTGGGTGTAAATAAATACGCTCAAGTGCTACGATCACGTGAAGACTGGGTGAATAATCATGGGTCACCTACGAGTCGGAACCACCTATAGTGGTCTGTACGACAGGACTGTGCACCTAACTTGGATCCAAGATGAGCGTGTGGTGCGGGAGGTGAACATCACGTGAAGGACTATGCCCTACTCTGGGCGGGAGCATTAACACTGGGGGTGCAGGTTATGACCTCTCTATGTATCTCATATAACCACTACGTCACAACTATAAACTATAACTTACCTGGCACTTACCTGTGCGTCCGCAGCACCAAACATACATATATGCAACCACTAATGCATAAATAAATAGGCAAACGTTATGCATGGCATTTAAAACATATAAACATTCCATATCATTTTCTGGGAAAAACCACAATATATAGGTTTATATGGAAAACCAAAAGCCCACTCACTGGTATGTGGAAGGGTCGTAACCCCTTGTCTCGAGTGACTGCGCTCGTCCTTGGGATAAGTCTCACCTATATGTGAAACAACTATAAAAACGTCAATTTAAAGCACATAACCACAACTAGGTAATAACTTCTCATACAATGCTCAAATGGGGTGTGTGAATAACCAACATGATCTACTCAACCTCACGAACATCCCCATATTTTAAAAATAATTTTTCAACCTCCCACGCGTAGGCCACACACGAGCACGTGCCTGGCACACGTGTGGCAACCCTAACAGCGTTAGGGAATATTCTGTTAAAACTAATAGATTCTGTTAAAGTTAACCTGATGCCGTTAAGAATATTCTGTCCAAAATGACGGAATATTCCATCTTCTTCTCCGGCACACCTTCGATGCCGTTGCCGTCGTCGAAAAACTGGAAAATTTTCAAACCTTCGTTTCTCGCTCGCTTTTCAACAAAATTTCATGAAATTTGCACCAAAATTAAGCTTACAACAAGTAGAACAAAACCTTACCATTTTCGAGCCCTGAAATTCACGGAATCTCGTTGTAGAAACTTCACAAAATCCGGCCAAACCTGCAACTCACAATCCCAACGTCCAAATCCTTCCAACAAACCACCCCAAGCTTCCTAAGGACCTCACTAAGCTTCCTACAAGCTTCAAATTCCCTGAAACACAACATTTCACGTGTGCATGAACAGTGACCAAAACGGAGATTCTTGGTTCGACGTGAAATCGAAGGATTTCCTACCTGAAATTGGTATGGTTGAACTCGTATGTCCTCACAAACACAAAGGTACAGTTTTCCACCTCGATCTGCAACTTTTTCACGGGATTTGGGTCTCGTCCATACAAAGAAAAAGAAGAGAAAGAGGGAGAGAAAGAGAGTTCGTAACAGAGAAGGATACGGGAAGGAGATGAGGATGAGAGTGTGTGTGTGGTCCAGATGCAGCCAACAAATCCACAAAACAATCACCCCAAAATGAAACTTAACCACTAGGGGCAAAATCATCATTTCACACATACGGTACAAATAATTCGGAATGGGTTGTCACAACCTACCTACCTTAATAAAATTTCGTCCCGAAATTCATAACAACCATTAGTGATCAAAGAACAATCGAGGATACAAATCTCTCATCCGATCTTCTGTCTCCCAAGTAGCCTCATCCGCTGAGTGATTCCTCCACAAAACTTTCACTAAACTCACAGTCTTCTTCCTCAGAACCTTTTCCTTCCAATCCATAATCGTTACTGGTTCCTCATCATAAGTCAAATCTAGATTAATTTCCAATGGTTGGGGAGGTATCACATGCGACAGATCCGCAACCTAATGACAAAGCATAGACACATGAAAAACATTATGCATTTTAGCCAGATCAGAAGGCAACTCAAGCCTGTAAGCCACTTCACCAACTCGCTCGATGATCATCTACGGTCCGATATACCTGGGACTTAGCTTACCTTTCTTTCCAAACCGTACTACAACTCTCCACGGTGAAAGCTTTAGAAATACCCAATCGCCCATTTCATACACTCTGTCAGTGGCATGCCGGTCCGCTAAGCTCTTTTGTCGATCCTGGGCCACCTTCATGTTAGACTTAATTACCTGAACATTTTGAGTAGTCTCCTTAACAATCTTGGGGCCCACCAAAACTCTTTCTTCGACCTCTGACCAACACAAGAGTGTTCGATAAGATTTACCATACAGTGCCTCAAATGGTGACATGCCGATACTCGAATGAAAGTTGTTGTTGTAGGCAAATTCCATTAAATCCAACTGCTTGTGCCAAGCATCGCCAAACTGCAACACTGAAGATCTCAACATATCCTCCAATGTCTGAATGGTCCTCTCTGACTGTCCGTCTGTCTGAGGATGATATGTCGTACTGTAGAGTAATCTCGTACCTAAAGCTTCCTGAAAAGCCACCCAAAATTTAGAAGTAAATATTGGGTCACGATCCGAGACAATACTCACTGGAACACCATGGTACTTCACGATCTTCGATATGAATAATTCAGCTAATCGGCCCAAAGAATACTTTTCCCTCACTGGAATAAAATGCGTTGACTTAGTAAGCCGATCAACTATCACCCAAATGCCATCAAAACCATTATGTGTATGAGGAAGCTTGTACACAAAATCCATTGTAATATTTTCCCATTTCCACTTTGGAACTGGAAGCGGCTGCAACAACCCAAACGGCTTATTCCTTTCAGCTTTAACTTGTTGGCAAATGGCACACCTACTCACATACTCAGCTATCTCTCTTTTCATACCCAGTTAATAATAAAATGGTCGAATGGTATGATACATTTTAGTAGCTCCTGGATGCATCGCATAAGCTGATATATGCGCTTCATCAAGAATCGCTTTCTTTAATTCCAAATTATTCGGCACAAACATTCTACTCTCCTGCATAGGCATGCCATCCGATTCATGAACTCTAAGGTCTTTCCTTTTCCCCTGATTCCTTGCTTGAATTATTTCCTGGGTCTCTTCATCAACCATTTGGGCTTCAAGTACACGATCAATTAAAATCGACCTAACTTGAAAATTAGCAAGTAAAGCTACCTCCTGATCTTTTACCTCTAACCTCACTCCAGTTGATCTCAAGTCTACCAGAAGAGGAACATGACTAACGTACAACGCATTAATACGGCCCTGTGATTTCCTGCTAAGTGCATCAGCACACATCCCAGACCAATTAAGGAAGCATCACTGTAGACTTCGAAATTACCACTATCATCCGTGAGTGCTAAAACAGGTGCATGAGTGAGATAATACTTCAATTGCTGAAAACTCCACTCACAATTATCATCCCACTCAAATTTAACATCATTCCTCATTAACCTCGTCAGTGGTAAAGCAATCACGGAAAAATCCTTTACAAACCGTCTGTAATAGCCTGCTAAGCCAAGAAAACTCCTCACCTTAGTGACGGTTCGTGGTTGCTCCCACTTCTCCACTGCTGCTACCTTTTGAGGATCCACCAAAATACCTTGAGTAGAAATGACATGTCCCAAAAATGCCACTTGATCTAGCCAAAATTGACACTTGCTAAACTTAGCATACAGTTGGTGTTCCCTCAACCTTTTCAACACCAAAGTAAGATGTCGAATATGCTCAGATTTAGACTTAGATTATACCAGGATATCGTCAATGAAGACGATGACAAACCTATCCAAATACGGCTGGAATACTCGGTTCATCAAATCCATGAAAGCTTCTGGTTTATTTGTCAATCCAAATGACATTACCAGAAACTCGTAATGACCATAATGAGTCCTGAAAGTTATCCTAGGGACATCCTCACTACTGATCTTCAACTGCTAATAACCAGACCTCAAATCAATCTTGGAAAATACATAAGCACCTCGAAGCTAATTAAACAAATCATTTATACGCGGCAATGGATAACGGTTTTTAATTGTTACCCGATTCAATTGCCGGTAATCAATGCATAGCCTCAAAGTCCCATTTTTTTTCCTTACAAACAACACTGGAGCTCCCCAGGGTGAAGTACTAGGCCGAATAAAACCTTTATCCACTAATTCCTGCAACTGGACTTTCAATTCCCTCAACTCAGCAGGAGCCATTCGATAAGGAGTCAAGGATATAGGATTAGTACCTGGAAGCAAATCAATGGTGAACTCTACATCTCGGTCTGGCGGCAATCCAGGTAAATCATCAGGGAAAACATTAAGAAAATGCTTGACTACCCTTACATCCTCCACGCTACTAGGAGCAATATTATTCAACACCACATGAGATAAGTATCCCTGGCAACCTTTTGATAACAACCTTTTTGCTCGCATAGCAGAACTAACACCATGTTTCACCCCACTCTGCTCACCCACAAAAGTAACCACAAGTAATCCAGGAGGGTGGAAGGTAACTATTTTCCCGTAACAATCAATATTAGCACGATTATGGTGCAACCAATCCGTGCCCAAAATCACATCAAAATCAACATTATCTTACGAGAAAAGGTCAGCTAGCATAACAACATCCTCCACCATCACTGGACATCCTGGATACACACAATCAACAATACATCTCTCTCCTCTAGGCATAGCAAACTCTAAATCATACCCTAGAGGTGTAGGGTGAGGTTGCGTCACTTGAGCAAATATATGAGAAATAACCAAATGTGTAGCACCACAGTCAATCAATACTCTAGCAAAATAACCAAGGATATTTAATGTACCCATGATCAAGTCTGGATTCTTCTGAGCATCCTGCAGAGAAATATTATGGATACGCCCCTGGGTCTGCTGTCGCCCACCATGACCTCTACTAGTTTAACCACTATCACTCTGCACATTACGCCCCTGACTAGGTTGACCAGACTGCCATGAAGATCTCGCACTACTAGCAGTAATCTCTCCCTTCTGAGGTTGTCCTCCCTAGTACCACTGAGATCTACCTGCCGGAATGGGAAGATACGGCATATAACCACCTGAAAACTATGGATAACCACTCTGAGAATAAGGATCTTGGGAATACGGATATTTTCCTGGAGCATAAGGAACGACATCACCCTGATAATAGTAGGCATCACCACGACCCGTCTGACCATAACTACCAGGGCCAGGGACCTACTGAATTGGCGCAAGTGGTGGCAAGAAAGACTGCTGGGGCCTCTGCTGACTCTAGGGACAATTTGCAGCTCGATGTCTCATCTGCCCACAAGTGAAACAACCACTGTTGCCTCTCCTGCACTCTCCAAAATGCTGATTATTACACCTGCGGCAAACTAGAGCCCTTCCTCTACCAGTATCACCCTGTCTCTGGCCTCTAGGACCCCCAGCAAATCTACCACCTCTTCCCTGACCAGTGAAACTAAAACCACCGCTAGAAGAACTGGAACTAGTCATACCTCGCTTAAAACTCTAGGTCTTTCGAGGTCCTAGAGATGTCTGACCTTTGCCTTTGTCGCATTTCCTCTGATTGCCATCTTTTTCTTCTTCCTCACTTTCGCTGGGAATGTTCTTGGAGTCCTCAATCCTGACCAGAATCTCATAGAACTCCTGATAAGATTCGCAAGGGGTAGTGGTCGTCATAGAACGCCACTTCTTCTTGGTACCCAATCGAAAACGACAAAGCATCTCACCCGGATTGGTAGCAACCTCCGGATAATAACGAGATAAATCAGTGAACCTCCGATAATACTCGTTCGCCGTTAACTTCCCTTGCCTCAACTCGATGAATTCTTGCTTTTTACATCAATGTACTTAGAAGGCACAAACCTTTTCTGAAACAAATGCTTCAACACTTCCCAGTCAGCCCTTTCTTCTAGAGTCAAACGACGGACCTCCTGTTCCCACCAGGATGATGATTCCTTACCCAAGAACCATGATGTCGTCTCAACCCACTTTTCAACAGGAAGATTCCCCTGATTATGCAACACTTGAAAAGTCTTTTCAATATGGTCTAGCCACCGCTCAGCTCCCTCAAAACCCTCGTGCCCCTCAAACTTATCCAGCTTCAAATTGTACATGGTTTCCAGAGGAGTCCTCTGGGGAGGGCGGAGCGCTGACTGAATAGTGGTAGCGATAGCTTCCCCCAATTGAGCTACATCGAGGAAACTAGGCTCAGCAGAGGGACGTGGTTCCTTACGAGGTGGCATAGTTCTGACAGAAGACACCAAAACAATTAGAACACTTACAAAAATATGCAGGACTGCCAAACTTATGCTCTGATACCAAACTAACGCACCTCAACCTAAAATTAAGGCATGCTGGCCGTCACATGAGGGTGACGTAACCATGTGCACAGTGCGGAAGCAAAAAAATAATAGTACAAGTACGAATAAATAAAAACCAAACTACTAAACAATGTAGTTAACTTACAAGTGCAAGTATAAGTGTGACAACAAAATTCAGAGGACAGAAAGCCTAATGCAATCCAGAGGAACAAACACTAGCTAAACACACTCAGAGGTGGTCCTACACTGGATAAAATCTGTCAAATATGCCATGGATTCCTCATAAGCCACCAAAAGAGCAACCCAAACTAGAACCTGGAGGGGCACAAAATAGAAAGTATGAGTGGGCAAAAACAAAGCTTTTCAAAATCATTTCATTAACAAAAGTTCTAACCCCTCGCCGTAAAACCTGTATAGTTTCCCAGAAAATAGAATATACACATATATCGAAAACATGCTCAGAAATATGCCATGTTGAATGCCTCTACATAAACTGTAAGTAACCCAGGTAATGTCAATCAATGCAAGTAACATGTCAGCCGGAGTCACCTAACATGACCTGTACGGCTAAATCTAGAGCTCAAATCTCCAAATCACTAACTATACATGCACACGAGTCGGAACCACCTAAAGTGGTCTGTACGACAGGACTGGGTGTAAATAAATATGCTCAAGTGCTACGATCACGTGAAGACTAGGTGAATAATCGTGGGTCACCTACGAGTCGGAACCACCTATAGTGGTCTGTACGACAGGACTGTGCACCTAACTTGGATCCAAGATGAGCATATGGTGCGGGAGGTGAACATCACGTGAATGACTGTGGCCTACTCTGTACGGGAGCACTAACACCGGGGGTGCAGGTTATGAGCACTTTATGTATCTCATATAACCACTACGTCACAACTATAAACTATAACTTACCTAGCACTTACATGTGCGTCCGCAACACTAAACATACATATATGCAACCACTAATGCATAAATAAATAGGCAAACTCTATGCATGGCATTTAAAATCTCACATCCTGGCCCGGGCCCCCACCACATCCCGGGCTCGACTCCACTGTAACACGATATTGTCCGCTTTGGGCCCCGACCACACCCTCACGCATTTGTTTTTGGGAACTCACACGAGAACTTCCCAGTGGGTCACCCATCCTGGGATTGCTCTCATGCGCTACTTGCTTAACTTCGGAGTTCCCATGGAACCGGAAGCGAGTGAGCTCCCAAAAGGCCTCGTGCTAGGGAGAGATGGGAATATACATATAAGGATCACTTCCCTGGGCGATGTGGGATGTCACATAAAACATATAAACATTCCATATCATTTTTTGGGAAAAACCACAATATATAGGTATATATGAAAAATCAAAAGCCCACTCACTAGTATGTGGAAGGGTCGTAACCCCCTTGCCTCGAGTGACTGCACTTGTCCTTGGGATAGGTCTCACCTATATGCGAAACAACTATAGAAACGTCAATTTAAAGCACATAACCAAAACTAGGTAATAACTTCTCATACAATGCTCAAATGGGGTGTGTGAATACACCAACATGATCTACTCAACCTCACGAACATCACCATATTTTTAAAATAATTTTCCGACCTCCCGCGCCCCGGCCAAGGCATGGCCAGACGCGCTGGCCACGTACGGGCACGTGCCTGGCGCATGTGTGGCAACCCTAACGGCGTTAGGGAATATTCCGTTAAAACTAACAGATTCCGTTAAAGTTAACCTGATGTCGTCAAGAATATTTTGTCCAAACTGACGGAATATTCCGTCTTCTTCTCCGACACACTTCTGGTGCCATCGCCATCGTCGGAAAATTGGAAAATTTTCAAACCTTCGTTTCTCACTCGTTTTTCAACCAAATTTCATGAAATTTGCACGAAAATGAAGCATACAATAAGTAGAACAAAACCTTACCACTTTCGAGCCCTGAAATTCACGGAATCTCGCCGTAGAAACTTCGTAAAATCTGGCCAAACCTGCAACTCACGATCCTGACGTCCAAATCATTCAAACGAACTACCCCAAGCTTCCTAAGGACCTCATTAAGCTTCCTACAAGCTTCAAATTCCCTGAAATACAACATTTCACGTGTGCATGAACAGTGACCAAAACGGAGATTCCTGGTTCGACATGAAATCGATGGATTTCCTACCTGAAGTTGGTATGGTTGAACTCGTATGGTCCTCACGAACACAAAGGTATAGTTTTCCACCTCGATCTGCAACATTTTCATGGGTTTTGGGTCTCGTCTGTACAAAGAAGAAGAAGAGAAAAAGGCAGAGAAAGAGAGGGAGTTCGTAACAGAGAGGGATACGGGAAGGAGATGAGGATGAGAGTGTGTGTGTGGTCCAGATACAGCTAACAAACCGACAAAACAATTACCCCAAAATGAAACATTACCACTAGGGGCAAAATAGTCATTTCACACCTACAGTACGAATGATTTAGGACGGGCTGTCACACTATCCATCACCGATTTAACTACAAAAAAAAAAAAAGTGAAACGCCCTCAGTCTATGCATAGACATAGAGAAGCGTCTCCAAAGTCTCATGTAGTCAAGGCACCTTCATCAAAGACAAATCCCTATGTAAACACATTATGTCATCTTTTCTTATAACTACACCTGTGATTTAGTTCTCCAAGTTCAAAGATATATAGGCAGTCTAATATGGAGTCAATAATATAAATTCAATCACACCCTTCCCATCAAACATCCATTCCTTAATAATAAGAATTTGGTTTGATTATAGCACAACTTATATTTGTTTGTTCCCTTTTTCTTTTTTCTTTTTTCTTTTTGCAGTATAGGAAATCCTTATTATCCCAAATATCACACAACTTTGAAACATTGCAAAAATGAAAAGTCTAAAATTTCAAAATAATAATGTTAAAGGAATCTCTTGTGATGGTCTCCCAGTTAGCAACTTAGGACACTCGAGCCATAATAAGCGTAGTTACTTTAGGCAGGCTACAAACATTGGAACATGTCCCCTTTGTCTAAAAGCCTCTAATGCACCATCCAGCTTTTGAAAAGTTTATGCAACCTAAAGCTTGTGGGGGTATACACTTAAACTCGAACTCAGGCCATTCAAGGGAATAATAAATAAAAAAGGCGAACCGAAAATTAGTCGAATAATGGCTCTGAACTTTGACCCGAAGTTCAATTACTTCTTTCTAAAACCAGTGTATTTAATCAAGTACGTTCTACAATAATTTTATGCCTAAAGCAAATTCAAAAGATGCATCCAACTTGGAAATCTTCAAGATGAAATTGTATTCCAATGGAGATCTGATTTGCGAAAGCAACTCAAAGTAAATGTAATTCGATCAGAAACACTCAGGCCCGATACATACATAATCTGACAAAGAAATTTCTAAGGTGTTTAGGCGATCAAATCCTTAACAAATATTTCGTTGAAGGTTCACTAGCAACAAAAATATAATTGTGTAAACTTACAGACTACCAATAGAATTTTGGAGACCAATCCACATAAACTCTGTGTTTTTGTGGAATAGTATAAATAAAGAACAAGGCCAAGAGTGAAAAGACAATTCTCATACACTGGGAATCTCTTTCCTGACCCTCTCTCTCACCCACTTACAAACTCAGTTTTACAACAACAATTTTATTTTGTGCCTTTTTTTTTTTTTTTTTTTTATAAAAACGATAGTGTTGCATTTGTTCAGGAAAAGATCAAAAGAAGTCTTAACCAAAGTACATAGGCCGGTTACATAGGGTCCTCAACAAGGAGGTCAATGATAAAACTAGGAGGTTGAGTAAACCACTCATATTGGCTGCCAACTTTCAAACCAAACCTAGCAAATCTATGTGCAACTGTGTCTTCTACTAACTACCTAATTGATGATGATATGTTAGTGGAGACATCACAAAAACCGTCACAATCTGAAGAGTCTCATTTCAATAAGAAATCTCTAAAACCCCGCGAGTCTGCCTAAACTGAACAAGCCCTTGTTGCCAAAGCTTCTACCTGCAAAGGAGAAAAAACATCTAGAAGTTCATGCATGACATAGCAACAAAGTTACCTCGGCCTTGTCATCCCTAACGACACACCCAAACCTCCTTGTAAAGAATCCTTACATATATTATAATTCATTTGACCTCTTTCTCCCACTGCAAATTAAGATGTGTGTTCCTAATGTTTCGACTTTTCAATGTTCATTTCTGGAAATGTAAAATTTCTAAGTATTGATATATGAATAACCCAAACTTGAATTGCAAGACATCATAGAATTTTGAACTTCATCCAAAAAAATATACAGAAGATCAAAATAAGATTTATGTTACTATTACAATGCAATACGGTCTTTTTCTAATACAATACTTTTGACCACATTGTTTGGATTGGTAGTTTATTCACGTCTACTATCCAATGTGATTCACTTACTTATATGATTACCTTGAACGTGATTTGGAACGACTTCCTAAATCTCATTCATACTCTGGCCAGAGATTCTTAATCATATCATAGAGTATTCTCCCTTAAATTGTTTGAAGGTTAGAGATCCCTTATTGCACATTCACTTGCCTCTATGGCTAAGTTGCTTAACCCCAACCATGTCGTGGAGACCCTCTAACAGAGTGACTTTGACATAGTCAAAGATCAATGACCTAACCACAAGACAAATATGATACCTCAAATCAAAGGACTATTTTGCATTATCCCAACGATATTTCTCATGTGACATGAGTATGAGAACTCTTTGTTGATCGCTTTCAGTGGACTCATTCTCTATTAAGCACCTACATGCTTGTCTTGGTGTCAGTCACACCAATGACTCGAGACCAGTTACTCTCCCTAAGAAAAGATATAGCACATACTAATCTTAATGGACTGTCAATGCCCAATTGGCAATCCTATGATCAGGAACGTTTAGGATATGTAGACGAAAAGGAATGGTCTCATGAATCTAACTTCTTTATATCATATTCTCCCAATTACATATTCATTGGACTTATCGTTTAAACATATAACATTTATATGAGGTGGCTTTAAATAATAATCTTAGCCCTTTATATTAAACTAGTTAGTTTAATATGTGAAATGTCCGTAAAGTATTATCATATGACTGGCTTTTAGGCACATTTCCAACATATATGAGCAATGTGTTAGACAGTTTTTGGAGATAAAAGGAATTGTACATCAAGTTTCTTGTCCTCATACACCTCAGCAAAATGGTCTTGCTGAAAGAAAACATAGACATTTGGTTGAGACAGCTATTAGTCTGTTATCAGATTCTCAAATATCTTCAATATTCTGGTATCATGCTTGTTCATATGCTGCATTTTTAGTTAATAGAATGCCTTCCAGGAATCTAAATATGTAGTCTCCTTATCAAGTTGTATTTGGTAGTATTCCTGAGATTCAACATCTTAAAGTCTTTGGCACTGCAGTGTATCCATTACTAAGACCATTCAACAAACATAAACTAGAACCAATATCTACTCAATGTGTATTCCTTGGTTTTGCCCATGGTTATAAAGGAGTCATCTGTTTTGATATTAAGACCAAAAAGTTCATCTTATCAAGGCATGTCATTCATGATGAAGATGTTTATCCCTTCAGACAACCTCAACCACATAAGGTCTCTTCGATTCAAGTGTTTGTAGGTCATCTCAGGCACCTATTGTCATTCAGGTACAGGTTCCAAGAGAAAGAGACATGTTTGTTTCACAATTACATACTGATTCACAAGTAATTAGTTCTGTGCATATATCAGAACATGATATTGGTTCAAATCCGTATACTCCTGGAAATGGTGACGGTGAAAATTCAATTGATAACTTGAATGTGTTCAATCCCAACAGGTCACAGAGACTTCAAAACAATGACAGTGGTGCAAGTTTGACTGCTGGTACTTCGTTATATGGGTCTCCAAGTTCAATACATCATCACTCTCCTACAAATCATCACTCTAGTACACAATCATTGTTGCATGTCCACTCAAATCATTAACTAGAGGTAATTCTTCCTGATTTATCTCCGTCTGATTTAAATTCAAATATTGTCCCATCTACACATTCAATGATAACTAGATTGAAAAGTGGAATAATTGAGAGAAGAAATTATGCTGCTTTAATAGCACATTGTCCTAAACTTCAGTCCCTTCAAATCATTGAGGAAAAGCCATTCACTAGTGGCTACTCCTTTATTTCTGAAATCACGGATGTCTCAGAACCTAAAACATTTAGGAAAGCTGCTACTATTCCACAGTGGCAAAAGGCAATGCAAGAGGAATATGATTCTTTTATAGCATAAGGGACTTGGATCTTGGTTCCATCTCCTCAAGATCGAGCAATAGTAAGAAGCAAGTGGGTATACAAAGTGAAGAAAAATCCAGATGGCAGTGTGTCCAGATACAAGGCAAGACTTGTAGCTCAAGGTTTCTCACAAGAACATAGGGTTGATTACTTGGATACATTTAGTCCGGTTGTAAGGCATACTACGGTCAGGATTATTTTAGCCTTAGCTGCTATGAATCATTGGAATCTCAGACAACTAGACATCAAGAATGCTTTCTTACATGGAGATTTACAAGAGGAAGTGTATATGAAGCAACCACAGGGGTTTATTGATCCATCCTATCCTTCTCATGTTTGTAAATTGATTAAGTCATTATATGACTTGAAACAGGCCTCAAGGTCTTGGAACTCAAAGTCTACAAGCTATTTGGCAGTTCTGGGATTTCATACTTCCGTTTCTAGTACAAGTCTGTTTGTGAAGAAGGATGAATCTAATATCATCATTTTATTACTGTATGTTGATGATATAATCTTAACTGGATCCAATGCTTTGAAGATACAACAAATGATTCACGAGCTTTCTGAGGTGTTTGAGTTAAAAGACGTGGGGCAGCTTACATACTTTCTGGGATTACAAGTTCAATATAAAGAGGATGGAGGAATCTTTGTTAGTCAATCAAATTATATTAAAGATTTGGTCCATAAAGTAGGAATGGATTTGTGCAAACCAGCAAATACCCTTTGTAAACCTCATAATCAACTGTTGCATTTATAAGGACAATTGTTGACAAATCCAACTACTTATCGAAGCATTGTGGGATCTTTACAATATATGACCTTTACTAGGCCAAATATCGCCTATGTTGGAACACAGTATGCCAGTTCATGTCTTCACCAACTGATGTTCATTTTGGAGTTGTCAAACGAATTATTTGCTATCTTCAAGGAACCATAAATGCTGGTATTACATTCTCTGCAAACACGATTTCACAGCTCACTGCCTTTTCTGATTCTGATTAGGCTGTAGATTTGAATACTCAAAGATTAATAACTGGTTATGTGGTGTACTGAGGGAAATATAAAGCCTTAGCGCATACTGCAACAGATATAGTTTGGATATGAAATGTATTGAAGGATTTATGAGTGTTCTTGGATGCTCCACCTACCATTCACTGTGACAATATGTCTGCAATTGTACTAAGTGCTAATCTTGTGTTTCACTCAAGAATAAAACACCTTAATACAAATTATCGTTTTGTGAGGGAGCGAGTGCAACAAGGCGATTTAAAGGTTGTGTACATCCCAACTGAAGAACAAACTTCGGATATTCTCACCAAAGGTCTTCACAGTCCATTATTTGTTAAACATTGTTACAATCTCAACTGGAAATCCCAGTTGAGATTGCGGGGGGATGTTGAAGGTATATGGCTATTGCCACATCATCAGTTGACTGCCACATCATTTGACACATCATCACAGATTACCACATCAACTATTGGAGTTAGTTAGTATGTTATCAGGTAGTTACGGTGATAGCGTAGCTGATAAGGCATATCTGCAGGCTATATAAATATGTACTCTGTGTGTGTGAGCATTGTATTGAATCTGTTGAGAAATAACAAAAGCTTTCATTCTTCTTCCTCTTTCTCTCGCTCTCGTCTTTCTATTTCTTTAGGCTTTGTTATTGTATGTTCTGCATACATACATTCATCTCTACATATCTGGATGAATGTTATCAAGTTTGAGGGTAGAAAGAGAAGGGAAATGGGAAGTGCAAATGGCCTGCCAATTGTGGTCGCAAGACAGAGAAATGAACCATGACTTGCAGACACAGGAGGATATGGCTAGGGATTTAGGGTCAAGGTGGTGAGAAACTAGGTCAAGGACTTCCCATGGAGCCATGGTGATGACTAAGGACAATGAAAATTAAAATGGCTCAAAAGTCCTGGGTTTTCTGTAAATTGCCAAATTTTGTTTAAAACCCAATGGGAGGGAGGTCCAAGAAATGAGTGGTTTAATAGTTGGCGGTGGTTATGAGTGGAGGGCAGTGGTGTTTTGGGGAGAGGCACGTGGAGTGAGACGGTGTTTTACATGGATAGAGTTGCCACGTAAGATTGCAGCTGGTGTGTATGAGGAATCTGCGTGCCGGTCATGAATGTAGTGTGCCATTCCCCTTTAATCTATTTACTCCATGCACAGTACTTTTTTGCTGGAACTCCATGCATAGTACTAAAGAGAGTAGTAGTTATTAAGTCGCATTCAATTATTTCGTTAAATTTACATGTGGCAACAATGAGATATGAAAATGAAAAATTAAATTAAATATGAAAAGTTCATCAATAAAATAATAAATATTGGAAAATTTCTTTAAAAAAAAAGGATAAAAATTCAAATAGAGTTTAAAGGAGGTAGTAAAGCTTCCCGTCCTTTTTGTAGATGATGAAGGTAGTTGAAGCTACGTCATGGTAATTCATACCATTTTAGCAACCTTCATGACCTTTTTTGGATGTTGGCAGCTTGAGTTACAGGGTGGGAGTTTGTGGTTATAGATTGGGTTTAGAGGTGACGGCCTAAAGGGCGGTTACTTGGTGGAAGCTATATGCTTTCATGACCTTCTATTGATGTTGGAGACAAAGTAAAACCTAGTTAATCTAACAGAAATTTAATTAGGGCTCAACGGATGTGACATTATCAATAGATTGAATACTTGTTTGGAATGTTTAAAAAGGTTGAGACAAATTTAGAATGACACAATTGATATCTTGTACTTCTAGTTATCAATTACCATTTCAACGATGTACTTCTTCCATAATGATATCTATCTACCTAGTACCGTCATAATATCAGCCAATTTCATTCTTTTAATTAACCGCGGAAGAATTTGCAAATTATAAAACCCGGCGGGTGGATTTTCCATCTCCAAGGAAAACCACTAAGATCCCCTATGAGGAAAATTTCCCAATTCTCCCTTTTAGGCTTCAACTCTCACATAAAATTCTTGTTCCGGCAATTCAAATATAGGAGACGGCTTTTTACTAATAAATCGATATTCAAAATTGTAGGATACCGTTGGTATGGAATTGGGTTAGTAAGTTATAAGGGAGTAACAACTTATAGGAACATTGTTGCTTGAAATTAATACATAAGGTGATAGAAGCAGCTTATGCTTTTCAATGTTTTTTACTTCAACGCAACCATTAGACTTTTGATACAAGCAGTACTATGGAAGGAGAAAACCGAATTTAAAACCTCAAATGCATAAGTAAATGTTCTTCACCCTTTAAGCTACAAACTCCTTATGACTATAAAACTTTTTAATGAATAGCTCTGAAACTTACATCAATGGACAACTATGAATCAATTAACAAGAAGGGCTTCCTGATAAGGATTTTTGGGTATTAAAAACAGCATTTATTTTTGTACCTGAGCTCCTATACTTCATACTATCCCCTCATACAATACAAGGAAGATAGCTACAACTAAAGGAAAAGAGTTTACCGACAATGGGATTATGGGTGTTCATTATTGACATGTTAAGTTGGGGCACTTAGCCGTTGACCCTCCTGAACTTGCATAATTAGGCAATTTCTCCTCTAAACTTTCACTTTAGTTGAGTACCCCCTAAAATTTTATAAATAGCCAATTTCCCTACTAGCTTTAGATTTTAAAATTTTCCCTCCAATTTTCCATTCTTTTTGCCCCAATACAACTGTCATATGTTGTCCGTGTGATCAAACTGAATGAAAATTTTTTAAATGTAGAGTCAAGAGGAGATTTGGCTATTTATAAAAGTTCAGGGGGTAATCGGCTAAAATTAATGTTCAAGGGGAAATTGGCTAATTATAAAAGTTAATGAGGGTAAATGGCTAAAATTAAATTTCAGAGAAAATTGACAGCTCTGTACAAGTTCAGGGGACAAAGTGACAAATATGCCATAATATTAACCCTCGTCTGTGCGGGTTCATCTACTCTTGTTTGTGAAGCATGTGAATATATCAACTACACAATAGGCGGTAAAGCCAAACATAGATGCCCTTACACAACAAAAATACGTAACCAAGTGTTATGACCCGAATCAACAATAAAACGAATGATTCTACAACTGCTTTCTCGATAAACAAAATCGTCTCCTAACAGAAGACCCGCAAGTAGCCTTCGACAAATTCTTTAAGCAGATAGTAGCCAAGATCGTCTCAAACCTCGAATGGTAGCCTCGGAAAGGAAAACTGCACTCTCCATTTGAAGCTTTTTCCTTGAGCTTCAAGTTACTCCGGTCGCCAACTGCCTCCGGTATCAAAACCCAGAATGGAGCCCGACCAATAACTAACGTTCTCCAAAAGTAATTTCAGCGCCATCCTGTGTCCACAATCCAAGGTTGCTTCCCCCTTTGAGACCTGACGAAAACCAACCTAAACCAACTACTACAATATCGATGCTATTCACATCCCTCTCTTCCCGTTTTTCCCACCTCTAAAGCACAGTCAACGTCAATTGGAAGTCTGCAAAAAGTGTTGGGCAAGAGATTTCACATTGTTTCATGAAACATCGAAAGAGAAAATGGAATGAATTACTATAGATTAGGATAACTAAACATAGTAGTAACAAGGGTATTTCAATTAATGATGATCAATTAGAGAGAGAAAATGAAAACAAATAATAATATTAATCACGGAAGTGAACCCCCCACAACTCTTTTCTCCACCTGAACCCCTCACTTATTTCTGCCGTCCCGGAACAGAAATATAGAGAGGCGTGCAAGAGGAGAAGGGGATGTGTAGAAATCACTTCCCACTCAAGTAAATTGGCAGGTTTCTGAGGATGTTACCGTCCATTTAACCTTCCCATGATGTGTTTAAACTGTGAAGTGCCTTCCAAGACAATCCTATAAAAGTATCAAATATTAAAATAGCTTACTTTGGAAGTTTAGTGTGCAAAGCAAGTTGCAAAAGCACGAAAATCCTTTCAAGACACATTTTCCACGGTAAATCACAAGAATGATACTTGTGTTCTAAGTTAAACCATTTTAGAGCAGGCAAATGCTCTAAAATATGTTACAATGCCAATGCTAATCCAAGACAGTCAGATAGACAACTCAAACCATCATTTCTTCATTATGTTTGAGCACTTGGCTTCATTTATAGTCCTAGACACAAAGTACGGCTGTGTCATGAAAATTAACTGAGTCATGGATAAATCAATGGCTGTGATTCACCATGATTCCCCAGCCTATTACTCCTGTTATATAGATGAAATTACCAAAATGTATATAAATAAGGGTATATTATCAATTTCCCCCCTGAACTTGTGACCATTGGCCAATTTCCCCCCTGAACTTTAATTTTGGCCAATTTCCCCCCTCAACTCTCATAATTAGTCAATTCCCCCCCCCCTGAACTTTAATTTGGCCAATTTCCCCCCTCAACTCTCAAAATTAGTCAATTTGCACCCTACTGTTAATTTTTTTTTTTATTTTAATTTTCCATCTATTCTTTTCTTAATTTTCAATCTTTCTAATAGCTTCCAACAAAGTACTAAAATTAACATAAACTCACCTGCATAATATAGGGTAAAATGTACAAAAACATAATACAGTTAGTATGTGACATGGGTTGATTATAAGAAAAAGTTATGAATCGGGTTTAAAGCATGTAGAAGAAGAAATAATAACAAAAAGAAATAATAATCCTAAACTCATGGATCAAACCTATTTCAATAAAATGGGTTATTCTTAATAAGGAGTCGAAAATTATGAATAGACTAGCCGTTTTTTTACTAAAGCTCGATTCTCCGCAATTTACTTGAACTTAGCTTTCACTTTTATAAAGAAAATTGTATTCACATACAAAAATTTACACATCAATCCTTTTTGTTATCAATTTTGTATAGTCAAAAATCAAATAAAATTACTCCATGATAAATTGTAAAATTCTAAATTTTAATCTATTTGTAATAGGATAAAGATATAGGAACATGATTAACATACATCTTATTTAGTTTCTTACACACACTTGTTTAATTATGATCAAATTAAAAATTTAACAGTAGGGTGCAAATTGACTAATTATAAGAGTTGAGGGGGGAAATTGGCTAAATTAAAGTTGAGGGGGGAAATTGACTAATCATGAGAGTTCGGGGGGGGAAATTGGCCAAAATTAAAGTTGAGGGGGGGAATTGGCTAATGGTCACAAGTTCAGGGGGGAAATTGATAATATACCCTATAAATAATGAAAAAACATTAAACAGCGAATTTTTTGCCATATTTCTTTACACTATGTTTGGATGAAGAGATTTAAGATTACTAAAGAATTTTAAAATGACGGAAATTGAAATGACAGGATTTTATTTTCTATAATTTGTGAATTTTCTTGTTTGGCTAACTTAAAGAACAATAGAATTGAATACGGAATTTGTTATTTTTAAACTCTCAATCATAGAAATTAGGAAATGACACCTATTCATATGGAATTTAAACTTGGGAATTAGAGGTCCTAAATTCCAAGTTCTTTTTCCATGCAGAAATTCTAAATTTCTATGTTTATGAATCCAAACAAGGGAATTGATGCATATCAATTTATAAATTCTGACTTTTATCTAAATTCCAAATTTATTTTCCACATCCAAACATAGTGTTAGGAAAAGTTCATTAAAGAAGAATTGAGTTAAAAATATATACTCAATGAATTTGTCCCTTTTATGCTGACAACTAAAGACCTCAAAAACAATACGAATGCAAACAGGCGAAAACTGAAACGTTTTAAGCGAACAACGATGCATGTATATAAAATAGCACAACTAAAAACCCCAAATGACATTATCAAAAAGTGAATTAAGAGGTCAATTCTTTGAAATCCTAAGAAAGCACAAAGAACGTTTCCAGCAACAATGACATGTTTAGGCAAATACTGATGCATTCATTTGAGTAACAAAAATAAAAACCTAAGAAGCCATAGTCATTTATCAACTACAGTGACTAAAGAGTTCACCATGTTCAAATCCTCTTAAAATCTATCATTTGATTATTCTGATGCTCCTTCATTGCTGAGACAAGAAAGTGTTAGACAAATAAGGAATATGGTTGGAGTCCTTGTGTAATTGTATATAATATTATTATTGGAAGAATAAGCCGTCTTACAACCGTCCTACAGCCGTCCTACCTTGTCCTACCTACACACTAGCCGTCCTACAGCCGTCCTACCTTGTCCTACAGCCGTCCTACCTTGTCCTACCTACACACTAGGACGGCTACCTTGTCCTCTACAGCCGTCCTACCTTGTCCTGCCTACACACTAGGACGACTACCTTGTCCTACCTACACATTTGTATCATGTATATATATCCTTGTAATCTTGTAGAGAAATAGAATGAAAAAATTAAGCATTCTCTTCCATTTGCATTCTCTTCCATAAGCATTCTCTTCCATTTGCATTCTCTTCCATTTTTCCACATTCACGTATCAATAACAAATATATTTTTTAGCCTACATACCTTTTTCTACATGGTATACAGAGCAGGTTTATAACCCTAGCCCTAATTTTTTTTTTTTTTTTCGGCAGCTTTCTCTGCCGTTCCCATGGCTGTTCGTGGCCCGTCCCGTCCCTCCTTTGCTCGTCCTCCCCTCCACTGCACCTACTGCAATTTTGATTATCATACCCGAGACACCTGCCATAAACTTCATGGCTATCCCGTTGGCCATCCCCTCCATGGCCAACCGTGGCGACCACCGCGCCGTGCCACTGCTTCCAGTTCTTCCCGCAGCCATGCACCTTCCAGTCCTCCCCGGCAGCCACGGTTTTCTGCTTCCCGGCCCCATAATTTCACCCAGGCCCATCACGTGCAAGGCACCCAGGCCCCCGCCTCCTCTTCTACTCCAGCGACCCACCAAGTGCACGAGACCCAGCCCACTTTGCATGACTTGCAGCTTGCCATGCCTGACCTCTCTGCCGGGCAGCACTCCCGTGTTCTAGCTGCTCTACGTGACACCACCACCCCTCCTCAGGCCAATGCCGTGCTCACTACTGATTTTGCCCAAGGTTTGTTACCTGTCACCTCTCGTCATGGTCAATGGATTCTTGACAGTGGTGCTACGGATCATATTACTTCTTCCGCTTCATGTTTGGTTAATCGTTCTCCTTCACATTTGCCGCCTGTTTCTTTGCCTAGTGGTGCTTCCGCTCCCATTACTTTTACCGACACTCTTCCTTTAAATTCCTCAGTTACTTTGAAGGATGTTTTATGTGTCCCTAATTTCCGAGTGGACCTTTTATTGGTTGGTAAACTTACAGATGGATTATCGTGTTCCATAACCTTCTTTCTTTCTTGGTGTGTTTTGCAAGACTTGGTTTCGAAGGCGATGATTGGTGTGGGTAAGCGACGTGGCGATCTGTATTACCTTGTGGCCCTTACCTCTTCTCTCCCCACCCGTCAACCTCTCTGCAACATCATTACCATCCCCTCCTCCCTCTGGCATAGGCGTCTAGGTCACCCCTCCTCCACTCGTTTGCAAGCTTTAGCATCTAGCTCTCTTAATTGTACTTTTGATTCTAGTCATATTTGTGATGTTTGTCCGTTGGCAAAACAAACTCGTCAACCTTTTCTTTTGAGTTCAATTTCATCAACTTTCCCTTTTGCTTTAATTCATTGTGATATTTGGGGCCCGAATCGTCAATCTTCTCTTTCTGGTGCTCATTATTTCTTAAGCATTGTGGATGATTTTTCTCGCTTTACGTGGGTCTTCCTCATGAAACATAAATCTGACACTCAACAATTAATTAAGGATTTTTTTGCTTATGTCACTACCCAATTCCGCACTACCATCCAATGCATTCGTACTGACAATGGTGGTGAATTTTTATCTCTTCGTAGTTTTTTCTCTGATCATGGGGTGCTTTTACAAACTTCTTGTGTTTATACCCCCCAACAAAATGGCGTTGTTGAAAGAAAACATCGTCATCTTCTTGAAACCGCTCGCGCCCTTCGTTTTCAATCCCATCTTCCTATCAAGTTTTGGGGGGAATGTGTTCTTACCGCTACTTATCTCATCAATCGTCTCCCTACCCGTCTTCTCCATCATAAATCCCCATTTGAGGTTCTCTTTTCGAAAACCCCATCTTATGACCACTTCCGCGTCTTTGGTTGTCTGGCATATGCCACCTCTGTCACTCCCACCACCAAATTTTCCCCTCGGTCTCATCGTTGCATTTTTCTCGGTTATCCTCATGGACAAAAGGCCTATACCCTTTACGATCTCGACAATCACCGCATTTTCACTAGTCGAGACGTCATCTTTCAAGAAACTACTTTCCCTTAAACCGTTTCTCACCCTCCTATCCCATCCTCTTCGCCTACCCTACCCATCCCACCCCCTCTGGACTTTACATATAACCCACCCCTTCCTGCCCCGACGCCTCACCCTCCTCCACCTTCCTCCCCTTCCACGCCTCCCACAGATTCCCTTGCTGCCCCATTACCCATTCCTCCCCATGCCTCTGCCCTCTCGGCATCCCCTCCTTCCCCCCCTCCCCCCCGCTACTTCCTTACCTTTCACCCTTTTACCCACGGACATCCCTACCCCCCCCTCCCACTACCTACCAATCCTCCCCTTCCCCGCACCTCTTCCCGTGCCCATAAACCTCCATCCTATTTAAAAGACTACGTTTGCTCGCAGGTGATTCTGCCATCCCACCCATCTTTGACTTCGCAACCCGGTTCTACACAAGGTACGCGATATCCACTTTGTAATTTTCTCTCTTATCACCGTTACTCTCCCAGGCATTTTTCTTACATTAACTCTGTCAGTCGGACTGTGGAGCCTTCCTCCTTTGCCGAGGCTGCCACTGACCCCAATTGGCAACGTGCTATGACTGAGGAGCTTCAAGCTTTACATGCTAATGGTACTTGGACTTTAACTTCCTTGCCCCCTGGCAAAATTCCCATTGGTTGTAAGTGGGTGTACAAACTCAAGCACAATTCTGACGGCTCTATTGACTGATAGGAGCATATTTATGCGACTTAAATGGCTTGTTCTCGTACATTTACGTTATGTTTCTTTAGTTATTTTAGTTCTTTATGCTTCTTTTGTGTGTTTTCAGGTTCTAAGGGCAAAGTATGCAAAAGGATGCCTTTTGGAGCCTTTTGGAGCAAATTAGAGATTGGAATGGATATCATATGCTTGGAGCCAAAAGGATGGACGAAATTGAAGACTTGAAGTAGGAAAGTTAAATCCTAAAAAGACCTCATGTTTGAGCATCATTGAAAACTCCTACGCATTTTAGAACACAAAAACAACATTCCTAGCAACCTTAGGACATTGTCGTGTGTTTCCTTGTGTCTCCCTTCCTTGCCATGCAAGGAAGGGCTTTGTTCCCTATTTTAAATACTTAAACACTACCACTTATCATTCACCACATATCATTCACCACTTATCATATCATACATTCATTTATCACTTATCATAATCATTCACTTATCACTTAACATATCATACACTTATCACTTATCACTCATAATCACCTACAACATCCACCTACTTCACCTACAACATCCACCTACTTCACCTAAAACATCCACCTACTTCACCTACAAATGACATAGCCATATGTTCCCTCCACTACTCCTATAAATACCCTTGCATTCATTCATTCATCTCACATCTCATTCACAACACAACACCCCTCAAACACTTCCATTATTCCCTAGCCGTGAGCTTCCCATCTTCCCCTTAGAATCCAAACCGTGAGTCCCCCTTCCACCATTCCTCATCCATTTCCATAATTCCCCAAACCTCACCTTAGACCTTGTGCTACAACAACGAGGAAGATAAGAGGGCCTAAACGTTCATACAATTCAAGTTTGAGTTGTTGGAATGTTTAGGTGTTTCTTTGATTTCAAAGTTTAAATTCAATTCTCTTTGTTTTGTACGTATGAGGAATGGAAGAGAAGAGTGCCTAAACGTTCATACAATTCAAGTTTGAGTTGTTGGAATGTTTAGGTGTTTCTTTGATTTCAAAGTTATGAGGAACTAAACCCCCTTTAGTTAGGGGGTGATTCGAAACTATGTTTATATTTGCAATATGAATTGATTAACTTTCGTTGGAATTTCATAAGTTGTGGATTCAATTTGTTTAACCGTTTGATTGATAACTTATTTATGAATGTTTATTAAGAATGCGCGCTTAATTTTCATGCATAAATATGACGCTAGAATATAAGTGAATTTCACCTAATCGTTATGAACTTATATTCACAAGTAGTGGAGGTTGCTTATAAACAATCGCGTTAAATGAATTATTGGCACGAGTTTCATGCTCATCATAGTAACGAATGCCTCGTCAACACTTATAGTTTTCATAATGCTTAATGATCTTTGATTGTATCTTTATTCTGCTGTTCACGTAAAGGACTTTTGGAGAATGTGGTGAATTGCGTTGCGCTAACCCATCCAATTCATTAACTTAAGGAAAACTTGACGGTTAATTTAAGCGGACCTAATTAACCCGGGGCGTTGAGTTTCATAATTTATCGAAAGATCAACTGAGAATCAATCTTGTATGCAAGTGTAACATGTGTGGAGAAGAACCCCTTAGCTATTCCATCATCCATATTTTATTCACATTCATATTTACATTCTGTTTTAATTGCAATTTGTTCATTTAGTTTAATTTTGTCAAAACCTAAATCCCCCTTTACTTTAATGTCAAATTAGTTAGAAATCAATTTAGTTTGTGTTTTTAAGAGTTTTGAGTCTTTTGAACTTGTTAGAATCTGTTTAGTTTATGTTTTAAAGTATTTTTTAATTCTTTGAGTCTAGTTTAGTGTTTTATATTGTTTTTACGTTTTTAAGTCAGTTTCCAAGAGATTAACAATCCCTCCTAATCCCCGGTCCAGAAAGATCCCTACTTGCACCTATACTACAATTTGACAAAAAGAGGGTTTAATTTGTGCGCGTATGAAACTCGCATCAAATTTTGGCGCCGTTGCCGGGGATTAGCAACTTTGCTAATCCCTTGGTTCTTTTCTTTTTTTTGGTTTAGTTGTTTTCGTTTTAGTTTCTAACTTAGTGTTGTTTTCTTTGTTTGTTGTTACTTTTGATATTTGATTTAGTTCTCTTTCTTTGATTTTAGGTACTAGAGAAGTAAGATATGGATTTTGCTAGCATTCAAGCTCAATTGGCAAATCTTACTTCTAAATTGTCGCCGTATGCCGAAAGGACCACAATGCAGAGTGTCCCTACATTTGGTGCTTCATATAGGCAAGGATTTCAAGCCAATCAATGTCCACAAAGAGATTGGACGGATCATTCAAACTCTATATGGTGGGAAGATCAACAAGTTCAACGTGAAGCATATTGGCAACCATATGAGGAGTTCTATTCAAGACCTATGCAGCCACCACAACTTCATATGCAATATGCTCAATTAAATTCAAGTTCGCCAATAGATTATAATCAAATTCTTAATGAAATAAATTCTTTGGCGCAGGGGTCACAAAATCAAGCCAAGGAGGCTCAACAAGAAGCATATTGGCAACCATATGAGGAGTTCAATACAACACCTATGCAGCCACCACAACCTCCCCCACAACAATTCCAATCAAGTTCAAGTATGTCCATGGATAATGATAAAAATTTTCAATTACTAACCTCTTTGACGCAGGACTAACAAAATCAAGACAAGAAGTTGGGTAAATTGGACGAGCAATTTGGGCAGATTATGGAGTTCATGAAACAAATTCAAGAGCAAAGTGAACTCTCCAACTCAACTATTGAAAACTCGAAGGAAGATTTTGAAATCCATAATGCTATCACTTTGGGAAGTGCTATGGAGGTTGGAGCTGACCTAAAAATGTCCAAACATAGCCTAGAAGTGGATGAAGAGCTGCTAATTGAGGAGGAGGAAGAAGACATGCACACGGCAAGGGTAGAACAACCCTTGCCGCAGCCCCCTAAGCCCTCTAAACCACCCACCACCAGTAAGGACGTCCCAATTCCATGTTATTCTGATGTTATTCCACCCAATGTCCCTTTTCCTAGCAGGTTTTTGATTCCCAACCAAGAAGAGAGTAAAAAGGACATCGTGGAAGCCTTCCCAAAGGTGCAAAATGCTATTCAAATTCTTGGTGCAACACAGCAAGTTTTAGATGGTGTTGAATTCTTCAAAGGACTTTGTACACCAAGAAGAATGATTCAAGAGAAGGTAGTGGCTGGAGAAGATGTAGAAGACATCAAAGAGGACATATTTGAAACCACAATTCCCAAGGAAGTTGGATTTTATGACACGGGACAAGTCATAACTTTCGAAGGGGTGTTTATTCTGGAGTTCATTTTGGAGCACACAGGTAAGCCGCCTCCCCGAATTTCAATTTTCTTTTATACTAACATGTGGTTAATGATTCAGGCACCCAATCTGGAATTTAAACTATTACCGGATCATTTCAAGTATCACCGCCCATTCAAAGATAAATTCCATGCCGTTTGATTTTATTTATGTAAAAAAAAAAAAAAAAAAAAAAAAAAAAAAAAAAAAAAAGATACTAAACATGGAGAAAGATGGAGCCTTCACAGAGGATGTTTACGTGAAGCCCCGCTACGAGGCGTCGAAGCAGAAGGAATAGAAGCGGAAGGCATAGGAACGGAAGGCGCAGAAGCGGGAGGCATCGGAGCGGAAGCCATCGGAGCTAGAGCATTCCAGGCCTCAATACTTGGCCAAGCGCTGGATGACCCAGGAAAAAGGTGCCTCTGGAGACAAGCCGCAAGCCTTTGACGGTCACTGTGAATTCGACCCTCAGATTCTTGCAGCTCATCAAGCTTTCTCTTCATGCCCGACGAATAGTTATTTGCAAGCACATGCAAACTTTTATTCTCGTACTTAAGCTGCTGGATCTCTTGCTTAAGACTCTCCACCTCTGTCATCAATGATTCCACCTGACGGGAGCGGGCAAGCAGGCGTTGGCCCATGTTGGACACAGAACTCGCACACTGAACACTAAGTGCGAGGGACTCTTGAACGGCCAACTCATCGGACCGTCCTGACAGCAGCCTACTATCTTTTGGAGTGAGGAGGTTCCTAGCTACTATTGTAGCTGTTGTGGCGTCCTGCATCACGGAGTCTTCACCTGTAAGAAGACCGTTAGAAGATAAGAAAGAAGGGCGCCATACGTTACCTTGACGCGGCGCGCCCGTATCACTGCTAAGGCTCAATTCCAAGCTAAGGTTCGATGAGTTTACCATTTTTCAAAAGTGTTCAAAGAAAAGGGATGGAGTTAAATTTCAAAGGGCCGGAGTCGATCTTCAAGAATGGGAAATCTTCAGAGAGTGTTTGTTGTGGTGATCGATAGCTCAATAAAAAAGCCAAGGCGACGCGTCCACCGATTCAAAAAGCCGGAATTTCCGGCGTAATTTTGGCGACGCTTTCTCGGCTTTTCAGAAGACGCGTTCAACTTTGTCAAAAGATTTCTTCTTTTCAGACAACACGTGGAGGCCATCACCGCAACTACATTTCTTTAGCCGACAAGCGCAAAGTTCGGCGACGCTTTCTCTGCTTTTCAGAAGACGCGTGCAGCTTTGTCAAAAGGAGCCGCATCTGCACTACCACGTGTCGTTCAGAAAGCGAAGGGGCGTCGTTCAGAAATCGAAGGGGCGCCTGCTCAGAAATCGAAGAGGCGTATTCAGAGATCGAAGAGGCACCACTATTTCAAAAAGCCGGAATTGCGGGATCAAAACGTTTGTCGACAAGGGTAAAAAGTACCAACACTTGATATTATCTCTATATATGTCGACCTTCGTCTTTTATGGCAGGGCAAACCTGAAGAAAATGCCCAACTCTCCCTCACCTCTGAGGGCGCACTCCCAGCAAAGCCTTTCGAAATACTAAATTTTTTTCTTCTTCCCCAAAGATGATACCAGATGCCTGGAGTAAAGATGACCCAGGAGGAAATATATGTGCTGATTCATGCACCGCTTCTTCAAAAGCAAAGGTATCTCATATCATCAAGGTCAAAAGCAAAAGTATCTCATATCATGCTCTTTCCCTGTCTTTTTCTTTGTCCTTGTTCTTACTCTCATGGCAAAGTAAAAGAAGCAATCAGCCGGCACTTGGAGTCAATCTTCCGATCTGGAGCCAACTGCCTGGAACCTATTCCTGATTGCTTACCTAGCGTTGCTCTCGAGTAGTCATCTTCAACGGTTGATACACTTCCGGAGAAGGGACCACTTCTGCAAAAGGGAGCGAGTAAGGCAAGTGAAAATGATACATTGAAGCATGTGGAGACAAACATAGGCTGAGTTATCCTCCAACCCTTTTCAATACGAATTGGAAAGATTGAACAAAGAAATAGATAAAAGGGATAAGCTCAGACCTTCGGGGGAGACCAAATGAACCATCATGCTGCCCAGTTCAAGAAGTAGCACAAAGGAAAATCAACGATGGGCGGAAACCAGTTCAAGAGTAAGCCTGTGGAATCACAAAGATCAAAGCCTCAATGCAATCACCAAGGAGAAGAGGGAATTTACACTCCATAACCAGATTTGCGTCCCTAAACTCTTCTCTTTGTTAATTACATTCTGCCATGTTTAGTATGTTTAAATGTTTTTTGTGTGTTTACTTATGTTTTGTGTGAACCATATGCTTAAAACATTGAGGACAATGTTTGATTTAAGTGTGGGGGGGGGGGGGGGGGGGGGGGGGTAACTAAGTTTATTTAATGCAAATTCGTGGGATTTTATCACCCATAACTTCAAATGTTGTTCCTTGCTGTTTTAAGGTGTTTTTAAGTTGTTTTAGAGTGTTTTAGTGTGTTTTGTTTTATAACTCCGAAAATCACATAAAATTTTGAAAAACTTGTTTTAAAAACCCTAAAAAGAGTGTTTTGAGTCGTTTTTGTGTGTTTGTGTCTTAGGGTACCTTCCAACACAATGATAAGGATTTGGTTTATAATTGCATGACGGTTAGAAAGAGTTATAAACATAGAGAAAAGTATGATTTACTCTTGGTATATGCTTGGTTATGGTTATAATGTATGACTTCACATGCAATCATAAAAGAAAAAAAATTCGTTTTTGTAACATGCTTGAAGGAAGGAACTCAAACAAACGCTACAACCCTGAGAGACTTGAGCCTATAATGTTCTTTGGAGAGTTTAATCTGTGATTTCTTGTTTTCTAAAGTCGTTGCATGATCTCATTATTCTTTGCTTGGTTACTACTTAGAAGGCGTTTCATCATATAGTTCCAAATGCTAGAACTCATGCCCATTTCATTCAAAGCATGTTATTGATTTGCATAACACATATTCAAGAAGAAGTTGTGTAGTGACCACCACCATAGCCAAATAGCCTTACTTCCCATACTTCGTATATGTTGTAAGTTTTAACCCCGTTGAGCCTTGTTTAGCCTTTATTCTTTGTTTACCCACATTTTCCTCACCTAGCCTAGTTTAGGACAATCCCCACCCTTGTTCTTAAAAGATAGTGAGCATGACTTAATTGAATTCCTTTTGAGTTACATTATGAAAGAAAATAAGTGTGGGGGAGAGAATGTTTAAGTGTTGATGTTTTGAGATTCAAAAGAAAAGAAAAAAAAAAAAAAAAAAAAAAAAAAAAAAAAAAAAAAAAAAAAAGAGAAAAGAAAAAAAAGAAAGAATAAGTGATTGAAGAAAGGTTCCAAAACACCAATTCTGGGTGTAAATTGTCTAAACTCTCCCTTTTTGTTCAAAAGTTGAGTTTTCATTCAAAAGTGAATTCTAAGTTGATTCAAATGCTTTGCTCACTATTTCTTTAAAAACCTTTGTTTTCCATATCCCTTCTTTGTTATCCACATACCCCAAGCCCCGTTACAACCCTTGACTTCTATCTTGAGTGTTGTGTATTTCAATTTGTGGAGTTTGAACTTGGTATGGGCTTATGGTGTCACTGGTTCTCGCGTCTAAGTAGTAGCATTCCATTCATGAGATCATATCTAAACATGCTTATTAACTCCAGAAAATGCTTTCCTTATTATAACATATGTGAGTGTTCGTCTACATGTTTACATCAATCTTCTCACATATACCTAGTGTAGGGTGTGTAGTCAGAAAATCTGTGTGGAAAACGAGAGTACATCTAGTAAGAAATTGAGGGAATTCTCTAAGGCATGTTACTACATTCAAAACATGGTTTTAAATGCTTAATTGTGAACTAGTATGTGGTGACTATGAGTAAGAATGTACTTAAGTGTAAAGATGGCTCAAATCTGTGAGAACAATGATTTTTAATTTGTCATGTGCATTGGAAGTCCCTGATACGATTGTTGGAAGGTGTAGGTTGTGTTTTGTTCTTTTTGTTTTGTTTTTCTGTTTTGCTC
This sequence comes from Pyrus communis, assembly GCF_963583255.1. Taxonomy (NCBI): domain Eukaryota; kingdom Viridiplantae; phylum Streptophyta; class Magnoliopsida; order Rosales; family Rosaceae; genus Pyrus; species Pyrus communis. The sequence continues at coordinate 19,477,716 of NC_084811.1, forward strand.
GAGGACTCGCAAAAGCTAAGTGTGGGGGTATTTGATAGGAGCATATTTATGCGACTTAAATGGCTTGTTCTCGTACATTTACGTTATGTTTCTTTAGTTATTTTAGTTCTTTATGCTTCTTTTGTGTGTTTTCAGGTTCTAAGGGCAAAGTATGCAAAAGGATGCCTTTTGGAGCCTTTTGGAGCAAATTAG